>NC_136164.1:4146077-4323577 GCF_965212315.1 Lampetra planeri
CATCATCATTGTCATCATCATTGTCATCATCATCATCGTCGTCATCATCATCATCGTCGTCATCATCGTCATCATCATCGTCGTCATCATCGTCGTTGGGGTGGTGGCGATGGAACCGAAAGTCACAAACAGCGCACGGAGCGCGCACACCTCGCCCCCCCCTCGGCCAAACGCGAACTAAATAAATAAATAAACAAGTGAGGGGAGCGCCACGTGACAGCCCAGCCCTGATGGACGACGACCACCCACCAGGGCTGGCCAGGTGCTGTAGGAGCTGGGGGGCTGGGGGGTGGGGGGGCTGGGGGGCTGGGGGGTGGGGGCTGTGCGGCGCCCCCAACAGATGGCGGTGCTGAGCGTGGGTCGTGCGCCAGGCTGTGACCCCCCCGGGTGTGACCCCCCCCCCCCCGCCTGTGACCCCCCCCGGGTGTGACCCCCCCAACTGTGAACCCCCCCCCGCTTGTGACCCCCACCCCGCCTGTGACCCCCCCCCAACTGTGACCCCCCCCGCCTGTGACCCCCACCCCGCCTGTGACCCCCCCGCCTGTGACCCCCCACCCCGCCTGTGACCCCCCCCGCCTGTCACCCCCCTGGCTGTGACCCCCCCCGCCTGTGACCCCCACCCAGCCTGTGACCCCCCTGGCTGTGACCCCCCCGGCTGTGACCCCCCACCCCGCCTGTGACCCCCCCCCCGGCTGTGACCCCCACCCCGCCTGTGACCCCCCCGGGTGTGACCCCCCCGGCTGTGACCCCCCCCCGCCTGTGACCTCCCCGGATCTCTCCTTCACCCGGCCTCTCTCCGCAACTTCTCATCATCGTCATCATTACAACAACAACGACCACAACAACAACTCAGCAAACGGCGTCCAGTGTCAACTCTCATCACGTCGCACCATTTCAGTGGTTGCTGATAGTTGCTGGCCGCCCGCTGTTATGGGCCCTTGGCTCAGCAACCGTGGTGATCTCTGCGTGAGCGTGGTGGTGGTGGCGGTAGTGGTGGTGGTGGCGGTTGTGGTGGCGGTTGTGGTGGTGTTCGTGGTGGTGGCGGTTGTGGTGGTGTTCGTGGTAGTGGTGGTGGTGATGGTGGTGGCAGTGGTGAAAGTAGTGGTGGTGGTGGCGATTTTGGTGGCGGGGAGTGGTGGTGGTGCTGCTGTCGGTGGTGGTAGTGGTGGTGTTCGTGGTGGTGGCGGTTGTGGTGGTGGTGGCAGTAGTGGTGGTGGCAGCGGTTGTGGTGGTGGTGATGGTGGCGGTGGTGGCAGTAGTGGTGGTGGTGGTGGTGGCGGCGATGTTGATGATGGTGGCGGTGTTTATGTTTAATAATCACATGTTGTGTTTATGATCGTGTGCCAAGAGCTCTCGGGACACAACATGGGCATGCGGGCACAGGGGCGGCGGGCGGGGGGGGGCAACACGTGGGAGACATTGGAACCCCACCCAGTAAACATGCAACGTTGGTCAAACGTTTTCAGCCAACGTTGGCCGGCTTCGTCCCCACTGCGCCGACGTTTTACACGGCCCGCCCGTTTCAAGGCTGAGTCGACCTAGGGAAAGAGGTTGCCGGGACCGGTTCAGATATTTTCGCGAAGCGTTTGTGTGGCCGCCGAGCGGGAATCGGCAACCCGGAGTCGCCCCGGGGACGCGGCGCAGCGCGGCGCTCACCGCTGCGCCACCGCTCCCCGCGCAGCGCGGCGCTCACCGCTGCGCCACCGCTCCCCGCGTGACGACCGCCGCTCCCGTTTCGTTTCGCCGCCGACGAGGTGCCGCTCGATCGACCGCCGACCCAGCAGCTTGTCGGGGCGGTCGAGCGGACGAACGTCTCGCGACTCTTTAAAATTTTGTTATTTTCCGAAACACGCCACGGGTTGGCCTTGCAACGGCCGCGGACAAACCCTGCGGCACTGACCGGGGCGGCCTGGCTGATTCGAACCGCCCGGTGCCGCCGCGTTGCTCGGTGGGAAAAGCGAGGTCACCGCGCCCTGCGAGTGAGTAGCGACCACCCCCCAAATCACCCCCCCCGACCCTCCACCCACCCCCCCCACCCCCCAACACCCCCACCCTTGCACCCACCACCCCCCCAACCCCAACCCCCCCCACCAACTCGCCGTGCCACACGACGCTCGCATGAATCGTCGCAGCCACCCAGCATTACTCACCCCCCCCTCCACTAGCCCCCACCCCCGCTACCCCCCCGCTAGCCCCCACCCGTCTGCTCATTCCACCGTTGGGAAGAACAATGGGGACGGAAGCAGATCAAGGCTGACCACTGAGTCATCACCCTCCCACCACCCACCCCCCACACCCCCCACACCCACCTCCCACCACCCACCCACCACCCACCCCCCACACCCCCCACACCCACCTCCCACCACCCACCCACTACCCACCCCCCACACCCCCTACACCCACCCCCCACACCCACCCCCACTGAGTGGCTCCCCCACCCCCCCCCCCCCCAACTTCCTAGCGTGTATACCAGGCGAGGTAGTTAACATCTCCTAGCCACCGTGATGAAGATGAGAGAGAGAGACACGCAAACTCCAAATATACAGCAGCAGCAACTCACGACTTTCTGTATATCAGGCGAGGTAGTCAACATCTCCTAGCCACCGTGATGATGATGAGAGAGAGAGAGAGACACGCAGACTCCAAATATACAGCAGCAGGCGTCGTCAGGGTCGGGATCCAACCCACGACCTCCTGCACACCAGGCGAGGCAGTTAACATCTCCTAGCCACCGTGATGATGATGAGAGAGAGAGACACGCAGACTCCAAATATACTGCAGCAGCAGCAGGCGTCAGGGTCGGGATCGAGCTCACGACCTCCTGTATACCAGGCGAGGTAGTCGACATCTCCTAGCCACTGTGGCGCCCCCCCCCCCCCCCAACGTTGATTTGAAATTAATCCTTTCCAAGGCGGGGGGGGGGGGGTCCCCAGTGGAGGCAAATCCCGGCAGCAGCAGCGCTCTAAAAAACAATCTTTGATCGCTCCTTCCAACGTGGCCTTCAAAGGCTCGCTCCACGTGGCATTAAAATTGTCGCGCTTCCATAATCCGGGCAGATTTCGGCTCCGGCGTGCGGCGCGTTGGAATAACGGTGCCAGTGTGCGCGTGTCCTCCCCCCCCACACACACCGCATCAGCCCTCCGGCGTGCGTGGCGGTCACAAGGAGGGAGCGGTAGGCGCGCCGCGCTACGGAACCCCGGGGAGCCGAATTCGATTTCCGCTCACGGCCAACATCGGTGACGATGATGTGCATCGCCGTTCCTGGGTCTCCTCCCCTTAGGTCGACTCGGCCTCAAATTAATAGCTGGTGCGGTGTGTAGTTTAACATCGCTACCGGGGAGACAAAGGCGGCCGGGCGTGGTGTTGGTCACCGTGGCTACTCGCTAACAGCACTTGCCCCAACAGTCTGTTGAGGCTATACGGGGGTGGCGGGGATCTTTGTCTTTGTTTATGCTGCGTAATAATAATCAGCGTTGTGTTTACAATCGTGTGCCAAGAAGCTCCAGGACACAACATGGGGCATTGCGGGCACGGCTGGGTATAGTGGGTGGTGGTGGGTGGTGGTGGGTGGTGGTGGTAGTGGGTGGTGGTAGTGGGTGGTGGTGGTAGTGGGTGGTGGTGGGTGGTGGTGGTAGTGGGTGGTGGGTGGTGGTGGTGGTAGTGGGTGGTGGTGGTGGCTGGTGGTGGTGGCTGGTGGTGGGTGGTGGTGGTAGTGGGTGGTGGGTGGTGGTGGTGGTAGTGGGTGGTGGTGGTGGCTGGTGGTGGTGGCTGGTGGTGGTAGTGAGTAGTGGGTGGTGGTAGTGGGTGGTGGTAGTGGGTGGTGGCTGGTGGTGGTGGCTGGTGGTGGTGGCTGGTGGTGGTAGTGAGTAGTGGGTGGTGGTAGTGGGTGGTGGTAGTGGGTGGTGGTAGTAGTGGGTGGTGGTAGTGGGTGGTGGTGGTAGTGGGTGGTAGTAGTGGGTGGTGGTAGTGGGTGGTGGTAGTGGGTGGTGGTGGTAGTGGGTGGTGGTAGTGGGTGGTGGTAGTGGGTGGTGGCTGGTGGTGGTGGCTGGTGGTGGTAGTGAGTAGTGGGTGGTGGTAGTGGGTGGTGGTAGTGGGTGGTGGTAGTGGGTGGTGGTGGTAGTGGGTGGTAGTAGTGGGTGGTGGTAGTGGGTGGTGGCTGGTGGTGGTGGTGGTAGTGGGTGGTAGTAGTGGGTGGTGGTAGTGGGTGGTGGTAGTGGGTGGTGGTAGTAGTGGGTGGTGGTAGTGGGTGGTGGTGGTAGTGGGTGGTAGTAGTGGGTGGTGGTAGTGGGTGGTGGTAGTGGGTGGTGGTGGTAGTGGGTGGTGGTAGTGGGTGGTGGTGGTAGTGGGTGGTGGTAGTAGTGGGTGGTGGTAGTGGGTGGTGGTGGTAGTGGGGTGGTAGTAGTGGGTGGTGGTAGTGGGTGGTGGTAGTGGGTGGTGGTGGTAGTGGGTGGTGGTAGTGGGTGGTGGCTGGTGGTGGTGGCTGGTGGTGGTAGTGAGTAGTGGGTGGTGGTAGTGGGTGGTGGTAGTGGGTGGTGGTAGTGGGTGGTGGTGGTAGTGGGTGGTAGTAGTGGGTGGTGGTAGTGGGTGGTGGTAGTGGGTGGTGGTAGTGGTAGTGGGTGGTGGTAGTGGGTGGTGGTAATGGCTGGTGGTGGTGGTAGTGGGTGGTGGTGGTAGTGGGTGGTAGTAGTGGGTGGTGGTGGTAGTGGGTGGTGGTGGTAGTGGGTGGTGGGTGGTAGTGGTAGTGGCTGGTGGTGGTGGGTGGTGGTGGTGGTGGTAGTGGCTGGTGGTGGTGGTAGTGGCTGGTGGTGGTGGGTGGTGGTGGTGGTGGTAGTGGCTGGTGATGGTGGTAGTGGGTGGTGGTGGTGGGTGGTGGTGGTGGTGGTAGTGGCTGGTGATGGTGGTAGTGGGTGGTGGTGGTGGTAGTGGGTGGTGGGTGGTGGTGGTAGTGGGTGGTGGGTGGTAGTGGTAGTGGCTGGTGGTGGTGGTAGTGGGTGGTGGTAGTGGGTGGTAGTGGTAGTGGCTGGTGGTGGTGGTAGTGGGTGGTGGTGGTAGTGGGTGGTGGGTGGTAGTGGTAGTGGCTGGTGGTGGTGGTGGTGGGTGGTGGTGGGTGGTGGTAGTGGCTGGTGATGGTGGTAGTGGGTGGTGGGTGGTAGTGGTAGTGGCTGGTGGTGGTGGTAGTGGGTGGTGGTAGTGGGTGGTGGTGGTGGTGGTAGTGGCTGGTGATGGTGGTAGTGGGTGGTGGTGGTGGTAGTGGGTGGTGGGTGGTGGTGGTAGTGGGTGGTGGGTGGTAGTGGTAGTGGCTGGTGGTGGTGGTAGTGGGTGGTGGTAGTGGGTGGGTAGTAGTGGGTGGTGGTGGTGGTGGTAGTGGCTGGTGATGGTGGTAGTGGGTGGTGGTGGTGGTAGTGGGTGGTGGGTGGTGGTGGTAGTGGGTGGTGGGTGGTAGTGGTAGTGGCTGGTGGTGGTGGTAGTGGGTGGTGGTAGTGGGTGGTAGTAGTGGGTGGTGGTGGTGGTGGTAGTGGCTGGTGATGGTGGTAGTGGGTGGTGGTGGTGGTAGTGGGTGGTGGGTGGTGGTGGTAGTGGGTGGTGGGTGGTAGTGGTAGTGGCTGGTGGTGGTGGTAGTGGGTGGTGGTAGTGGGTGGTGGTGGTGGTAGTGGGTGGTGGGTGGTGGTGGGTAGTGGCTGGTGGTGGTAGTAGTGGGTGGTGGTGGTGGTGGTAGTGGCTGGTGATGGTGGTAGTGGGTGGTGGTGGTGGTGGTAGGTGGGTGGTGGGTGGTGGTGGTAGTGGTGGTGGGTGGTAGTGGTAGTGGCTGGTGGTGGTGGTAGTGGGTGGTGGTAGTGGGTGGTGTTGGTGGTAGTGGGTGGTGGTGGTAGTGGGTGGTAATAGTGGGTGGTGTTGGTGGTAGTGGGTGATGGTGGTAGTGGGTGGTGGTAGTGGGTGGTGTTGGTGGTAGTGGGTGGTGGTGGTAGTGGGTGGTAATAGTGGGTGGTGTTGGTGGTAGTGGGTGATGGTGGTAGTGGGTGGTGGTAGTGGGTGGTGTTGGTGGTAGTGGGTGGTGGTGGTAGTGGGTGGTAATAGTGGGTGGTGTTGGTGGTAGTGGGTGATGGTGGTAGTGGGTGGTGGTAGTGGGTGGTGTTGGTGGTAGTGGGTGGTGGTGGTAGTGGGTGGTAATAGTGGGTGGTGTTGGTGGTAGTGGGTGATGGTGGTAGTGGGTGGTGGTAGTGGGTGGTGTTGGTGGTAGTGGGTGGTGGTGGTAGTGGGTGGTAATAGTGGGTGGTGTTGGTGGTAGTGGGTGATGGTGGTAGTGGGTGGTGGTAGTGGGTGGTGTTGGTGGTAGTGGGGTGGTGGTGGTAGTGGGTGGTAATAGTGGGTGGTGTTGGTGGTAGTGGGTGGTATAGTGGGTGGTGTTGGTGGTAGTGGGTGGGTATAGTGGGTGGTGTTGGTGGTAGTGGGTGGTGGTGGTAGTGGGTGGTGGTAGTGGGTGGTGGTAGTGGTTGGTGGTAGTGGTGGTAGTGGTTGGTGGTAGTGGCTGGTGGTGGTAGTGGGTGGTGGTGGTAGTGGGTGGTGGTGGTAGTGGGTGGTAGTAGTGGTTGGTGGTAGTGGCTGGTGGTGGTAGTGGCTGGTGGTGGTGGTAGTGGCTGGTGGTAGTGGGTGGTGGTGGTGGGTGGTGGTAGTGGGTGGTGGTGGTAGTGGGTGGTGGTGGCTGGTGGTGGTGGTGGCAACACTTGGGAGGAGACGCTGGGAACGGGCAGATGAACCCACGACAGCTGCTTGCGCGGCCACGGTCACCACGGAAGAATCGTGGCGATTACGCGTGGGAGACGTTGCCCATCGCAAAAACATCGCCGTGGCCACGAGGACGTGTGGGGGGGGGGGCTTAAGAGTGACCGTGGGAAGGCCCTGGGGGGGGGGGGGCGGGTCGCGGGGGGGGGGAGGCGTGGGCGGTCGAGGCCTGAGGGTTTCTCAAGGAGAAGAAAATGAAGGTTATTGGCAATACCGTTGCACCACGTGGTACTGCCGATATGGTATTGATGATACCGATGCACCACGTGGTATTGGCTGCTGCACGCGCGGGATCCCGAACCGAGTGATTTGCGACAGATTTTTCGAAGTTTGACAAATCCCCCCCCCCCGCCTTCACAAGCTGTTTAATGACGTAGATATGCGGTGTAAAAAAAGACGTGCGTCCGTGTGCGTGAGTCGTCGTTGTTCGCGATCATCTTTATCCGGAGTCCGCATCGATTTACCGTCTAGCTGCCGCGCGATAATTGTTGCGCAGTCGTTGATTTCCCTGCAGGGATTCGTAAACGAGTCGACCGTGCGGGACCTGAGTTGTGCGTCAAGTCTCCGGGGGGGGGGAGGGGGGTGGACGGCAGGGGGGGAGGGGGGGGTTGTTGTCCGCGATGTGAAATGTAGTAAAAAATTCTAGTAAAAATGATAGAAACATATAAAAATTATAAGACGAGGCCGTAAACAATCTGGAACTTACCGTTTCCAAGCGGATGTTTTTTTTTTGTCCGACTGCATTTTTGTCTTTCGCCCTCCAATCCCCCCCCCAAAAGCAACCTCCGCCCCGCGCGATGTTTTCTCAGCCGTACTGCACCACGTGTCATCAGACGGACAACCGCTTCGGATCGGTGCTCAAGCCGCCTTCGTTAGGGCACGGGCCCACGGAGGCGGGAAGCCATCAGCCACGCAGTGAGCCGGCACCAACAATTTCCCACAAGCCCTGCAGATCTCGTCGGTCGGCAGGGCGTGGCCCCTTTCGGCAAATGCTGCCGCTGGATTTTTTTTGGTGCTCAAGAGAAGCGACGGCCCCTTCCACGGACACCGCAGGGTCCGTTCGGTGCGGTACGCCGATAGTGTACAACATGGATTGTGGGTAATTTCAAAATGATCCGCCAATTACCTTGGCGGATCTCGTCAAGGAGCGATGAACAACCACCATCACGCCAACTCCGCTCATCCTCGCAGCAGCAGCAGCAGCAGCGGCGGCTTTTGGCTCAGCCGTCGAACAAAGACGGAGGTCACCGCGTCGTCACGCGGCGCTTTCAGAAGCGTTTCCGCGGCCGTCTGGAACGCTCTCCCCTTCCGACATTAGGAAGCCACTGCGGCTATGCACTTTCAAGTCTCGATCAAAAACTCATTTCTTTAGAACTACTATTTTTCCGTTCAGTTTGTTGTCCATCACAAGCACCCTCCGATGAGCGCGGTCGGCTACGTACGGCGCGATGGAGGTTCAACGCGATGGAGGTTCACCGAGCGTGGGACGCCCTGCCCGCGAGGGCGACCGACGCGGAGACGGAGCGACGAGATCGGCCGGTGCACGGCAGCGAGACTGCCACCTTCAAATCGTCTCCGTTGAAGACCCATTTCCTTACGACTGCTCCCATTGGCACGGTCGGCTACGTACGGCGCGAAAGGAGTTGAACGTGCGTGCGTGGTAGCACCGCGTGATGCTGAACGACACAGTGACGGTGTGGGAGAAAGGCATCGCCCAGCAGCGGATAGACCCTGGCTTGCGACGCCAACGACGACGATCACGATTATCTTCTGCATCCTTCAGCTCTCGCGCCTTACCTTTGTGATGTAGTAGACCGTCTGCTGGAAGGTGTACATCACCACCTCTTCCATCACCGACGTGGCCTCCTCGCTGGCCGAGAGGGCGGCCGAGAGCGAAGGCTCCTGGGAATCTGCGGCGCACGGCGGGGAGCAAGAACGGCGTTAGCCACGTGACGATTCGCTTCGCCCCCCCCTGTGACGTCACGCGGCCCTCGGGTTGCCGTGGCGATGTCACGCCTCCTTACCGCTCTTCTATCGCCATCACCACCGTGGTTACTTCTAGATTTGAAGCTTTCGTGACTGCAAGGATTCATATTATTAGGTTTTTTCGGTAAAGTCACGTAGGTAAAAAAATGTAATTAATGAAAGTAAAATAAAAATAAAATAAAAATCCCGACGTTTCGGAGGCAACACAAGCTTCCGTCTTCAGGTGGAACCGTCACAGCACGATAGCTGTATCAATTGACCGCTGTATCAAGTGACCGTGTTTACTGTTGCCGTGGATTTCTCTCATCGATCCCCCCCCCCCTCCCCCCCGTGAGCTTTGACTCGCGCGGTCGGTGGCTGCCCGCGAGCGAACACCGGGAAACGCCGATTGGTGTCGCGGTGCGAAGGGGCCCGAGGCTCGGGAGGATCAAGCGGAGAAAGAGAGGGAGGGAGGGAGGGAGGGGGGCGGGGAGGGAGGGGTCGGTTAGAAAATCATTGGTGGCGGGGGGGGGTGCCGGAGAAGGAGAATCGGTTGAGAGAACGTTCCAGACGGGAAGAGGTGGGTGAGAGGAGGGCTTTGGGTACGGCTGGGCCGGGCCTCACTCTGGGACCCACGACTTTTTACTAATTGTCCAGAGGGGGTGGAGGGTGCGGGGTGCAGCCGGACCCCGAGATTTAAATCTTGGATCGCAGCACGTGGCCACGACAGAGCCGGCGCCCTTTAACCCTCGCAAGGCAAAGTGGGATAGAGTGAACGGCAACGGAGCAATCCGTTCGGCAAGCATTCCGTGAGCGGGAAGCCAAAGCTCCGCACGGACAGATTTAACGATCCGTGGCTGCACCGCCACTTTCCGGGGGGGGTTGGGGGGCTAGGCGAGGGGGGGGGGCTCGGCGTGGCGGTGCAGGCTACTTAAACTACAAACGAATGAAGCTGCAGGAGGAATCCGCTGAAGCTCTTTGTCACACATGTGAGGACGTTGCAACAACAAACACAACACACAAACACGATAGGAGCTCAAAGAACAGAAAAGGTAAACAAACCACCCAAAACACATGCAGATAAAATGAAACCATCCCCATCCTACCAGGTAAGGCCCCACTGAACTACGTAGCTATTTTTCAGAAGCCACCTGGCTATCACAAACGATAGCTCAACGAAGTGGCTTATCAAGTGGAAAGTTATAGCTGCCAAACACTCCGAACGCACGTTGACTCTAAATGTGGAGGGCCTGGAGAAAAACCCACGCGACCACGGGGAGAGAGAGACGCGCAAACTCCAAATGTACAGCAGCAGGCGTCAGGGTCGGGGTCGAACTCACGATCTCCTGTATACCAGGCGAGGTAGTTAACATCTCCTAGCCACCGTTATGATGATGAGCGAGAGAGGAACGCAAACTCCAAACTTACAGCAGGCATTGTCAGGGTCGGGATCGAACTCACGACCTCCTGTATATCAGGCGAGGTAGTTAACATCTCACCACGGAGAGAGAGAGACACGCAAACTTCAAATATACAGCAGGCGTCAGGGTTGGGGTCGGGATCGAACCCACGACCTCCTGCATACCAGGCGAGGTAGTTAACATCTCCTAGCCACCGTGACTTGCGCAGTCGTGCGGCGCTCCCGACTGTCCCCTCGATGCTCGTCTCACGAGCAGAGCGAGCGAGCGCCAAAGCAGCGCTCACGATTATCAGAGAATTACCCCACAATTGCTCAATTACCAGACGGCTGCTTCCTGAATTAGTGGCGCGCGGCTGAGATGGCGGAACGCCGAACGGGGGGGGGGGGGGGGGGTGAGCGGGGGCTCCGTTTAATCCGCGAGTCGCTGCGACGCGGGACAGACAGTGGGACCACGTGGGGGGTGGATTAAAGAAACCCCGAGTCGGAGCCGAACCACCGGTGACCTCTGAACCGCGAGTCCAGGTCGCTGACCGCCGCGCCGACACAACAGCGGCTGCCCCACGAAAACAGTAAAGAGAGTTAATTCTCGGGGCGCTTATTGAGATCTCGGGGTGGTTAACTCCCTCCCCCCCCACCCTCCACCTCCGCCGCCGCCACGAGATCCTGGCCCCCTCTCCGACACGGCCGCAGCTCTCTGATCGCGAGACGCCCCGGGACGCAGAGATGAAGATCTGCCTCTGGAACAACAAAAAGCGCTTTCCGTTCCAGCGGAGAGGGCCGGACGAGCGGCCGCGGCTCCGCTTGACGACGGCTCGCGGAGGGGGAGGGGGGAGGTGGAGGGGGGGATGAGCGAGATCGGCCCGGCGGGTGGACGGTCGGCCGTCGCTCGCCCCCGCGGTTGCTGCGATGGGAGGGTGGAACGCACCAACGCCCGCGTGGGCCGCCACCGGGAGGGATGGTGGTCGGATCGTCCTAGCCGCTTGTGCCAGGACGTTGGCCGGCCACCAGCGTGTGGGTGCGGGTGGGGGGGTGTTTCGTGGTGGTCGCGTGGGAATTTATCTGAATTGAGCGCGAGAGAAATGTACCCGTTTAGTTTTTTTTTTGCTTTGGCGACCGGGCTGGGACTAAAGCTGTAAGTACTAAAACTATTTTTTTATTTTAACCGGGGAAGGCCACACTAAGCTATGTAGCCCTTCTTCTTGGTTCTTTTGGCAAAGTCACGTAGAAGGGAAATAATAAAATAATAAAAAATAAAACAATATAAAATAATTCTCACGACGTTTCGGCCACAATGCAAGCATCCGTCCTCAGGTGAAGAACAGGTCTGTCTGTTGTGGCCGAAACGTCGTGAGAATTGTATTTTATTATGTTTTATTTTTATTATTTTATTATTTCCCTTCTACGTGACTTTACCGAAAGAACCAAGAAGATGAATCCCTGCAGTCACGAAAAAATACGCGCGACCACGGGGAGAATGGCAACGTGCAAACTCCAAATATACAGCAGGCGTCAGGGTCGGGATCGAAGCCACGACCACGACCTCCTGCATACCAGGCGAGGTAGTTAACATCTCCTAGGCACCGTGGCACCCCACGAGGTGAGGTGAGCAAGAGGGCTGCGTTCGGGCAGCGTCTGGATCAGGGCGGGTCGACTCAAACCTCGTGGGCTCCGCTGGCCAAATTCCCCGGCCAAAAAGCAAAACGTCGCCTCAACGTCATCCCACGATTTAGCGACGGATCCTGGGGGGACGGGGTCACGACCTCCCCCCCCCCACCCCGCACAGGTGGTGAGAATGACGTGGAGTCCTGCAGGTGAAGAAGCAGCTTCCAGAAACCCTTTCGTCGCTGTGCGGCCAAAGAGACAGCGTAGACGTTTCACCAATAATAGCTCATGGGGGGGGGGGGGGGAGAGAAAAAAAAATTAAGCCGTAAAAACAAAGTTTTTCACTATAAATCCTTTATATGCGTGGCGGCTAGAGTCCTCTCGTCCTCTGGCTTGAGATGGCTGCCACCTATGGGTCAGATGATTGCCTGCCACCATTAAGCAATTGGTAATTAAATCAAAAAAAAAAATTCCTAAAAAGTGTACAATTTTGGAAAAAAAATTTCACGAAAATAAATTGTCACGCACAACGAGTCTGTGTGCAAAATGTCAGCTCGATTGGATCACGGGAAGTGGGTTAAAAAACGACCAAATGATTTGCACGGTCGTAAGTGCGCAAGCAAGCAAGCAAGTGAACTTAATATAAAGGATTTAAAAATAGGCAGTGTTTATAGAGATAATAACGCAGCTGATTTTTTTTTGGGGTCATTTCCCCCCCCCCCCCCCCCACTATCTCTCCCCCCTCTTCGCCCCTCCCCTTAAATCTAGGTCCCGATTACGCTATCGGTGCCACGTCACGAGACAGGGTTGGTTAGTCAGCGGCCTGCGGAAGCCGCCCTCGGAGGTCGGAGGGCTGAATATCTGAGTCCGGGTGCCAGTCGCTGCACGTGACTAAGCCCGCTTCGATGATCTCGGCCCGCCGGGCGCCACGCAGCAGTTAGGCGGTGGTCCGCAGAAGTGGGTGTCACAGAGCTAGCCTCCGTGTTTTCCATTTTCGTGACCTCTGGTCCACGCAGTAGAGGGGGGAATGTGGCAGGTTTCGATTGAAAGCTTTCGTGACTGCAGGGATTCATCTTCTTGCTTCTTTCGGTAAGGTCACGTAGAAGGGAAATAATAAAATAATAAAAATAAAACATAATAAAATTATTTTAAAGCTTTCGTGACTGCAGGGATTCATCTTCTTGGTTCTTTCGGTAAGGTCACGTAGAAGGGAAATAATAAAATAATAAAAATAAAACATAAAATAATTCTCACGACGTTTCGGCCACAACGCAAGCAGCCGTCCTCAGGTGCACGGCGGAGCGAGGCTCCTTTAGTGGACTGGCGCACCGGGCGGGCTTGTCAACATGATCATTATTATATCATCATTATTATTACAAACGCCATTAAGGTTGTTTATGCAGGAAAGCCTCGCTGAGTCCCCAATACTATGACTTTTTTTTTCTTTCAGGAAGGTCATGCACGCCAAGCCCTCGCAAGGAGCGGGGCCGTGTCGCTGTTGCTGCTGCTGCTGCTTAATCTACGTGTGCACGAGCGTAGATCGCCTAAATATTGATGCGTCTTTAAACCCGCCACCGACCCGGCACAGCCAATTAGTAACGGTCTGCCAAGTGAACAAAAACGTGCCAAATCGGTTACCACTTCAGCACACACACACTGTACGTTGAACTTCTTTCGCACCACATGTAGCCAACCGCCCTCATCGGAGATGCGGGTGTGGGGGGGGGGGACAAACTCGACACAAGAAGGAGTTGTAAAGAAATTGTTTTTTAAAATTCTAGACGATTTAAAAATGCGTAGCTTCAGTGGCTTACTAATAGCTCCAATGGCTTCCAAAATAGAGTGATCCACTGGGTCATTTATCAGCATTGGGACGTTTGGCTAATTTCAGATGCGCTGTGTGGGGTTTTTTCCCAGCTGGATACTGGCGGCAGCGGCATTGTGGTGGCCGCTCAGCGGCAAAGGCTCGCGGTCGGAGCCCAGCGGCCACCCCGGGTAAAACTGCGGTCGCCCCGGTTCGAACTGCGGCCGCCCCGGTTAATACTGCAGCCGCCCCGGTTAATACTGCAGCCACCCCGGTTAAAACTGCGGCCACCCCGGTTAATACTGCAGCCACCCCGGTTAAAACTGCGGCCCGCCCCGGTTAATACTGCAGCCACCCCGGTTAAAACTGCAGCCACCCTGGTTAAAACTGCGGTCGCCCCGGCTCGAACTGCGGCCGCCCTGGTTAATACTGCAGCCGCCCCGGTGCCGCCTGCTTCAGCGCAGGGCTCGTTACAGGTCCCGTGGCAGTGGAGGAGAAGAGTCGTCGGCCATTGCGTGCTGGCGTCACCCTCCAAATATTGTGGCAAATTTATTTTATTTCACCAGATAAGACCCCCCCACTGAGCTGCTATGTAGTTTTTATTTCAGCGACCCCTGGCTATCGCGAATGATCGCTCAACGGTTAGTGGCTCATCATCATCATCATCGTCGTCGTCGTCGCGTGGAAATGTCTAGCAGCAGCCAAATAACTCTGAGCGCGCGGTGACGACGATTCTAAATGCGGAGGGGGAAAAACCGGTAGGGCCCCGGAGAAGAATCCACGCTCAGCAACCGGAAGCCAACGCAGCTCGGCGAACACCGGGGCGGACACGCTCGGACTCCTGCCGTCACCGCCACGGACACGTGCCGAAGAATTTTTGCGCAGAACCGCGAACGTGTTTGCCAGACCGGTCCCAGGGAGGAGTGAAAACCGGACGAGGGAATTAACATGTCGCCACCGCCGCGCCGAACGGCACCGCGAGTCACCGTGGCGGTGAATCCGCACGGCGACGACAGCCCCCGGTGCTGCCACGACGGCGCGAACGCCGGGCCCGCCCGCGATTGGCCGATCCCGTTTGGGGAGAGGCCGGGACGCCGGTCGCTGGATCGTAGTCATCCTCGCGGTGGCTTCTGCCTAAGCCGTCGGTCACCACATCGCGCGGCGCTTTCAGACACTGCTTCTGTGGCCGTCTGGAACGCCTCTCTGCTTCCGAATATTCGGAAGCCACTGAAGCTGTGTCCACCTTTAGATCATCATCATCATCATCCAGATTGACAAACTCATTTCTTTCGAACTGCTTCCTGCGTTCAGTTTGTCTTCCATCCGATTAGCGCGGCTGGCTACGTGCGGTGCGAAAGAAGTTCAACGCACGCGACTATAAACTCTACACGCACCACGCGAAGTTCTGCACCAAAACTTTCTGACTTGACTATAATCGTCGCCGTCGTCGTACAGAGAGGGTGGGGTGACGGCTGGCTTTTTGGTGGCGTTTTCCCTCCGTTCCTGCGGGCCCCTCGGATGGGGCTCGGTGCGGAGAGAGGAAACAGGTTACAGCTGCCCTCGTGGAGACCCCGTCTCAGAACAATGACGAGGAAATGGCCTCCTAGAATTTAGGGGTCCTGCCGGCCCCCCAAACCGAACTAACCACCCCCCACCCACCCACCCTCCCCCCTCCACCACCTCCACCACCTCCACCACCGCCACCACCACCACCACCACCACTCCCCGCTCTCTCTATTCTCTCCTCCACCAACCCCCCCTTCCCACTAAAGTTAGAAGCCGGAAAGTGGCTCAAACGACCAGGGTAGAAATCGCAGCCCTTTCCTGTTTTGTTGTTCGTGCACGCATGTGCACATCTGCGGTGGATGTGTGTGTGTGTGTGCGCATGTGTGCTCGCGCGCGTGTGTCTTCGGTGTGTGTGGGGAGCGGTGGTGTAACGGTTAGCGCTGCGCTACGAACCCGGCGACGCGGGTTTAGATTCACGCTCGCGGCCAACGCCGGTGACGATGATTTGAACCAGTTTCTGGGACTCCCCCCTAGGTCGGCCCATATTCCCATCTCCCTGTGGCCACATCAAATGCGTTTGCCCGATCTGCCACCAAATATCCACGGAGGCGTCGCACAAACTGCCCTTACCCCGCACCTCCGATCAGCACGGTTGGCTACGTACGGTGCGAAAGAAGTTCAACATGCGTGCACGCACGTAAGGAAGTTGACACGTTTTCTTGCCAAGGACGACCACCGACAACCATCATTCACCAAGACCGCAATGATATCACCTCGCCGATAAGTCCCGATCTCATCCCCTCTGGGATCACGCTGCTGCTGCTGATGTCACCATCCTAGAATCTCAGCACTCAGACCCAGCAGAACGCTGCTGCTGCTGCTGCTGATGTCACCATCCTAGAATCTCACAACTCAGACCCAGTAGAACGCTGCTGCTGCTGATGTCACCATCCTAGAATCTCACCACTCAGACCCAGCAGAACGCTGCTGCTGATGTCACCATCCTAGAATCTCACCACTCAGACCCAGCAGAACGCTGCTACTGCTGCTGATGTCACCATCCTAGAATCTCACCACTCAGACCCTGCAGAACGCTGCTGCTGCTGATGTCACCATCCTAGAATCTCACCACCCAGACCCAGCAGAACGCTGCTGCTGCTGCTGATGTCACCACCCTAGAATCTCACCACTCAGACCCAGCAGAACGCTGCTGCTGCTGCTGATGTCACCATCCTAGAATCTCACCACTCAGACCCTGCAGAACGCTGCTGCTGCTGATGTCACCATCCTAGAATCTCACCACCCAGACCCAGCAGAACGCTGCTGCTGCTGCTGATGTCACCACCCTAGAATCTCACCACTCAGACCCAGCAGAACGCTGCTGCTGCTGCTGATGTCACCATCCTAGAATCTCACCACTCAGACCCAGCAGAACGCTGCTGCTGCTGATGTCACCATCCTAGAATCTCACCACCCAGACCCAGCAGAACGCTGCTGCTGCTGCTGATGTCACCACCCTAGAATCTCACCACTCAGACCCAGCAGAACGCTGCTGCTGCTGCTGATGTCACCATCCTAGAATCTCACCACTCAGACCCTGCAGAACGCTGCTGCTGCTGATGTCACCATCCTAGAATCTCACCACCCAGACCCAGCAGAACGCTGCTGCTGCTGCTGATGTCACCACCCTAGAATCTCACCACTCAGACCCAGCAGAACGCTGCTGCTGCTGCTGATGTCACCATCCTAGAATCTCACCACTCAGACCCAGCAGAACGCTGCTGCTGCTAATGTGACCCTAACTATGGACCGTATAGAAAACCATAGAGACACACAGAGATACATAGAGACACATAGCTAGACGCACAGATATGCCGATACCTATAGAGACCCACAGAGACACACAAGAGACGTGGAGACACATAGAGAAACATAGAGACAGATAGAGATACATAGAGACCCACAGACATACGTACATATACACAGAGATGTGTACAGATACATAGCGACACATACAGATTTGCAGAGATCTGCAGAGAACCACAGAGACACACAGAGATATGTGGAGACGTAGAGACACATAGAGACACATAGAGACCCATAGAGACCCATAGCGATACATTAAACACAAGCCACAGTGGTGCGACTGAGCCCCCACCCCCAGGTCAGATGTCGGTGGAGAGTACCCACACTTGACCCCACCGTACGCGGCCTGCCGCTCGACTTGACCTCGGCGAACCGCCGCCCCCCCCCCCGCGCCCCCCCCCCCGCGCCCCCCTCCCCCGCCACCCACGCGCCGCGAGGGCCGCACCGGTACCGTGGCCGTTGGCGTCGTCGGCGTCGAGCGCCAACTCGGGGACTCTCTGTCGCAGGAAGTGGAGCAGCTCCACGGCGTTGGACATCCAGAAGGCGATCGGCCGCAGCTCCCGCACCAGCTCGGCGTCGCCCGCGCCGGCGTCCCCGTCCCCGCCGCCGGCGTCGGAGCCGGAGCCGTCGCTCCGCTCTCGCCTGCGCCGCAGAGGGAGCAAGGAGAAGGGGGATTAAAACAAGAGAAGAACAAAAATAATCGGCCGCGCGGCATCGCGGGTCGCGCGGCGGTCTCCGCGGATATTTGGTGGGTTATCGGTGCGGCCACGGGGTCACGTCGCCGCAGGGAGACGGGAAAAAACGGGGCGGCCAGGTGACTGCCCGGGAACCGGTACGGATAAGTCGTCGCTGTGCGTTGGTGGGCCGCGGGCGGGACTTGAACTCGGGTCAGCCGGGGTTCGTGGCGGAGTCCGTCCGGAGGAATCCGTTGAGCTACGAAGTTATTTTTCGCAGATGCCCGGCAGTCATATCTCTGGCCTCTCTCCGCTCTCTGACTTATCTCTCTCTCTGGACTGAAGAGGCAGCAGCAGGGACATTCCCCACGGCCGTTGTCTGCCTCGGGAGGTCGTTTTTGCCGTACCCAATTGTCTGTGTGGGGCGCCGCGTGGGATCCAAAGGAAATCGTGATGGGCAGGCAGACAGAGACACGGCGAGGGTTTGTTTTCGAACCATATGAGAGCCCAGCGAGGTTAAACCGGTCGTCAATGCGCCATGTGCACATGGCACGTTGAACTTCTTTCGCATCGCACCGTCGCCAACCGTGCTAATCATCAACCGTTGCTGATCATCACCATCATCCCCTCTGAACCGTGACCTCTCGCTGACCCCCCCCCCCTTTCCAACAGTTTGACCGCTCACCAATCGACGCTCTCCTCCCTCCGTCTCTCCGCCCATCTTTCCTGCGGTTCATTTTCGTGAAGCTATACTATGAAATAATAAACCATTTTTTATTTCACCAGGTGAGGCCCTGGTGATCACAAATGATAGCTCTCAACGAAGTGGGCTCGTCGTTATCGCGTGGGAAATACATAGCAGACAAATAACTCTCAAAGCGCGGTGATGTCGATTCTAAATGCGGAGCGGGATAAAACGGAGGACCCGGAGAAAAATCCACGCGACCACGGAGAGAAAGACACGCAAACTACACATATACAGGGCGCGTCAGGGTCGGGATCGAACCCACGACCTCCTGTGTACCAGGCGAGGTAGTTAACATCTTCTAGCCACCGTGATGATGATGAGAGAGAAAGACGCGCAACCTCCAAGTATACAGCAGCAGGCGTCAGAGTCGGGATCAAACCCACGACCTCCTGTATACCAGGCGAGGTAGTTAACATCTCCTAGCCACCGTGATGATGATGAGAGAGAAAGACGCGCAACCTCCAAGTATACAGCAGCAGGCGTCAGAGTCGGGATCAAACCCACGACCTCCTGTGTACCAGGCGAGGTAGTTAACATCTCCTAGCCACCGTGATGATGACGAGAGAGAAAAACGCGCAAACTCAAAGTATACAGCAGCAGGCGTCAGGGTCGGGATCGAGCCCACGACCTCCTGTGTACCAGGCGAGGTAGTTAACATCTCCTAGCCACCGTGATGATGACGAGAGAGAAAAACGCGCAAACTCAAAGTATACAGCAGCAGGCGTCAGGGTCGGGATCGAGCCCACGACCTCCTGTGTACCAGGCGAAGTAGTTAACATCTCCTAGCCACCGAGCACCTATCCAGGCTGCCACGACCTAAACGCTTCACTACCCCCCTACCTCGTCGGCGGTGCCGGACGGTAATGTCGTGGTGAGCAGTGCCATGGGTGGAAGGCAGTGCCGGATGAAGCTAGTGATGTTATAAAGGGGCCCTAAACTAAAAAACCCCATAAATATGAAAACACACATTTTTTTACTTGCAAAGTTAAGTAATTGTATTTTTTCATTTGCTATTACAGCCGGATATTACGATAAATCGCTAACCTTAAACACCCGATCGTTCGTAAAAGTTGAAGGGCAGTATAGTACTATAGTAATAGAGCAAGTGCAGAATCACTGATCCGGAGTTGATAGCTTGAAAGCATTTAGCGCGGGGCCCTTGAAAGTGCGGGGCATTTGTAGCTACTTCTGCTACTCGGATCATCCGGCACTGGGGGAATGCCAATCTCAATTAGCCATTCCCGTCATTGCACACGCACACACAAGCACGTACACACACACACACAACAAAGATCCCCCGTATAGCCTGAACAGACTGTTGGGGCAAGTGCTGTTAACGACTAGCACCTATGAAGGCCGGCACGGGACACGAGGGGGTGGGTGGCCAGCACCACGCCCGGCCGCCTTTGTTTCCCCAGTGGCGATGTTTACACAGCGCACCAGGTACTCATTTGAGGCTGAGTCGACCCAGGGGAGGCCCAGGACCGGTTCAGATAATCGTCAACTGGTGTTGGCCGTGAGCGGGAATGGAACCCGGGTCGCCGGGTTCGTAGCGCAGCGCTCTAACCGCTACGCTACTGCTCCCCCCACACACACACTCGTACACACACACAGACACACACTCGTACACACACACACACTCGTACACACACACAGACACACACAGACACACACACGTACACATACACAGACACACGTACATGCACACACACTCGTACACACACACACAGACACTCGTACACACACACACAGACACTCGTACACACACACACACTCGTACACACACACAGACACTCGTACACACACACATACACACAGACACACACACTCGTACACACACACACAGACACTCGTACACACACACACACGTACACATACACACACACTCGTACACACACACAGACACACGCACTCTACTGCGTGTTCCAGGCACGTCCCCCCCGCCCACCCTCTCCACACGTCTCCACGCACCCAGCGCAGACTCCTCACTCCTCGTGACTCTTTCTCCTGCCCCCCCCCCCACTCACCCCCATCTCACATCCCCCCCCTCTGCATTCGTCCCCGAGTCCAACTTCCCAGCCATGCTCGCTTTGCTCGGAACTTTCACCCGGAGATTCAACAACAACAACACCAACAAAAATCCGTCTCTCTGGGTCGCGTTCCTGCGTTCCTAGAACCAAATCTTCCTGTCACGTCTGGCGCTGTTGTCGCCCCCGCGTTCGTTCGCCAGATTTCGTGGCGTTTTTGCGAGCAACAAAATTCCCCGGTGGGTTGCGGCGTCGTTAGCCGAATGCCGATCGCGCACATCACAAACGATCGCGACTGAGTGCGAGCGACGGACCGTTACTTGCGCGCGCGCGCGTGTGTGTGGTGTGTATTTATTTACTAAGCCTCGAGTTCGTATCGCGCTTTTTTTGCGAACGAAACACGGCCCGGGTCGCTAACGGGAGCCAATTATTGAAGTATTTCAACAAAAAAAAAAATACTAAACTGTTGTTGATTTTACCGGGTCAAGCTCACCGAGCTCGAATACCGCAGCTCTTTTTCAGAAGCGACCTGGCGATCGCAAATGACAGGTCAACGAGAGTGGGCTCATCATCATCATCGCGTATAAATTTCGAGACACGCAAACTCCAAATATACAGCAGCAGGCGTCAGGGTCAGGATCGAATCCACGACCTCCTGTACACCAGGCGAGGTAGTTAACATCTCACCACGGAGAGAGACACGCAAACTCCAAATATACAGCAGCAGGCGTCAGGGTCGGGCTCGAACCCACGACCTCCTGTACACCAGGCGAGGTAGCTAACATCTCACCACGGAGAGAGACACGCAAACTCTAAATATACAGCAGCAGGCGTCAGGGTCGGGATCGAACCCACGACCTCCTGTACACCAGGCGAGGTAGTTAACATCTCCTAGCCAACCGCCGGCGCCCGCTGAACGAACATCGGCGGGTGAGTCGGACGGGAAAGCCGAGGATTACGATCTGTCGATTGCTCCGGCGAAAATCCGCGCCGCTAATCTCGCTCGGGCGCCCGGCCTTTGTTGGGTGCCGATCCACTCGGTTTGTGGTGCCGTCACGGAGAGATCTGCCGCGGTGCAGTGGACTCACGCGGCGGGGAGGGGGAGGGACAGTGAACATGCAGCGTCGTTCGTGGGGACGTCAAAAACAACGGAGCGAAAAACTTACGGCGCCCCACCCTCCCAACCTATTGAAACTATAAAACACGTTTTTTTTTTAATTAAAAGCATTTAACAAAAAAATGAATTTAACGAAATGTTTATTTACTCCAAAAGCACGTTTGTAAATGTGGAGGGGATAAACCGGAGGACCTCGAGAAAAATCCACGCGACCACGGGGAGAGAGAGACACACAAACTCTACATATACAGCAGCAGGTGCCAGGGTCAGGATCGAACCCACGACCTCCTGCATACAAGTCGAGGTAGTTAACATCTCACCACGGAGAGAGACGCAAACTCCAAATATACAGCAGCAGGCGCCAGGGTCAGGATGGAACCCACGACCTCCTGCATACAAGGCGAGGGAGTTCACATCTACTATCCACCACGTTCAATTCGTATTGAAATCGCGGCGTGCGTAAAAACATCGCCTTCCAATTGAAATCCCGATAAACGTAAGGATGCGATTAACGCGAAAGCAAATGAGCCTCCTCCCATCTCCATCTAGCCTGCGCATCTCCTCTCTCGTCTCACTCATCTCCATTTTCGTTCACGTCTCTCGGATCCCACCAAGTGTAAGCGGACCCTCCCTCTCTGTCTCTCCACGGATAATAAAGCACACGTTTGATTTATCATTTTCATTTGATACGCACATGACGAGCGGGAAGCCATCAGCCACGCGGTGAACCGGCACCAACAATTTCCCACAAGCCCTGCGGATCCCGTCGGTCGTCAGGGCGTGGCCCCTTCGACAAATGCTGCCGCTGGATTTTTTTGGGTGCTCAAGAGAAGCGACGGCAACTTCCACGGACACCGCAGGGTCCCTCCGGTGCGGTACGCCGACAGTGTACAACGTGTATCGCGGGCTGCGCCGGTGGATTGTGGGTAATTTCGTGAGGTCACGCTCATTGCACGCAAAAGTGCTCGCCGCAAACGAACCGCCAATTACCTTGGCGGATCTCGTCAAGGAGCAATAAAGCGTCATCACGCGAACTCCGCTCATCCTCACAGCGGCGGACTTTTGCTCGGCCATCGAGCAATGACAGAGGTCACCGCATTGCCGCGCGGCGCTTCAAGATGCGCTTCTGCGGCCGTCTGGAACGCTCTTCCGTCCGATTTTAAGAAGCCACTGGGAGTTACGCAACTTTTAAATCATCGTCTAGATTGACAAACTCATTTCTTTAGAACTGATTTTTGTGTTTAGTTTATCGACATTCCCCCTCACCTCCGATTTAGCACGGTCGGTTACGTACGGTGCGAAAGAAGTTCAACCTACCTACAGCACATCCCAACGCCCGGCTAACAGCGGTGGCTCAGTGAGCATCCTGTGACTAAGAGGGCCGCCTTCAGACGTGGGCTCTAAAGAGGAAGCGGGCGAGTGGGGGGGGCGCGCAGAGGTCGAAAGTTCCCCAGTAGATGTAATCTGATGGACGCGTGGAATCAAACACGTGCAGGATGCAGCAGCAGCAGCAGCAGTAGCGGCGGCGTAATAGTGCCGCAGATGGGGCCACAGGCCGGTGTTTTTAGAATGTGGGGCCGTCCATAGATGACGTCACGCGATTTTTGACGATTTTTGACCCCCTCCCCCCTCGTCACACGGCGTCACAAAAAGTCAGACCCCCCCCTCAAATATGACGTCACAAAGCTCTACCCCCCCCCCCCCAAATTTCTCACCCCCCCCCCCCCCCAGGTGCGTGACGTCATCTATGGACGGCCCCTGTGACACTGACATATTTAGTTTTTTCACTTCAACTTTCGAATGACCTAGGCTGCAGCAGCCCGCAGCGTGCAAGGGGTCCACACTCACTGTTCGGGCTGCTTCTCAGCGAGCTCTTTGGTCTTCTCCTGCAAGCACAGCACAGGACGAGATGTCATCAAGCACTGCCATCACCCTCAAATTACACGATCATCGCCACCGCCGCCGTCATCGCGAGGACGGACCGCGCGAGCGCTCACCCAGGCGATGGTCTGCAGCAGGTTGGCCACCTTGAGCAGCAGCCGACGGAAGTCCGCCGGCTGGAAGTTGAACGCCGAGTGCTGGACGCACAGGCAGAAGAGGTACGCGGGCGTGAGCTGGTAGCCGTCGCTGCCGGGCACCACGAGGCCCACGATCTCGTCGAGCAGGATGTCCTCCAGCGCCGGGTCGTACTCGAGCGACATCGCCGAGCGCAACTCGGAGTTGGCGTCCGAGTGGACGCGAGCCGCCGGGCGGTTCCTGCCGCCGTGGGCGGACGCGCCGCACAGCTTGCAGGCACCGCCGGGCGACGACAGTTTGCCGGCGGACGGAACGTTGGCCGGCTCGGCGGGGTCCTCGAACAGGAAGAGGTAGCGCTCGCCCAGAGCGACCACGTCGCCCCGCCGGAGCTCGGCCGGCCGCTCCAGCCGGACGCCGTTGCGCGTCACGGCGGCGCCGCGGAACGGGCGCAGCACCAGCGGCGACCTCCGTTGCGGCCGGGCGGCGCCACCGGCCGTGGTGGCCGCCGCCGCCGCCGCCGCCGGGTTCTGCGGCTGCGGGTCGGAGCGCGAGATGCGGCAGTGCCGCGGCAGGATGTCGGGCGCCCACAGCAAGATGTCCGGGCGGTCGTCGCCGGCGTCCTGAGGCCGGTCGGAGACGGCGCCCCTCCCGATGGAATGGCGCGCGCCGTCGAGGAGGTACACCAGCAGGTCCTGCGGCGGCCCTCGGGATTCGGGGGGAGGCGGGGGGAGGGAGGGGAGGGGGAGGGGAGGGCCCCCCGCGTTAGCCGCCGTGGTTTACGCACGTCAGGGTCGGGATGGAACCCACGACGTCCTGCGCACCGGGCGAGGTAGTCAACATCTCCTAGCCACCGTGGCGCCCTATGACAGTACAAAGTGACCCCGCGCCTCCCGTGCTGAGCCGGCGTGCCTCCGTCGTGCCAGCGAAAAGGTGGGGGGGGGCTGGGGGGGGGTGGAGGGGGGATTTGGGGGGTGGGGGGGGGGTGTGCGGCGGGCCCCCGAACCTGCGCTCCGTCGCAGCCCTGCAGCAGCAGCAGGTACGGCGTCTCCACCGGCGGGCGCACGGCGGCGTAGCGCCCCGGGTCGTCGCCCAACGGCCTCCCGCGCAGCGGCAGCGCGGGCCCCATGCACAGGTCGTAGTCGCCCTCGATGGGCGCCAGCGCGTGGCGCGGCCGCGACGGAGCCGCCCTGGCGGGAGGCGCGGGGCTCCCCCCGTCGCCGCCGTCGCCGATGAGCGTCCGCTGCGGGATGTGCATGTCGCTGACGGTGCGCCGCAGGTCGCTGGCCGACGCGATCCACTCGGCGTAGCCGCCGTTGGGCACCGTGGGCGGGCCGAGTTGCGGCGAGGCGCTCATCACGGTGGAGACGCGCGCGCGGCTCATCTGCAGCCGCCGCGCCTGCGCGTTGATGCCTGCGGGTCGTGGGGTGGCGGCGGCGGCGGCGGGGGAGAGAGAGAGTTAATTCTCTAGATTTGAAGCTTTCGTGACTGCAAGGATTCATACGCTTAGTTCTTTCGGTAAAGTCACGTAGGTGAAAAATGAAATTTAAATTAATTAAAATAAAAATAAAACTCACGACGTTTCGGAGGCAACACAAGTCTCCGTCATCAGGTGGGGCAACATCAGAGCGCAGCGAGAGAGAGTTAATTGCGTGCGACTTTAATGGGAATGTTAACGCCACGGCTCGGTTCAGAATCGGCATGGATGCTGGAGGAATCCGATGAACCGTGAAGCTCTTTTCAGCAGATGTCCAGAGCTCGGCTCCGGGTCAAGCGGAGGCCGTCGCTCGCAGCGGCCACGCTTCACTCGAACTGGCTGAGCCACGGACTCAGGATGTTCCATGAGCTGAGCCACAGCCGAGCCACGGTGGCTAGGAGATGTTAACTACCTCGCCTGGTGTACAGGAGGTCGTGGGTTCGACCCCGACCCTGACCCCTGCTGCTGTATATTTCGAATTTGCGTCTCTCTCCGTGGTGAGATGTTAGCTACCTCGCCTGGTATGCAGGAGGTCGTGGGTTCGATCCCGACCCTGACGCCTGCTGCTGTATATTTGGAGTTTGCGTGTCTCTCTCCCCGTGGTCGCGTTGATTTTTCTTCCGGTCCTCCGCTTTTTCCCCCTCCACAATTAGAATCAACGTCACGCGTTTAGTATTATTTGCCTGCTGTACATTTCCAATGTGTTATTTACTTGTTAATTCACATTTAGTGACTTGATAACCATTGTCTCCATTTGGCACTCCTATCGTTGTTTGCGTGTATTCTTCGCTGCGGTAACTCGCTCTCCCCGTGCCCGTCCGTGAAAGAGGGCGTCATTGCCCATCGGACTCCTCCCGCAAGTCTGATTCTGAGACTCTGAGTCTCGGGTCTGCGTGCAAACTCGTCATGTTGTTGCGGCAGAGCTCCGTGGGCGGAGAGGCGACAGTGGATCAGAAGGGCAGGCGACTCACAGGAAGACTGACACCGTCATTCACGATTGCCTTTTGAGTCGGGCCACGTAAATGATTTGGCCAAATTTTGTATCATTAAGCTCCTCCACCATTGATCTATCGATATACCTACCCTTCTACCTGTGTATCTACCTACACATCTACCTATCTATATATCTACATATTTACCTATGTATCTACCTATATATATATACATACTTATCTATCTATCCTATCTACCAATATATCTATTTATCTATCTACCTACATATCTATAAACCTATCTCTCTACGTACATATCTACCTATCTACTTACTTATCTACTTACCTATCCATCTCCCGACCTATGTACAACAAACCCCTCTCCCGGACACGTCGCAAGCGTCGCGTTGGCCACGGCAGTTTGGCGCCCCCCCCCCTACCCTTGCCCCCCCCCCTGCCCCCCCCTGCCCCCCCTGCCCTTCCCCCCGCCCCCCCCCCACGTGACTTCGCTCCGTCACTTCGTCCGCCAGCACCTCGCCCGCCCGCCCGCACGGACAGACGTCCGCACGGACGTGAAGACGCGCGGCGACGTTAAGGACAAGCACAGGTGGCGCCGCTCCTCCTCTCTCGCCGTCGCAGACGCAAAATAGTCGTCACTCCTCGGCGGTGCTCGCCGCCTGGCTATCGGACACGCCGGCAGGAATCTTAATTGCGCGGATTTCTAGGGTCCCAGACGAGCCCCCACCCCACCCACCCTCCACCGCCGGGGGGGTTTATTTCGGTCCGGGCATCAAAGTGAGGACCCCCCCCCCCCCCCTCCTTCTCCTCCCTTGCAAGAATGTCTTGGGGGCACTGTCGCAAAAACGCGAACGGGTTCCCAGCTGAAGGTAGCAGCGACGTCTTCCCGCCGTGATATCCACGCCCTCTGCGCGTGTGCGTGTGTGTGCGTGTGTGCGTTGAACTTCTGTGGCACCGTACGTAGCCCAACCGTGGCAATCGGAGGTGCGGGGGAAGGACAAAAAACTGAAGACAAAAAGCGTTCCTAAAGAAATGCGTCTGTCAATCTGTCGAGATGATGATTTAAAAGAGCATCGGTCCCAGTGGCTTCCTGTTGTCGGAAGGAAGAGCATTCCACACTGCAGCAGAAGCGCATTGACGGACGGACATGTGGATGGACAAATACACGGGAATGGATGGATGGACAGACACACGGGAATGGATGGATGGACAGAGAGATTGATGGACAGAGACAGACAGACGGACAGATGGATGGATGGACAGACAGACACGAGCATGGATGGATGGTGAGAGACAGACAGACGGACAGATGGTTGGGTGGACAGACAGACACGAGAATGGATGGACGAACAAAGGGACAGCTGGATGAATGACCAGACAGACGGACAGATGGATGCGTGGACAGACAGACACGTGAATGGATGAATCACCAGACAGACGGATGAGTGGACAAACAGACACGTGAATGGATGGATGAATGGCCGGACGGACATACGAATGAATGGACAGACAGACAGACGGACGTACGGACGTACTGACAAACCAACGGACACACGGGACGGACAAAAAGGTCACAGGATATTTTTCGGGCCACGGCAAATTCGGAGACCCACCGGCCGTCAGGGTGTCTCGCTCGCCCGCTGATTCCTCCACCTTGGCACGAGGCCGCAGCTCGAGCCTCCGCGAGTATCCCTCCCGTGGCTTCCACAGGGCCTGCAACACAGTGCCACAAGTACGATGCGTGGTTAATGGAGACTTGGTGCCTCCCAACCGGTGTTTGTATCTGGCGTTTGAACACCTTTGACACCACCACTACCACCACCACCACCACGTGTTTTATTGCCAGAAAGGAGTAAAGCACGTTCTTATACTGGTAGGAACCCACTGGTTCCACCAGTCCACAAGGGATTATTGTGTCTGTCCGTCCGTCGTGCAGGGAGGGGCTGGGTGGGGAGGGGCTGGGTGGGGAGGGGAGGGTGGGGAGGGGCTGGGTGGGGAGGGTGGGTAGGGGCTGGGTGGGGAGGGTGGGGAGGGGCTGGGTGGGGAGGGTGGGGCTGGGTGGGGGGTGGGAGGAGTGGGGCTGGGTGGGGAGGGGGTGGTCACCCCGTGGTGCCCTTATAAAACTCAACGTTTCACCTACTCACGCCGGCTTGTGCCCGCCCTGACAGTCGGGCATATTTGCGGAATACACCACGCCGCCGTTGACCCTGGCCATTGACCGAGCAACCCAACGTTCCTACCAGCTCCCTCCGCAGGAATGTGTTTCCCCCCCCCGCCCCAAACATTTTGATACTGGCTAAAAAGGTCACCCATAGATATGGGGTAATGGCCATACATTTTTTTGTTCCGACTTTTTCACTTTTGTTTACTTTCTAACCGAGACGAATGGACAGAGTACGCGTGGCTGCATTGGGGTTAGCCGAGAGACGAGGGCAAGTTCTGTGCCACGCCCGGCGTGCGGCTCGCATGTTCGCGCGCGTGCCGGATTTCCGCAGGCCCAATAAAAACACATTTCGACGACGACTCTGACCACTCGGCCGTGGATTTCTGCCGCGACGTTCACCGCACAAGCGGAGCCCAGCGCCGCTTTTCCCGAAACGCCGTGGCGAAAAGGAACAAAACGAAAAACCGAGAGGGAGAAAGCTCAACCGGCGGCACCTGAAGGAGCAGCGGCTTCTCGTAGTCGGCGATGGCGCGCAGGCACTCGGCACGCCAGGGCTCGCCGCCGCCGGGGGCCCCCGTCGATGCCTCCCCGGTCGCCGCGGCACCGTCAATGCCGCCGCTGCCGCCGATGCCATCGGGGCCGGCGGTCGTGCGTCCCACGGCCTCGCAGAGCACATAGTCGCCCGCCAGCGAGCGCTCCAGCCCGTAGCGCTCCAGAGCCTCCTTCACGAGCTCCTGCACACGCACGGGGGGAGGTCGGGTGCGGGGTGGTGGAGGTGGTGGTCACGGCACGGCTCTGCTATTATTAATACGTACGCACGCTGAGCGTAGCAAGCACACATCTTCGTGCGTGGATCGTGGTCCGCGACGCGGCAGAGGTAGCAACCGGGTACCCGATACCCGTACCCTACCCGATAACCGGCTACCCGTACCCGGCCGGGTACGGGTACGGGTAGCCGTTTGCGACCCTGGTGCGGCCGGGTACGGGTAGGCTGTGAGTCACTGGTGAGTAACCGTTTGTCACTCAGTTCGGGTAGGATACGGGTACAGGTAGGATACGTATACATGTACCCGGCCGGGTACGGGTACGGGTACTCATTTGCGACCCTGGTGCGGCCGGGTACGGGTACGGGTAAGGAATCAAAACCCGTTTGCGACCTCTGCGACACAGGTATTGGACGCCACTGCTCTGGTGCGCGCGTATGTTGAACTTCTTTCGCGCCGTACGTAGCCGGTTAATCGGAGGTGCGGGGGAAGGACAACAACACTTGACACGAAGAGCAGTGGGAAATAAATCAGTTTTCAACCAAGATGGTTTAAAAGTGCGTAGCTTCAGTGGCTTCCTAATATCTGGCGGAAGAGCGTTCCAGACGGTCGCATCACCACCATCACCACCTTCACCCACTTCCTCATCATACAAGTCCCTCCTCATCATCACCACCACCATCACCACCGTCAAGTATATATGTACGTAAGCTGAACTTCTTTTGCACCGTACGTATCCGACCGTGCTGATCCCAGCTCCGCGTCTCTGCCGGCCGGGCCGGGAGCAGCAGCTCTGGGGGGCAAAGCCGCCTCCGCTGCCCAGCGTCGGGTGGCGGAGGGCTCTTGACGACACACAGAATTTGCTCGGGTCCAGTGCCGGATTATCCTAAGTAGTAAAAGTAGCTACATATGTAGTAGCTACTACATGTGTAGTAAATGCTACATGTGTAGTAGCTACAGGCCCCGCACTTTCAAGGGTCCAGCGCTAAATGCGTTCCAGCTATCAATTCCGGTTCAGTGATTCTGCACTTGCTCTAGCACTATAGTACTATACTGCCTTCAACTTGTATGAATGACTGGGTGTTTAAGGTTAGCGATTAGTCGTATTATCTGGCTGTATAGAAGATGAAAAAATACAATTACTTTACTACGCAAGTAAAAAGAAAATTGTGTTTTAATATTAACCTGTTTCTTTTTTTACTTAGGGCCCCTTTATAACATCATGCTACAGGCCCCGCACTCGCTTAATCCGGCACTGCTCGGCTTGTGTGGGTTTTTTTCTCTTCTTGACTTTTGTTTTTAGTGGCCTCGCCCAGCAAATGTGAACGTGCAAATCGGCAACGAAATCATTCCGCGTCAAAAAAAAAGCGGAGAGGCGGCGTTCCCACCCCTCCGTCTCGCGCTCTTCCTGACCCCCCCCCCCACCACTGCTACCTTCTGTGCGCGGCCGCTCCGTAACAAAGGTCCCTCAGGTAACCCGGACAGACTGTCGGGGCAAGTGCTGTTAGCTGGTTCCATCCATCTTCTTGGTTCTTACGGTAAAGTCACGTAGAAGGGAAATAATAAAGAAAAAAAAATAGTAATAAAACATAATAAAATACATGTTTTATTGTTATTATTTTATTATTTCCCTTCTACGTGACTTTACCGAAAGAACCAAGAAGATGAATCCTGCAGTCATGAAAGCTTTAAATCGAAATATAGTTCCATCCACACAAAAGACAAAGACTGTTGGGTCAAATGCTGTCAGTGAGTGGCAACCTTATGACGGCCGGCACGGCACACGAGGGGGTGGGTGGCCAGCACCACGCCCGGCCGCCTTTGTCTCCCCAGTGGCGACGTTCACACACCGCACCGGGTACTCATTTGAGGCCGAGTCGACCTAGGGGAGGCCCAGGACCGGTTCAGATAATCGTCACCGGTTTTGGCCGTGAGCGCTAACCACTACACTACCGCTCCTCACACATGTCAACACACACACACAGACACACACATGTAAACACACACACATGTAAACACGCGCGCGTGCACACAACCCTCGCTCACCACCTAAATGCAGCACCACGGCCCGTGCCAACAGCGTGGTGATGACACTCAACACAGACCCCTACCTCCGCTGTTCATTCCTCAAATGGGCTTTCCCGGGGGGCTCTGGTGTGGTGCCCATGACCCCCCACCCTTCCCCGCCAGGGATATTTTGTATTCACACTCAAGGCACCCGCCCCCACCCCCACCCCCCCCCACCCCCCCACCCTTACCGCTCCACTGCTGGATGAGGGCTTCGCCCGCGCGTCGTGTGAGTTGTTTGAGCGTTCGTCGCGACGTCGGTCAGCGGCAAGTGGCAATCGCCCCGAGCCCCCCCCCCCTCCCGAGCCCCCCCCCTCACCCCCCCATCTTGAGACATCCCCCCCCCCCAAAATATAACAAAGTGGTCTTGGTTGATATTTGCCGCAGGAAAAAGTGAATTGAACGGAAGGTTTTTGTGTTTGTCCCAACGTAAATGTTGGATTCTGGGTAAAAAAAAAATTGGGGCTGCCCCCCCAACCCCTTGGGACTGCCCTCCCCACCCCTTGAGACTGCCCTCCCAACCCCTTGAGACTGCCCTCCTGACCCCTTGAGACTGCCCTCCCCACCCCTTGAGACTGCCCTCCCCACCCCTTGAGACTGCCCTCCCTACCCCTTGAGACTGCCCTCCCAACCCCTTGAGACTGCCCTCCCAACCCCTTGAGACTGCCCTCCCCACCCCTTGAGACTGCCCTCCAACCCCTTGAGACTGCCCTCCAACCCCTTGAGACTGCCCTCCTGACCCCTTGAGACTGCCCTCCCCACCCCTTGAGACTGCCCTCCCCACCCCTTGAGACTGCCCTCCCTACCCCTTGAGACTGCCCTCCCAACCCCTTGAGACTGCCCTCCCAACCCCTTGAGACTGCCCTCCCCACCCCTTGAGACTGCCCTCCAACCCCTTGAGACTGCCCTCCCAACCCCTTGAGACTGCCCTCCCAACCCCTTGAGACTGCCCTCCCCACCCCTTGAGACTGCCCTCCCCACCCCTTGAGACTGCCCTCCCCACCCCTTGAGACTGCCCTCTCTACCCCTTGAGACTGCCCTCCCAACCCCTTGAGACTGCCCTCCAACCCCTGAAACTGCCCTCCCCACCCGTTGAGACTGCCCTCCCCACCCCTTGGGACTGCCCTCCCCACCCCTTGAGACTGCCCTCCCAACCCCTTGAGACTGCCCTCCCTACCCCTTGAGACTGCCCTCCCCACCCTTTGAGACTGCCCTCCCTACCCCTTGAGACTGCCCTCCCTACCCCTTGAGACTGTCCTCCCCACCCCTTGAGACTGCCCTCCCCACCCCTTGAGACTGCCCTCTCTACCCCTTGAGACTGCCCTCCCTACCCCTTGAGACTGCCCTCCCCACCCCTTGAGACTGCCCTCCCCACCCCTTGAGACTGCCCTCCCCACCCCTTGAGACTGCCCTCCCCACCCCTTGAGACTGCCCTCCCTACCCCTTGGGACTGCCCTCCCCACCCCTTGAGACTGCCCTCCCAACCCCTTGAGACTGCCCTCCCCACCCCTTGAGACTGCCCTCCCAACCCCTTGAGACTGCCCTCCCAACCCCTTGAGACTGCCCTCCCTACCCCTTGAGACTGCCCTCCCTACCCCTTGAGACTGCCCTCCCTACCCCTTGAGACTGCCCTCCCTACCCCTTGAGACTGCCCTTCCACGACCCCTCGGGGAAGCTCGAAGCCCCCAGCCGTGGCAGCATCGTGACGTCACTGGCTTTGCAGTGGTGCAAATGGGGTGACGAGGTATGCGTTGTGGGCAAGGGCAGCCCCCCCCCCACCTCCACTGCCCCCCCCAAGGCCCCCCCCCCCCCACTCCCCCACCCTGCCCACGTCCAATTTTGCCCCCAATTTTTGGTTGTTGCTCTGGGAGGAAACCGGAAAGCCCGGAGGAAACCCCACGCAGAGACAAGGGGGGGGGGGTGGGGGGGGGCTGGTGAGTGGCCACGTCGACGATTCTCACGCGCGGCGCTTTGCGACTCTGCGGCCGTCTGGAACGCTCTGCTTCTTGCTACCGATGTTAGGAAGGCGCTGGGAGCTGTGGGGACTTTTAAGTCGTCGTCTCGATTGACCAAACCCGAGAACTGCTCGTCGTTTGCGGTGCTTAGTTTTTTATCCTTCCACACGCACCTCCGATTGGCTACGGTTGGGTGCTTGTGGTGCGAAAGAAGGTCAACGTATATACATACACACCACACTACACACACTACACGCACTACCCTATACACTACAATACACTACACACACTACGCTATACACTACACTATACACTACACTATACACTACACACACTACCCTATACACTACAATACACTACAAACACTACGCTATACACTACATACACTACAATACACTACACTATACACTACACACACTACACTATACACTACACTATACACTACACTATACACTACACACACTACGCTATACACTACAATACAATATACACTACACACACTACCCTATACACTACACTATACACTACACTATACACTACATACACTACACTACCCTATACACTACAATACACTACACACACTACGCTATACACTACAATACACTACACACACTATGCTATACACTACACTATACACTACACACACTACGCTATACACTATACACTACAATACACTACACTATACACTACACCACGCTACACTGTACTAAATTGAACACTCATTTCTTCAGGACTGCTTTTGTTTGTTAGTTAGTTATCCTCCCCCCTCCCGCCACGCGCACCTCCGATTAGCTACGGCCGGCTGCGTACCGCGCAAAAGAAGTTCAACGCACGCTGAACTTCTTTCGACGACCTCACCGGCGTGGTGCGTGTGTGAGGTTGGTGGTGGTGGGGGGGGGAGGAGCCCTACAGGAAGTTCCTGTGCGTCTACGGGACGGATCTGGTCCCCATACCCCCGCCAAGTGGACGTCAGCAGAGAGGAAGGAAGGAAACCGAGGGGGGGGGGGGCAGACAGCTCCCTGAGCCTGCAGAAGGATGCCGCTCCGTCCGGCGCGCGATTCACAGCCGGTGACTCTCTCGCCGTGGCCGAGGGCCTTTGCCGTGGTGCTTCTCCGAGTCATCGACGGCGGCGCCTGGCTCTGCCATCTCGCCGCGGTGGCTAGGAGATGTTGACTACCTCGCCTGGTATGCGGGAGGTCGTGGGTTTGAGCCCGACCCTGACACGCCCTGGCTGGGAGATGTTATCTACCTAGCCTGGTACGAGGGAGGTCGTGGGTTCGATCCCGACCCTGACGATGCCCTGGCTAGGAGATGTTGACTACCTCGCCCGGTACACGGGAGGTCGTGGGTTTAATCCCGACCCTGATACGTCCTGCTAGGAGATGTTAACAACCTGGCCTGGAATGGGGAAGGTCGTGGGTGCGATCCCGACCCTGACACCTACTGCCTATCTGGAGTTTGCTTGTCTCTCTCTCTCTCCCCGTGGTCACGTGGATTTTTATCCAGGTCCTCTATATATGAAGATGTTATTGGCAAATGTTTTATATATAAATATGTTTAAAAGACAAAGATTCCCCCGTATAGCCTTCAGCAGACTGTTGGGGCAAGTGCTGCTAGCGAGCACCTATGAAGGCCGGAACGGTATACGAGGGGTGGGTGGTCAGCACCACGCCCGGCCGCCTTTGTCTCCCCAGTGCCGATGTTACACACCACGCCGGGTACTCATTTGAGGCTGAGTCGACCAAGGGGAGGCCCAGGACCGGTTCAGATAATCGTCACCGGTGTTGGCCGCGAACGGGAATCGAACTCGGGTCTCTTGCCGGGTTCGTAGCGCAGCGTAGCGCTAACCGCCACGCCACCGCTCCCCACACACACAGACACACACACACAAGCACGCACGTATGTGATGACATCATATTGAGTTTCGATTTAAAGCTTTCGTGACTGCAGGGATTCATCTTCTTGGTTCTTTTTCGGTAAATTCACGTAGAAGGGAAATAATAAAATAATAAAAATAAACATAACAAAATAATTCTCACGACGTTTCGGCCACAACGCAAGCAGCCGTCCACAGGTGAAGAACAGGTCTGTCGGGAAGACAGCATCATTCAGGGAAGACAGCGTCACAGACCTGTTCTTCACCTGAGGACGGCTGCTTGCGTTGTGGCCGAAACGTCGTGAGAATTATTTTATTATGTTTTATTTTTATTATTTTATTATTTCCCTTCTACGTGACTTTACCGAAAGAACCAAGAAGATCGTATTGAGTGTTAAGACAAACAAGGGGGCTTGGTGAGGAGGACGGTGTCACGGTGGCTAGCGGGGGGGGGGGGGGGTGCAGACGGCCAGCATGGAGTGGCAGGCCGACGAAGGGGAAACTCGCCCCAAGAGGAAGTCCACCTGGGGAGATGGAGCGGACGAAATCGGCCCGTGCGTTTGGAGCCGCGCGGATCGCTACCGGGACAAGTTGGCGCGGTAGGCGGGCACGGGCGGTGCAATCCGCCAGTCGGTCGTCCCACGGCGCCTGGGTCTGCCCCGTGACCTCCTGCTAGCGGGCGTTCGGCACTTCACGTGATAGCCTCAAAGCGCACGTAGCCTGGCACAGGCGCCGTGGCGACGTCACCACCGCTGAGCGGCGAATTGCAGCTGTTGTTGTTATTCCACAGGAAGGGCGACGTAGTTAACATCTCCTAGCCAGGGCGTGTCAGGGTCGGGATCGAACACACGACATCCTGCATACCAGGCGAGGTAGTCAACATCTCCTAGCCAGGGCGTATCAGGGTCGGGATCGAACCCACGACCTCCCTCATACCAGGCGAGGTCATTAGAATTCCCAGTGCAGGTGCTGAAATGCCTTTTAGCGTTCTTGCCTAGGGGACCCCCCCCCCCCCCGTGGCAGCTGTCCCTGTGCCGGGACGAGGGGCCAGGCGGGAGGGGGGGGGTTGGTGTCCTAGCTCCGGCGATCTCACCTGCGCCGACGACGCGGGCGTGGCGAGCACGCTCTTGTAGTTGGCGCCCGCCGAGATCTCCCCGCCGAAGATCTTGAGCACGCCGGGCGCCGTCACCTGGGTGGACAACTCCGTGGGGTCCTCCGTGTGCCGCCCGCCCACCTCGGCCGCAACGGAGCTGCCCCGCGGCGGCGGCGGCGGTGTGGCCTGACCGCCAGCGCCGGCAGCACCGGCACCGCCACGGCCGAACACCTGCGGTGGGAAGAGAGCTCCGGATTTATCCGGCCGCGTCCGTCCCGGTCGTCGCTTGGGGTCACTCTCATCCCTTTACCGTGCACCCGACTAACTACCACATCTAGGTTTTTATTATTTTGCCAGGTCGTAGAGAGAGACAGAGGACGACTCGGAGGCACGAGGGCGAGGACCCGGCACTACCCAACAATTGCTCAGCGGGGAAACGGCTCTCAGGATCAGAATATTAAAATTTCAACTGGAGGAATCCGATGAGCTGTGAAGCTCTGTCTCAAAGATGTCTAGTTGTAAGGCCCACTAAGCTTCTTCAGAAGCGACCTGTCTGCCACAAATGATAGTGTGGGTGATCATCATGTGGAAATTTATAGCAGCGGCCAAATAGTCTAAACGCGTGATGTCGATTCTAAACGTGGAGGGAAAAATCGGAGGACCCGCAGAAAGATCAACGCGACCACGGGGAGAGAGACATGTCAACTCCAAATATACAGCCGGCGTCAGGGTCGGGATCGAACCCACGACCTCCTGAATACCAGGCGAGGTAGTTAACATCTCACCACGGAGAGAGACACGCAAACTCCAAATATACAGCAGGCATCGGTGTCGGGATCGAACCCACGACCTCCTGTATACCAGGCGAGGTAGTTAACATCTCGCTACCGTGAAGCGCTCTGTAACCGGAGGTTAAATGTCCGTGCAATTCACTACTCTACAGGACGTCTGGAAAAAACATAACAAAATTAAAAACAAACGCATTACCAAGTTGCAAGCGCGTACAAAGTTCTCCGGCAGGGACCAGGGCCATGACCAGGCCCAGGACCATCAGATCCCGCCCGGCGAGGCCACATGCCTCCTGGTGGGGGGGGGGGCCAGCAGAGGGAGAGCCCTCACCTGAGAGAAGCGCTTGCTGTAGCGGTTGCGGGCACGGTTCTTGGCCGGCTGGCGCAGGGTCACGCCGCCCGCGCCACTGGTCGTGCTGTGGACGCTCAGGGTCTCGCATGACCCGCTCTTGAGGTTGGGCGTCCTGCGGGGGAGGGCACAGCGGGAGGGAGACTCCGGATGAGGGCACGGCGCGGGGTTGCGGAGGCGCTTGGGAGAGGGGAGCGTGGTTGAGCGGCGCCTTCGGTCCAGCAGTGGATAGACCCTGGCGATCGATGACGACTGGATAGGTGTTCGGCGATGGATATATTGGAGTTCATTGGTTTTGGATATCGACTGTTCAGGCCCCGATTTCGGTATTCATTTGAACCTTTTCGCATTTTTGTAATTGTTTATGCGCCGAAGTAAACAAAGCACGTTGTTAATAAGTTAAGTTTATATCTTGATAATCGAATTAACATTTTTTTTTACGGAAAGTTCAGTAAAGCAATAAAAATGACAATTTTAACGTGCATTTTCATACGTTCAATAACTTTAGCAAATCCGATGTGACGGCATCGTCGAAACGACACCACTTATAGGGGAGGGGAAAAATGCGTGGAAGCGATGCCATGAAAGTGACTTCACATTTGTGGATTGTTCTCGAAACATTTTTTTTTCAGATCATACAAAGAAATATTTTGGAACACGAGCCCTCAGTGGCCGGGCCTCTCTCCCCCCTCCTCCCTCTTCTTCGTCTGTGGAACAATCCTCCCCCGAAGCGTGCAGCGAGCGTCGTGTGTTTGGCATTATAAAACTTGCGCGTGCGGTATTAATCAGGGCGGCCACCGGGTTCCAACCGCTGGAACACGTTCTAACCGCTCGGCTCGCCGTCACTGTCGCCCCCCCCCCGAACGCCACGAAGAAGACCACGATCACCGTACGTTTGTTAAACTTCTTCCGCATCACTATGAGACATCTCCTTTACTAGTGGCAAAATATAGTAATAGGTTTTTACCCTTTCAACTGGCACAAAAACTGACACCTTTATACAAGGCAGCATGTTTGCAATAACCACAACACAAGCAGTCAAAATGCAAACAAAAAGAAACAACTCTGATGATGATAATGATATGCACTGTCCTTGAAGTTGATTGGTCCACACCCGAGACAGCTTTTCTTAGAGCCTAGTCTCCATTGGTGTTGGACCAGATGACGCCAAAATGCGTACAACTCAAAAACAGCGCACTATCAGAGTATTGAGAGCTCGGGGTAAGCATTTACACTATGAGACCTTCTTTACCAGTGGCAAAATATAGTAATAGGTTTTTACCCTTTCAACTGGTACAAAAACTGACACCTTTATACAAGGCATCATGTTTGCAATAACCACAACACAAGCAGTCAAAATGCAAACAAAAAGAAACAACTCTGATAATGATATGCACTGTCCTTGAAGTTGATTGGTCCACACCCGAGACAGCTTTTCTTAGAGCCTAGTCTCCATTGGTGTTGGTCCAGATGACGCCAAAAGGTGTACAACTCAAAAACAGCGCACTATCAGAGTATTGAGAGCTCGGGGTAAGCATTTACACTATGAGACCTTCTTTACCAGTGGCAAAATATAGCAATAGGTTTTTACCCTTTCAACTGGTACAAAAACTGACACCTTTATACAAGGCATCATGCTTTCTTCCGCACCGTACGTAGCCAACCGTACGGGGGGAGGGACAAGAAACGAAACACACAAAGCAGTTCTATAGAAATTCGTTTTCGATCTGATGATTTAAAAGTGCACAGCCCCCTAATAGCACCAGCCGATCTCCAGTATGGGGCCGTTCGTAAATGACGTCACGCACCTAGGGGGGGGGGGGGGTCAGACATTTGTGACGATGTGTGACGAGGGGGCGGGGTTGAGAAATGTGACGTCACGTAAAAATGTGCAACTTTGAATAAATATAGACAACACGTTCTACTTAATTAAATAGACTTTTTAATAAATGTTTTCTCCTACAACATCAGAGTGCAGCGCCACATTAAATACGCACTACAATGACAATAGTTTAACGCGATTTTGGAAGATTTTTTACCCCCCCCCTTCGTCACAAAAAGTCAGACCCCCCAAATATGACGTCACAAAGCTCTGCCCCCCCTCCCAAAAAAAAACATGCTTCAAATCGCTTTAAACTATGATGGGACTTTTTAGGATGAACACTATACTACTATATCTTGACGTAAAGCTTTCGTGACTGCAGGAATTCATATTCTTTGGTTCTTTCGGTAAAGTGCCGTAGATAGGTTCAAAGAACATAACAAAAAACTACGACGTTTCGATAGCAAAGCAAGCCGTCGAAACGATACACTACATTATACACTACACGACGAAACAACACACTGCAATATAACTGTCAAACCACACGGTTTACCCCGTATTCGTGTACATGTAAATTGAGATTTCAGGTCCATGTGGCGGCGTGCAGCCGTTTCATGATGGAACTTTGTAGGATGAACGTTGATATTTAGAAGGGCACCACGGGGTGACCAATACGGTCTGAATGGGTCTGTAATAAGGTAGGGCCACTGATAAGGGGCTGACAGCTGATTCCATCGTCACACCCCCAAGGCAATCTAGAGCCGTGCCCTGGCTGTGACGGTCCCACCTGATGATGGAGACTTGTGTTGCCTCCGAAACGTCGTGATTTTTAAATCCTTTATATTAAGTTCACTTGCGCGCTTGCTTAGGACCGTGCAAATCTTTTGGGCGTTGTTTAACCCCCTTCCCGTGATCCAATCGAGCTGACATTTTCCACACAGACTCGTTGTGCGTGACAATTAATGTTCGTGAAATTTTTTTCTCCAAAATTTTACACTTTTAAGACAAAAATATTATATTTAATGACCAATTTCTTAATGCTGCCATGCAACCATCTGACCCATAGGTGGCAGCCATCTCAAGCCAGAGGACGAGAGGACTCTAGCCGTCACGCATATAAAAGATTTATAGTGAAAAACGTTGTTTTTCCGGGTTATACTTGTTATTGTTTTATTTTTATTAATTTTAATTTCATTTTTTACCTACGTGACTTTACCGAAAGAACTAAGAGTGTGGGGGGGGGGGGGTTCTGACATGTGGCCGCTAACAAAACAAAACTCGGGCATCTCCCCCCCCAACTGCTCACTCCACGTTCCTCCTTCCCGCACCGATCGTTGAGAGTTCCCAAACCGAGCGGGCCTCTTGTTGAGAAATGATTTCGTGTTTGGTTTGTTGTCCTTCCCCACACCCACCCCACCCGCACCTCCGATTAGCACGGTTGGCTACGTACGGTGCGAAAGAAGTTCAACATCCGTACGTACCCCAGAGGAGAGGAGGTGGGGGGGGGGGGTCGTGGCCAACACCATGTCCGGCCGCCTTTGCCTCCCCCGTAACGATGTTTACACACCACACCAAGTCATCATTTAGGGCTGAGTCGACCTAGGGGAGGCCCACTACAGGTTCAATTATTCGCCATTTGTGGTCATGGGTGGGAATTCAACTCGAGCCGCCTGATTCGCAGTGCGCCAACCACGACACCACTGCTGCCCATTTCACCTGTGGATATACACCAGGTGCTCATTTAAGGCTGAATCGATCTAGAGGAGACCGGTTCAGACAATCACTGGGCGTGAGCTGGGTACACGCACGCACATTTATGTGTGGATCAGCGTTCACGCAGCTGAAACAAGCTGGCAGGCCACGACATTAAATGAGCCTCAGCTTGGACTGCAGCTGAAACAAGCTAGCAAGCCTCTACATTAAGGGAGCCTCAGCTTGCAATGCAGCTGAAACAAGCTGGCAAGCCTCTACATTAAGGGAGCCTCAGCTTGCAATGCAGCTGAAACAAGCTGGCAAGCCACTGCATTAAGGGAGCCTCAGCTTGCAATGCAGCTGAAACAAGCTGGCAAGCCTCTACATTAAGGGAGCCTCAGCTTGCAATGCAGTTGAAACAAGCTGGCAAGCCACTACATTACGGAAGCCTCAGCTCGCAATGCAGTTGAAACAAGCCGGCAAGCCACTACATTACGGGAGCCTCAGCTTGCAATGCAGTTGAAACAAGCCGGCAAGCCACTACATTACGGAAGCCTCAGCTCGCAATGCAGTTGAAACAAGCCGGCAAGCCACTACATTACGGGAGCCTCAGCTCGCAATGCAGCTGAAACAAGCTGGCAAGCCACGACATTAAGGAAGCCTCAGCTCGCAATGCAGTTGAAACAAGCCGGCAAGCCACTACATTACGGGAGCCTCAGCTCGCAATGCAGCTGAAACAAGCTGGCAAGCCACGACATTAAGGGAGCCTCCTCTGCACAAGGACGTGTGATCGCGTGTCGCGCATCGTACTGCGCGCGTATTTTGGCTACGGTGAGTCTGCCTGTACACGGGTGTGTTGCGATGTCTCTCTGTCTCAGTACTGCGTAGCGTGAGTTGACTGCGCACACACACAGGCTACAGACACTCCCACGCGAACACAAAGACAAAGATTGCCCAGCACCAGCCTTCAACGGGACTGTCGGGGCAAGTGCTGCTAGCGAGCACCGAAGAAGCCGTCCATAAATGACGTCACGCGATTTTGGACGATTTTTGACCCCCCCTCCCCTCGTCACACGGCGTCACAAAAAGTCAGACCCCCCCTCAAATATGACGTCTCAAAGCTCTGCCCCCCCCTCCCCAAACCATATTTCCATTTTGAAAATTAAACATGCTTCAAATCGCTTTAAACTATCGTCATTGTAGTGCGTATTTAATGTGGCGCTGCATTCTGATGTTGTAGGAGTGTTGTTATAACAATTAGTGTTGTTATAACAATCCTATATTTATTTAAAGTTGCGCATTTTTACGTGATGTCACATTTCTCAACCCCTCCCCCCCTCGTCACAAATCATCACAAATGTCTGACCTCCCCCCCCGCTAGGTGCGTGACGTCATCTATGCCTCCGAAACGTCGTGATTTTTATTTTATTTTACTTTCATTAATTAAATTTTTTTACCTACGTGACTTTAACCGAAAAAACCTAAGAATATGGCCCCAAAGAACCCATGAGCGTCGTGACCTAAGCGCGCGTTCCAACACCCACCCACCCACCGATGGGTGCGTTCTAACGGCGCCTGGAAATCAAGCCGAGTGTTCGCTCCTAGAGGAACGCTTCCTCGAGACGATTCGCCGCCAATGTCCCCCAAATGAAAAACGACACCGATCCGTGCGACGCTGCTGGTGACGAGCAGCTGGACATCTGTGACAACTACTGGACATCTGTGAACACTACCGGACATCTGTGAAAAATAAGATTCATAGCTCATCGTTTTTCTCCGGGGTAAATAAACATTCTGATCGCTGAGTCGTGCGAGAACGTTTTGGCCGATAACAACCTTCATACATAGAGGAGCGGCAGCGCTTGAGCAAAGTTGCTGTCGGCTGATCGCCACGTGGTTACTGCTGCTGCCTTCCCTGACCCTCTGTGGTTCAATCCACCACGAGGTTCCGAGTCTTCATCTCTCTCTGTCTCGCTACGAGAGCGATGAACGACCTCTGTGCCACGCCGCGTTACGAGTTGACAACATGCTCTCGTCGTCGATATTATTACAAAGAGGAGAGCCAGGGAAATCCCCCAAGGGCTCCCCCCATCAATTTGCATTCTGGATGTAAACTACTATTCAAACTAACTTTTTGTTACTCTTTGGTTCTTTGGGTAAAGTCACGTAGGTATAAAATAAAATACATCACGACGTGTCGTGATTTTATTTTCGAATTTTTTTCTTGCTGTGGGTTTCCCACCTGATGACGATTGCTTGTGTTGCAATCGAAACGTCGTGATTGAATTTATTTTATTTGATACCTACGTGACTTTACCGAAAGAACTTCAACTCTAGATTCAAATCTAGATTATATTTTTGTTATTTTATTTTAGCAGGTAAGGGCCCCACCACTGAGCCACGTCGCACTTTTTCAGAAGCGACCTGGCTGCCACGAAAAATAGCTCGAGGTAGTGGGCTTATTATCACGTGGACATTGATAGCAGCAGCCACATACTCTAAACGCGTGACGTCCATTCTAAATTTGGAAGGAAAAAACAGAGGACCCGGAGAAAAATCCTCACCACCACGGGAAGAGAGAGAGAGAGAGACGCCAACTCCAAATATAACAGCAGGCATCGTCAGGGTTGGGATCGAACCCACGACCTCCTGTATACCAGGCGAGGTAGTTAACATCTCCTAGCCACCGTGATGATGATAAGAGAGAGAGACACGCAAACTCCAAATATACAGCAGGCATCGTCAGGGTCGGGATCGAACCCACGACCTCCTGCACACCAGGCGAGGTAGTTAACATCTCCTAGGCACCGTAATGATGATAAGAGAGAGAGACACGCAAACTCCAAATATACAGCAGGCATCGTCAGGGTCGGGATCGAACCCACGACCTCCTGCAGACCTGGGAAGGCAGTTAACATATCACCACAGTGGATGTACAAACAGACGGACGGACGGGCACGTGAAGGCATTTGTAGTTCGCGTGTAAAGTCTCGTCAGACGCAATGGACGGACAGATGGACAGAGGGACCGGTGGTGCAGGTAGCGTCCATCGCAATGCACGGTGATGGCACGGAGCAGCCAATCAGCAGCCAGAATAAAACGCCACGTTCAAATGGCACTGGAAAAAAACGGCTGCGAGGCGCCAAGTCCCCCCATGAGTTGGGAGCAACTCAAAAATTATTCTTGGTAGGACGACCCCTGTGGTGTCCTGTCCGACCCGTGGGCCCCGCCTGGCCAGTGGGCCACGGTTGCAGCGTTGCCGCCTGAACAGCTGACATCTCCACCAACGTGGGATTCACGCGTCCGGTGTGAGCCCTGTGCGGTGGGGATCGAAATGCGGGCCACGTGGAGAACCGCTTTTGCGGTTTTACCGTAAAAAAAATAAGAATTCGCTTTTCCAACAAGCGTGTCAATCCTTTTGGCGTCATCTGGTCCAACACCATGTGAGACTAGGCTCTAAGAAAAGCTGTCTCGGGTGTGGACCAATCAATTTCAAGGACAGTGCATACATGATCAGAGTTGTGTTTTTTGTTTGCATTCCGACCGCAGGTATTGTGGTCAATGCAAACATGACTCCTTGTCGAAAAACGGTGTCAGTTTTGTTGCCAGATAAAAGGGTAAAAAAACCAATTATCATATTTTGCTACTGGAAAAAGGAGGTTCCAATGGCGTGTCAATCCCTTCGGACAATTCCTTCACAATCTTTAGAATCGCCCCGAGACGTAACACGTCGTAAAGGCTCAGCACACTGCGAATTCTCTCTGCCGGAAGGGCCCTCTGCTAGAGGGAGCTCCAGAGAGCCCCCCCTCTACCCCCCGCCCCCACCTACTCACCCGCCCCCCCGTCCAGGAGAGGGCGTTGTCAATCTGTACCCTGGGCTGACCTCACCGCGAGATTTGTCGCGCGAGCGATGGTGGTGGTGGTGGGGTAGGGGGCTCAAGCCGCTGGGATTGCTGAGTTGCATCGTATGACATTCATAGGCGCGGCCGCCTATGAATGTCAGAATCAGGAATGTTATTAATTTATACGCTGCAGGAGGAATCTGATGAGCTATCAAGCTCTCCCCACCACAGAATGTCCAGTAAGAGGGGGACCGGGTTCAGAACGTTACAAGGGTGTCACGGTGGCTAGGAGATGTTAACTACCTCGCCTGGTATGCGGAAGGTCGTGGATTTGAAACCGACCCTGACGCCTGCTGCTGTATATTTGGAGTTTGCGTGTCTCTCTCTCTCTCATCATCATCACAGTGGCTAGGAGATGTTAACTACCTCGCCTGGTGTACAGGTCGTGGATTCGATCCCGACCCTGACACCTGCTGTATATTTGGAGTTTGCGTGTCTTTCTCTCTCATCATCAACACGGTGGCTAGGAGATGTTAACTACCTCGCCTGGTATGCAGGAGGCCGTGGATTTGACACCGATCCTGACGCATGCTGTATATTTGTAGTTTGCGTGTCTCTCTCTCATTGTCAACACATTATCAACACAAAGACAGAGGTGCGGTGTTTACGATGCGGTCGATGGTTTGGGAAACAAATCACGTAAAATAATATACGAATAAAACTAAACACAAAATTTGTTTCGGTATCATATCATGTAAAGCCCACGGGGCTATGAGCTTCTTCAATTTTCAGAAGTGACCTGGCTATCAGAAATGATAGCTCAACGAAGTGGGTCATCATCGCGTGGACAGTTATCGCAGCAAAATCATCTAAATACGCTAAACGCACGATTCTAAACGGGGAGGAAAAAAATCGCAGGACCCGGAAAATTTGTATACGGTACGTTGAACTTCTTTCGCACCGTACGTAGCCAGCGGTGCTAATCGGAATGTACTAATTAGCTAAGAACGTCAGTGTTAGTCGTGTGGTGGAGGCGGCTAATTGCCGAGCCGTGATCAAATTACCATGTCGCAAAAAATTTTACCCAAAGTAACAGTGAACCCATTCGCGATGTACCGGTGAACGCGTATGCAAAGTAACTGAACTCATACGCAAAGTGACAGCGAACCGGTCATATAAAAGTAGGCATGGAAATGACACAAGTTCAATGTTAAACACAGTACTGTCACGGCGAGGAAAAAAAACACGTGATGTGTGTAAGTCTCCCACACTTCACGATCATTGCAATGGCAGCTCTGATTAGCACTGTCGGCGACGTGCGGTGCGAAAGAAGTTCAACGCACGCACTGTACACACACGTGGTCTATAGGGTGTTGATACGGAACGTTTTGCCGGCACCGCTGCTGCTGCTGCCTCCGTTAAGGGACACTCGGGACCCGGGATAGGGCGGATGAGACAGGGCATCTAACATTACCGTGAGGTTTCTGCGTAAGGCGAGAAAACAGATATTTCTGTTTTGTAATTAACAAAAAAAAATCATCAGGTAAGGGCCCACCACTGAGCGATATTTCTATTTGTTTGCAGAAGCGACCTGGTCATCACAAATGACAGCTCAACGAAACGGCGGCTTATGATCATCATCATCGTGTGGAAATTGATAGCAGCAAGCAAATACTCTGAACGCGTGACGTCGCTTCTAAATGTGGAGGGAAAAAAACCGGAGGACCCGGAGAGAAAAATCCACGCGACCACGGAGAGAGAGAGACACCGCAAACTCAAAATATACAGCAGCAGGCGTCAGAGTCGGGATTAAAACCCATACGCGAACCCACAACCTCCTCCTGTAAATCAGGCAAAAGGCAGACATCTCACTTCGCCGTGGCCGGGAAACAAACTCGGGGTGGTGGTGCTGCTGGTAGTGGGAGGGGGGTCAGAATCAGAATCGTAAATATTTCTATAGATTTCGATTTAAAGCTTTCGTGACTGCAGGGATTCCTCTTCTTGGTTCTTTCGGTAAAGTCACGTAGAAGGGAAATAATAAAATAATAAAAATAAAACATAATGAAATAATTCTCACGACGAACCAAGAAGATATTTCTATAGACTGAAGGAATCCGATGAGCTACAAAGCCCCGTGCTTTTTCCCCCCACACAGATGTGGGTCGTGACCGCCGCCTCTCCCCGCAACAATCGGCACGCGCGTGGCCTCGCAACGCGATCCCCCACCACCCCCCAACCACCACCACCACCACGACCACGACGACTCCGTATCTCGAGACTCACGAGTGCGTGAAGGAGGAGGAGGCGGAGGACGCGTCCACCGTCGAATCCGCGAGTATTCTGAGCTGTGCTGGGCTGGCCATCGCTGCGCTCACCACACCATAGCAGTGGGCAGGCCGGACGCGCACTCACTCGCTCCCTCGCTCGCTCGCTCGCTCGCCCACACAGCGAACACCGATGAACCTGACCAAACTAATCTCTGTCTTCTCGATCACCGCGCGTAATCGCCACCGCGTGCAACAGCAGCAGCAGCAGTCCCGTCGGATGAACGCGCAGCGCACAGCTCTGGTGTCAGTCTGTCGTTCCCCCTCCTACCCGAGCGGGCGAGCCAGCCCAACGCTCCTGCGTGGATTTCCGCCCATTCGTAAGCTCCCCTTATTTTGGTTGACAAGGGGTAAGTGTGTGTGTGTGTGTGGGGAGGGGGGGGGCATCTTAATATTATTTTTTTTCCCGTAAAAAAAAAAAAACCTCCCACCAACAATCCCCAAGCCCCACTTCCCCCCGTACTTACTGGGCGTCCAAATAGTCGTCCGACTTCCTTCCTAAGCCCAGGCGGAGGCGGGCCGAGCCCGCGGGAGGCAGAGCCAGCACGAGGCTGCCCAGGAGCGACGTGCCGCCGTTCCGAACGCCGCGCGAGCCGGCGTCCTCCGTCAGGACGGTGGCAGCCGTGCGCATGGTCGTGGGGGGTGGCTCCCCACTCCACCCCAACTCCACCCCAACTCCACCCAACCCACTCACTCACTTAACCACTCCACGACCTTCCTCCCCCCCCCGCCGCCGCACAGATGATAGGAGATCTGAGCGAGGGTTCTCGGACCGTCGGCCTCACGTGCGATGGAGAGCCATTGACGATCGTCCGCTCGGGGTAGCGGTCAGCAGCATATCCCGGTAGCGGCTGAACCACCGTGGGATGGCACGCTTGCTCGCGTAAAGTGGAATAAGAACTAAACGAAACTATATCAACAACAATAACAACAACAACAAAATCCGGAGCTCTTCGCCGAAGTTTCGCTGCTCTCAATCGCTTTCGTGGGAGATGGAAGAAAAAATTCCCACGGCCAGTGGCGTCGGCTCGGAGTGTAAATTCTCGCCGGTCCGCTTTGGGCGGCGGCGGCGGAGCGAGCGACCGCCCGGCTCCTCGGCACGCGGAGAGGCGAGCGGAGGGCCCCGAAGTTCGCGGCCAAAATAATGACAGCTGCAAAAAAAGGGGGCTCGCTGCGGCAGCCCCCCCCCCACACAACCACCCACCCACACCCCCCCACACCCACCCACCCACCACTACCCCCACAGCTTGTTGTGCCCGCCCCACGCTCATCAGCCTAGTGCCCTACGCTTCGCCTCGGCTCAGCGTGACCTCTGGAAATTGATAGCAGTCAGCGGCGCGGTTGTGAAGGGTGGTGGCGGTGGTGTTGGTGGTGATGGTGGCGGCGGTGGTGGTGATGGTGGCGGTGGTGATTGTGGTGGCGGTGGCTGTTTTCTGCATTACGGAGTTCGCGTTTTGTCAACCGGAATGTAATGACGACGGCAACAGCAGCGAGAGCAAAAAAACAAACGTCGCTCGGAACGAGATCCGCTGAGCAGCGGCAATGCAGGGCTGTTGGTCGTCCGTTTTTAATCGCGATGGGACGGTGAGAGAAGAGGGGACGGGGAGAGAAAGAGAGGAGGGAGAGATCTGGCGAGAGCGGTCAGGAGGGGAGTGAGGGGGGGGGAGACGGAGAGGGAGGGTCGGGCGAGGGAGCAGGGGGTGGTGGATCGTGCAGTGTGGAGATCCAGAGATTCCAACGAGAGATCAGTTCACCCCCCACACCATACCAACCCCATCACCCCCCCCCAACACTGTCAACCCGACTCACTGCACTCTCCCTCCACCACCACCGTCCCCCACCCACCCACCCACCCCCATACAAAGACAAAGATCCCCCGTATAGCCTGCAACAGACTGTTAGGGCAAGTGCTGTTAGCGAGTAGCAGCACCTATGAAGGCCGGCTACGGCACACGAGGGGGGTGGGTGGCCAGCACCACGCCCGACCGCCTTTGTCTTCCCAGTGGCGATGTTCACACACCGCACCGGGTACTCATTTGAGGCTGAGTCGACCTAGGGGAGGCCCAGGACCGGTTTTAGATAATCGTCACTGGGTGTTGGGGGGGCCGTGAACGGGAATCGAACTCGGTTCTCTGCCGGGTTCGGAGGACAACGTAGCGCTAACCGATATCCCACCGCTCCCACCAACCCCCCTCCACCCAGTGCTGAATGAAGCTGGTGCCGGGGCCTGTAGCATGATGTCATAAAGGGTCCCTGAATTGAAAAAAAACACGTAAATATTAAAACACGTGATTTTTTACTTGCATAGCAAAGTAATTGTATTTTTCATTTGCTATACAGGCCAGATAATACGACAAAATCGCTAACCTTAAACACCCGGTTGTTCGTAAAAGTCGAAGGCGGTATAGTACTATAGTAATAGAGCAAGTGCAGAATTACTGAACCGGAGTTGATAGCTTGAAAGCATTTAGCGCGGGGACTCTTTAAAGTGCGGGGCCCGTAGCTACTACAAATGTAGTAGCTACTACAAATGTAGTAGCTACTACAAATGTAGTAGCTACACATGCAGCTACTACACGTGCAGCTACTACATGTGTGGTAGCTACTACTTGTGTAGCTACTACACATGTAGCTACTACACGTGTAGCTACTGCACATGTAGCTACTACACATGCAGCTACTACACATGCAGCTACTACACATGTAGCTACTACACATACAGCTACTACGTGTGGTAGCTACTACTTGTGTAGCTACTACTTATGTAGCTACTACACATGTAGCTACTTTTGCTACGAGGATAATCGGGCACTGCCACCAGCGCACCCCAACCACCATCTACCCCCCCACCACCACCGCACCACCACCACCTACAGTCCATCCCTCCCACAAAGTGCCTGGAATACCAAAGTCGTGACCCGCCTGTATACGGGGCACAAACGCACGCTGGAAACGCACGCGTCACTCATTTGCCCCGCCACTCCGGCCGGCTGACGCCGAGAGAGGTTAGAGAGTGAGTGGATCGTGGGAGCGAGGCTGTAATGTATTGCACGCATGTTGGATTTCTTTCGTACCGTACGTAATCCGAAATGCTGATCCGAGGCGCGGGGGGGGGAAGGGGCCGTCCATAAATGACGTCACGCGATTTTGGACGATTTTTGACCCCCCCCCCCTCTTGTCACACGGCGTCACAAAAAGTCAGACCCCCCCCTCAAATATGACGTCACAACGCTCTGCCCCCCCCCAAATAAACATGCTTCAAATCGCTTTAAATTATTGTCATTGTAGTGCGTATTTAATGTGGCGCTGCATTCTGATGTTGTAGGAGAAAACATTTATTAAAAAGTCTATTTAATTAAGTGGAACGTGTTGTCTATATTTATTTAAAGTTGCGCATTTTTATGTGACGTCACATTTCTCAAGCCCGCCCCTCGTCACACATCGTCACAAATGCCTGACCCCCCCCCCCCCCCCTAGGTGCGTGACGTCATTTATGGACTGCCCCAAAGACAACAAAATAAACAACAACAACAACAAAAGCAGTTCCAAAGAAATGAGTTTTCCATCTAGGTGCTTTAAAAGTGCATAGCTCCCAGCGGTTAACTAATATCGCATGGAAGAGCGTTCCAGACGGCCGCAGAAATCGCATCCGAAAGCGCGCCGCGCGGTGCGGTGACCGTACTTTGTTCGACGGCTTAGCCAAAAGCCACCGCCGCTGCCGATGTTTGCTAGCCGCTGCTGCTGCGAGGGTGACCGGCGTGAAAGCCTCAACCCCCAAATTAACAACATTGTGGGAGATGTTGGCTGTCCGGGGCCGCGCTGAGTCACGGAGCGAAGGGGAGCGGACGTGGAGGTGGGTGGGGGGGAAGAGCGCTTCGCACGAGAACGCAGCGAGAGACGCAAATAGCAAGCGGCACGTCGCGAACAATTTGTGGCGTTGCACACAAAGACAGCAATTCCCCCGTGTAGGCTCAACAGGCTGTTGGGGCAAGTGCTGTGAGCGAGTAGCACCTGTGAAGGCCGGAGCGGTACAACGAGGGGGTGGGTTTGCCAGCACCACGCCCGACCGTCTTTGTCTCCCCAGTGGCGATGTTTACAACGCCGCACCGGGTACTCCTTTGAGGCTGAGCCGACCTAGGGGAGGCCCAGGACCGGTTCAGATAATCGTCACTGGTGGTGTTCATTCTAGATTTGAAGCTTTCGTGACTGCAAGGATTCATACTCTTAGGTTTTTTCGGTAAAGTCACGTAGGCAAAAATAAAAAGAAATAAATAAAAATAATAGAAATAATTATTTTATTTGTATTATTATTTCTATTGTTTATCTACGTGACTTTACTGGTGGTGTTGGCCGTGAGCGGGAATCGAACCCGGGTAGCCGGGTTCGTAGCGCAGCGTAGCGCTAACTGCTAGACCACCGCTCCCCACCACACACACGCGCACACAGTAGGGGGCAGTGGAATAGGCGGGCAGAAGAGAGGGGGGGGTGGTGTGTGACCGGGCAGGGCATTTACTTCCGTAAAATGACGACTGCATTTGTCACCAACTTCTCAGACGTCAAAGCAGCATTTGGCTCGTTAGTCAATTGCCCGTGAGTTCATGGCCAAATGGTGCGGACTGTATTTTTGCTCACCACGGCTCTGTTTGAGTGGGTCACGGGGGCTGACACTATTCAGAGCAATGAGTCGGGACGGCTGCGATGCTGGAGTTTGATGCTGGGTTTCGGCCGCCCGTGGTTCATGAACAATAACAATCATGCCCTTTGTCTACCCAGGATAGCTTTACTGAGGCTCATAAAAATACACATTTTACTGGTAGGAACCTCCTGGTTACACCAGCCCACAAGGGATTATTGTGTCCGTCGTGCAGGTTGGGGCTGGGTGGGGAGGGAGGGGCTGGGTGGGGAGGGGCTGGGTGGGGAGGGTGGGGCTGGGTGGGGGTGGGAGGGGTGGGCTGGGTGGGGAGGGGCTGGTCACTCCATGGTGCCCTTATAAAACTCAACGTTTAACCTGCTCACGCCGGCTTTTGCCCGCCCTCACAGTCGGGCATATTTGCGGAATACACCACGCCGCCGTTGACCCTAGCCATTGACCGAGCAACCCAACGTTCCTACCAGCTCCCTCCGCAGGAATGTTTGGCAGTAGGGGACGTCATTGGGATGTTTGTCCAATTGGATTAATGAAAGTTTGGCTCCATTTCGGCAGCAAACCAGAGTACCCAGAGGGTCTAACACCGAAGGCTCTGTGCGGTGGTGAGATGTTAACGACCTCGCCTGGTATACAAGGAGCTCGTGGGTTCGATACCAAACCGGACGTCTGTATTTTTGGAGTTTGCATGCTCTCCCCGTGGTCGCGTGGAATTTTTCCCTGGGTCCTTTGGGTTTCCCCCCTCCACATTTAGAAACAACGTGCGTTTAGAGTTGTTTTGGCTGCTAAAAATGTCCACACGATGATAAGCCACTTCGTGGAGCAATCATTTGTGATGGCCGCTTCTGAAAAAGAACTACGCGGCTCAGTGGCAGGCCTTACTTGGTTGGCTTAAAAAATAGTTACAAAAATAAAAACGACTTGCCGCAATTGCCATCATACTCACCGCCCTGCAGGGTTATCAAGTGTGGCGAGCTACAGTAAATATTAACTTCGCAAGAGGGCAGTCGTTTTACACGATACGAAATAAAAACTTGAGCTCGATTGACGTGTGGCTGTACACTCTCTGCAGATTATGCAACAGGCGTGGGCCTGAGTGTGGGTGGAGGCCTCATCAAAGTAGTAACCTCAGAAGCAACCCTGTGGCATCATCATCATCATCTTCTTACAGTTAGGTTTTTTCGGTAAAGTCACGTAGGTAAAAAGAAATAATAAAAATGATAAAAATGATAATAGAAATAAAATAATAAATCACGACGTTTCGGAGGCAACACACGTCTCCGTCATCAGGTGGGACCGTCACAGCTAGATTTGCTGTATCAAGTGAGGAAAAAATCCAAGAGGCAAGTTCTTAAATACAAGTTAAGTGGGAGGGGGGGAGGGACTTATCTGAATGTGAATGGAACAGTGGGGGGGCGGAGCTTGGAGTTGCGGCCGATTGTTTGCTGGCAACTAAAAAATACAAATAGCAGTACTGTTAAACGCTGGGGATGTCAACACTCGGTAAAATAGAAAAGTACCTGTCAAAAAATAAGGTACAAATATGCGTAGTTAAATATTTTTTACATGGTTAATAGCATCTTTCCAATGATTACTCAGTTTGTACCCATAATCACGGTTGAAGTTATGTCTGTGTTTGTATATCTGGATGGCCTCGTGTACAAACCTTTGATGGCAGCCAGAAGGTTTGCAGAGCACCTTGGTCTCGGAAAAGACAATATCATGAGAAGCTTCAAATCTAGAATCTTCTTACAGGGCTGCTCGTTGCCACAGGGTGGTGCGCTGCTTACTCACCAGGAATTTCAATCGGAGTATCTCCATCTAACGATGAAGAAATGAAAGAGGGTGTTTTTTCGTCGTTGTTTTGGCTCGACGTGCCCCATCAAGACTGATGCTAACAGCTGTAGAATGGTATTGGGATGCAGACTATGAAGGGATTAGTTGTGTTTGTTTAAAATATCAACTCGGAGCAAGCTGAACCCTGCGCCGTGTGTCACCGCTGATCAAGGTCAAGAAGCCATCATTGGGCGAAGCTGCTGATGCCAACGCATGGAACTAGATGATGTTTAACGCGGATTTCAGACGCTCTTCAACGCAGCGCTGAGCTGAAACGACGATACGATTGAGATAGTTTTTTTTGGGTCAGATCGCATCGTGAGTACAATGTGTGTTGTACACCCTCCGCCACCTGACACGGCCAGTTATTTTTTGAAAGTTTACTTTTGTTTTACCAGGTAAGGCTCACTGAGCTATGTAGCTCTTTTTTAGAAGCGGCCTGACCACAAATGATGGCTCATCGAATTGGCTTATCGTCACGTAGGGAATGTATAGCAGCCAAATAGTCTAAATGCACGTTGATTCTAAATGTGGAGAGGAAAACCGGAGCACCCAGAGAAAAAAAAAATCCATGCGGCCACGGAGGGAGAGAGAGTCACGCAAACTCCAAATATACAGCAGGCATCAGGGTTGGGATCGAACCCACCACCTCCTGTATACCGGGCGAGGTAGTTAACATCTCCTAGCCACCGTGATGATGATGAGAGAGACACGCAACTCCAAATATACAGCAGGAGGCGTCAGGGTTGGGATCGAACCCACGACCGCCTGTATACCCGGCGTGGTAGTTAACTTTTCGCCACCGTGGCACCCTAATCAGGTTAATCAAGTTGTTACGTGCCGAGCAAATGTGGCCAATTTATTACAGCTTCAGCAGCACCATCGGTTTACAGAATTATAAAAACATCCTTCAGTCTTGAGCCTTAAATAGGTGGCGTGATGGCGTGGTCGTTACGCGCTTGCACGCGTGACATTTTATTTTGTTTGGCCGTGTCGGGTGGTGGGGGGCTCTAAAGGAGATGAACATTTGTTCAGATCATCACGCGACCTAACCCAAAAAGATCACTTACGAATCAAACGTGGTCGAGAATTTGAGCAAAAGTCAATGTTAAAAGTCATGCAATTTGTCAGCTGCTGTGGAGTTATGCTGGGATAAAGGGTTGTGATGTGTGGAATTGGATAATTATGCATTTTAAGAATTTGGCAGCACAACTTTTTCTCCTGTATGTAAGGGAAAAAAATCCACGAGTTATGAATTTGTCAATATCTCAGTTAATCCGCAAATCAGATACATCGCATGCTGATATTCGTGTCTGCTGTACATTAACATTATTTTTTTGGTGTCACCTTTGATCCCAATCGCAATTATGGCAACGGGTTATTTATTTATTTCTAATTCAACTTACAATTTTTTTTTTTTCACAAATCAACAGCACTCGCTCCAATAAACAAAATATTAACGTGAATTGGAAACGAACAGGATACCGCGTGTTTCTCACACGGCTCGCGCGAGATGGCAATCGTGGGTGAGTGCTGCCACCTTCTGGCCTAACCAACTTACTGGCAAAGTTGTCACTAAACTAAACTATAATACTGGTAGGAACCTCCTGGTTACACCAGCCCACAGGGGATTATTGTGTCCGTCCGTCCGTCGTGAAGGGAGGGGCACACAGACACACTGATACACAGACAGACATACTGACAAACTGACACACACATACATACTGACACACACAGACACACACACACTGACACACACACATAAATACTGACACACAGACACATAGACACACTAACACAGACACACTAACACAGAGACACAACAACAACAACCGCCATTCGCCACTAAGTGGCGGTGACGTCACCACGACGCTTGTGCCAGGCCATGTGCACCTTGAGGCTACCACGTGAAGTGTCGAACGCCCTTTGGCAGGAGGTCACGTGGCAGACCCAGGTGCCACGGGTCGACTGACTGAGATGACCGAGATGACTGGCTGATGCACCACCTGTGCCCCCTACTGTGCCAACTTGCCACCCGGCACACAGACACACACACAGACACACACACAGACACACGTGGGTGAGTTCCCTACAGACGCCACCAACCCCCACCACCAACCCCACCACCACCACCAACCCCACCACCAAAGCTATTCACCGCGTAACGTTATTCACGGACGACGGTTGGTGGTCGTTGGTGGTGGTGGTTGTTGTTCGTGGTTGATGGTTGTTGTTGTTGGTGATTGTTGTTGGTTGTTATTAGTTGTGGTTGATGGTTGTTGTTGTTGGTTGTTGGTGATTGTTGTTGGTGGTTATTAGTGCTGGTTGTTGTTGTTCGTGGTTGATGGTTATTGTTGTTGTTGTTGGTGATTGTTGTTGGTGGTTGTTGTAGTAAGTGGTGGTGGTGGTTATTGCTAGTGGTGGCGGTTGGTAGTGGTAGTTGGTAGTTGTTGGTGGTGGTTGGTCGTTGTCGTTGACTGTTGGTGATTGGTGGAAGTTTGTAGGTGGTGGTGGTGGGGGGTGGGGGGGGGGTTGCCCGTTGCCATAGCGACTCGCCCGTGAACACAACCCCAGTCGCATGCAACAACCCCCACCACGCACAACCCCCTCAGGCGGACCGCCTCTGCTGCCGTTGCCTAGGCCACGGCTGATACAACAACGCTCACTCCAACCACAACCACCACCACAACCACCACCACCACTACCACGGCTCCTGGAGAAGAAGTTGTTCAGGTGGGAAGCTGCTTGCTGATGCTGGCTACTCGCTAACAGCACTTGCCCCTAATAGTCTGTAAGGCTGTATGGGGGATCTTTGTCTTTGTGTGTGCTACTCGCTAACAGCACTTGCCCCTAACAGTCTGTAAGGCTGTATGGGGGATCTTTGTCTTTGTGTGCTACTCGCTCACAGCACTTTCCCCTAACAGCCTGTAAGGCTGTAGGGGAATCTTTGTCTTTGTGTGTGCTACTCGCTAACAACACTTGCCCCTAACAGTCTGTAAGACTGTATAGGGGATCTTTGTCTTTGTGTGGTGCTACTCGCTAACAGCACTTGCCCCTAACAGCCTGTAAGGCTGTAGGGGAATCTTTGTCTTGTGTGTGCTACTCGCTCACAGCACTTGCCCCTAACAGTCTGTGAGGCTGTAGGGGGATCTTTGTCTTTGTGTGCTACTCGCTCACAGCACTTGCCCCTAACAGTCTGTGAGGCTGTAGGGGGATCTTTGTCTTTGTGTGCTACTCGCTCACAGCACTTGCCCCAACAATCTAGCTAAGACTCTACATTAGCCCTAGCTAGTACTCTACATTAGCCCTAGCTAAGACTCTACATCAGCCCTAGCTAAGACTCTACATTAGCCCTAGCTAAGACTCTACATTAGCCCTAGCTAAGCCTCTACATTAGCCCTAGCTAGGACTCTACATTAGCCCTAGCTAAGACTCTACATCAGCCCTAGCTAAGCCTCTACATTAGCCCTAGCTAGGACTCTACATTAGCCCTAGCTAAGACTCTACATCAGCCCTAGCTAAGACTCTACATCAGCCCTAGCTAAGACTCTACATTAGCCCTAGCTAAGACTCTACATTAGCCCTAGCTAAGCCTCTACATTAGCCCTAGCTAGGACTCTACATTAGCCCTAGCTAAGACTCTACATCAGCCCTAGCTAAGCCTCTACATTAGCCCTAGCTAGGACTCTACATTAGCCCTAGCTAAGACTCTACATTAGCCCTAGCTAAGACTCTACATCAGCCCTAGCTAGGACTCTACATCAGCCCTAGCTAGGACTCTACATCAGCCCTAGCTAAGACTCTACATCAGCCCTAGCTAGGACTCTACATTAGCCCTAGCTAAGACTCTACATCAGCCCTAGCTAGGACTCTACATCAGCCCTAGCTAGGACTCTACATTAGCCCTAGCTAAGACTCTACATCAGCCCTAGCTAAGACTCTACATTAGCCCTAGCTAAGACTCTACATCAGCCCTAGCTAAGACTCTACATTAGCCCTAGCTAAGACTCTACATCAGCCCTAGCTAAGACTCTACATCAGCCCTAGCTAAGACTCTACATTAGCCCTAGCTAAGACTCTACATCAGCCCTAGCTAAGCCTCTACATTAGCCCTAGCTAAGACTCTTCATTAGCCCTAGCTAAGCCTCTACATTAGCCCTAGCTAAGACTCTACATTAGCCCTAGCTAAGACTCTACATTAGCCCTAGCTATGACTCTACATCAGCCCTAGCTAGGACTCTACATTAGCCCTAGCTAAGACTCTACATTAGCCCTAGCTAAGCCTCTACATTAGCCCTAGCTAGGACTCTACATTAGCCCTAGCTAAGACTCTACATTAGCCCTAGCTAAGACTCTACATTAGCCTTAGCTAAGCCTCTACATTAGCCCTAGCTAGTACTCTACATTAGCCCTAGCTAGTACTCTACATTCGCCCTAGCTAGGACTCTACATTAGCCCTAGCTAAGACTCTTCATTAGCCCTAGCTAAGCCTCTACATTAGCCCTAGCTAAGACTCTACATTAGCCCTAGCTAAGACTCTACATTAGCCCTAGCTAAGACTCTACATTAGCCCTAGCTAAGACTCTACATTAGCCCTAGCTAAGCCTCTACATTAGCCCTAGCTAAGACTCTACATCAGCCCTAGCTAGTACTCTACATTAGCCCTAGCTAAGCCTCTACATTAGCCCTAGCTAAGACTCTACATTAGCCCTAGCTAAGACTCTACATCAGCCCTAGCTAAGACTCTACATTAGCCCTAGCTAGTACTCTACATTAGCCCTAGCTAAGACTCTACATCAGCCCTAGCTAAGACTCTACATCAGCCCTAGCTAAGACTCTACATTAGCCCTAGCTAAGACTCTACATCAGCCCTAGCTAAGACTCTACATCAGCCCTAGCTAAGACTCTACATTAGCCCTAGCTAAGACTCTACACCAGGGGTGGGCAAACTTTTTCACTCGAGGGCCACAATGGGTTCTAAAATTTGACAGAGGGGCCGGGCCAGGAACAGATGGATGGAGTGTTTGTGTGAACTAATATAAATGAATTACACAAAGTGCGCCATCTAATGGGAAAATGGGGGCATTACAGGAGGAAGGTAAAATTTAATTTAATAATAATATTTCGCCAAGTTCGGCGGGCTGGATTAAAAAGCCCAACGGGTCGTATACGGCCCGCGGGCCGTACTTTGCCCATGTCTGCTCTACACTCTACATTAGCGCGCGTGCCAGGCTAGGTGCACCTCGACGCCAAGCGCCCTGGAGCGCGTTCGTAAGTCTCACTTTGTTGTTGTTGTTTGTTTGTCAATGTTTTGAAGACATCAACCGGTCGACAACACCCCCCCCTCCGCCCCCGAAACAAGCACGTAAGGCGAGAACGATGGAGGACAGCTCCGGCGACGCCCGCCTGGCGTTCCTCGAGGCGTACACCCTCAAGACGTTCCGCATCAAGGCGGACCGGTGGCAGAAGTGCGTGGCCGTCGAGGACTGCCGGCGTCTCCTCCTCGACTTCCTCGACAACCGAGGAGCCGACCACTCGCCCCTGCTGGTCATCTCGCTCACGCCCGCGGGGATACTGCAGCCCTCGTTGGGATTCCCACCGCCGTCGGGGGCAGCGGCCAAGACGGCTGGGGCCAGCAGCGCTGCGAAGGCGGTCTTCTTCGCCAAGAAGTCGGCGGACACGTCCGGTGGTGGCGGTGGTGTCTTACCACCCATCTCCGCCGAGACGATCCGCAAGGCGCTGCTGTGCGGAGACCTCAGCTACGCGCCGCTGGAGCAGTTTGCCGCCCTGGTGGAGGAGGTGAGGGGCGAAACGTCGTCCGCTACGTCCGCTCCGCGCGGATCGTTCGGCGTCGATTGTGGTTTTTTTGTGCTACTTGCGGGTTTGGTTTTCGCGTCGTTGTTAACTCTTTTATTAGTAAACACCCCCCTACCCACAAATTCAGACCCGGTTGGTCACCCCCCGTGCCCCTTTAAACATCGCAACGTTCATCCTGCAAAGTGCCCATCACAAGCGAGAATCACAAATATAAATGTTTTTTGCCATATTGAAATGGTTGTAGTACTCCGTATGAATCTGGAAACTGAATTTCCCTGTACAAGAATGCGTGTAAACCGTGTGGCTTGACAGGTTTGAGTTCGACGGTTAAAGCCCCCCTCCCCATCTCTCTTACCCCCCCCCCCCCCACGGCGTGATACCTTACCCCGTATTCTTGTACAGGGAAATTGAGTTTCAGGTCCATACGGCGTGCAGCCGTTTCATGATGGGACTTTGTAGGATGAACGCTAAGATTTATAGGGGGCACGGGGCGACCAATAATGTCTGAATTGGTCTGTAATAAGATAGGCACTGACAAGGGGTTGACAGGTTTCATATACACTACACTATACACTACTATACACTATACTACCACAACGTGTCAACCCACACGGTTTAACCCCGTAGTCTTGTACAGGAGAATTGAGCCGTCAGTTCCATACGGCGTACAGCCGTTTCAATACGGGCAAAAAAATAATAATTGTGTCTATTTGTTTGTGTTTCTCCCTTGTGATGGCACTTTGTAGGATGAACGTTGAGATGTATAACGGGCACGGGGTGACCAATAAGGTCCGGTTTGGTCTGTAATAAGGTAGGGGCACTGATAAGGGGTTGACAGGTTTGCGTAACGAGGATAAATAACAACAAAAAAGTTAACGAGGTAGTCTGGGGTGTGGATATAACTCCCCGAGGGCCTGTAGGTGGTTTTTTTGTTCCACTGAAAGTTGGCGGAGTCCGCTTACTGGTTGCCTTGGACCACCCTCACCGCCGAATTCATTTTGTGGGGGTGTTTGGGGAGAGGTCACCGGGTGAAGGTGGCAGCACCTTGAATGTGCCTATCGCTCCAATGCCACCGCCGGCCGAAAGACGTCCGCGCCTCTGATTAGTACGGTGCGAAATAAGTCAAACGCGGTACTAACTGGAGATGCCACTGTAGCTACTCCGAAGCCACTGGAGCTATTCGGAAGCTAATGGAGTTATGCACTCGTGACCCAATTCAGTTCGGAAAAGCGGACCGATTTTGATTGATTGATTGCGTACAAATACCATTGGAACCTCATTTGCCAGTAAAAAAAAAGATAATTGGTTTTTTACCCTTCTATCTGGCAACAAAACTGACACCTTTTTTTACAAGGAGTCATGTTTGCATAGACCACAATACCTGCAGTCATAATGCAAACAAAAAACATAACTCTGATAATATATGCACTGTCCTTGAAGTTGATTGGTCCACACCCGAGACAGCTTTCCTTAGAGCCTAGTCTCACATGGGTTGGACCAGATAAGAAGGGTAAAAAACCAATTATCATGCGTACAAATAGATTGTGCGAGTACTTTATGTCTATACACTGCTGTTATTGTGGTGATTGTTGGTCATGTAGATCTCACCAGAATGGGTCACAGTGCTTGGTGTATTGGCCAGCAATGCACTCGAATGACCTTTGGAGAGGGCCCTCTAGATGGCATTTAATATCACGGTTTAAAAAGAAAAAGTAAGGTTTTTGCTGTCCTCTGCCGAACAATATCTCCTGCAGGTATTTTGTCCGCTCAACTTGCTTTTAAGGGATTACATCTTGAATCATTGCCTCACTTGATGCAGCTAATCTGGCTGTGACGGTCCCACCTGATGACGGAGACTTGTGTTGCCTCCGAAACGTCGTGATTTTTATTTTATTTTATTTTTATTAATTTTGATGTTTTACCTACGTGACTTTACCGAAAAAACCTAAGAATATGGGAGAAATGTGCAACAGCTGATGTAAAGAGATAGAATTGTGTGATCGTCAGCCCGATGTCTGCAGCTGTAGCCATTATCTGCGTGGGTGTCACATGTCATTAAAATAGTAATGCACATTTACATATGAATCAGCTCTATCAGCCCAATTGTTTCGTCTGCCACCAGTAACACTTTTGATGCATCGTATTAACTTACTGGCTACATTATTTGTGCACTTGGTCCCTTTGATGAACATACAGCCGTGTTGAATGGCTAAAGTATTAAGTTGGCACCCACATAAAGTTTGCCAGTTTAGCAAACGCACAGAACCGTTTCTTTTTCCCCTGCATGTCTCCATCCGTTCACCGAATCAACATCTTCCTATTGGCTCGACGATACATTTGTTAGAGTATACCCCCTCCACCACCCACAAACCTGGTGTTCTCCACCCTTGTGACTGTGACCGTGTTTTGTGGCGGCGGAGCGAGAGGCTAGCTTTCGGGTTGAGCCGCGCGTTGTCCGGGCACGGCGGTCCGGCGTTTGCCTCCGCGTGCTGGTTCTTTCCTCGTTCGATCTCCTGAAGCTCCCAAGCGAGTGGCAACGAAACATTCGGACCTCGTGCCGGAGAGGCTCAACGGCGGCGCAACCGCGACAACCGCATCCCCAGGAGTAAATCTCCGACGTCGGCGCGCGCAGGTGATCGTGCCGATCCTGGGCAACGAGAAGAATCACGGAGGGTGGCCGGCGGTGGTGGCGCAGGACCTGCGGCGGCACCTGGGCAGCCTGCAGAGCAGCGTGTTCGTCGTGTCGGGGCAGGTCAAGGGCAAGACGCTGCTGCCCATCCCGGCCGGTGCCGAGCGTGTGGTTGACGCCGACCGTCCGCTCAAAGAGTGAGTTTCGGATAAAAACAAAAAACCAGCAACGTGCTTAAGTAATGCCCGAGCAACTCAGAGTTGCATGCGTCACTTCTCGTCTCAACCGTTCCAGTGCCCTGCTTTTTGGACTTTAGTTTGTTGTCCTTCCACCCACCTCCGATTGAGCACGGTTGGCTACGTACGGTGCGAAAAAAGTTCAACATACATACATACATACGACTGTACACTGCATTACTATACACTACTCCAGACTCCGATTACTACGGTTGGCTACGTACGGTGCGAAAGAAGTTTAACGTGCTCACGTACATACGGGTGAGTCAGCGGTAGAGCAATCCTGGTTGGGGGTTTGACTCAGCCAATCATCCTTCTGGGGTCGATAAAGTGAGTGCCGCTTTGTGGGGGACTCGCTCCCGTCATAGGAATGTGCTCACAGGGCTGTGAGCAGGGGATGTGAGCACCAATGCCTCATTTGAGCAGGATTACACTTTGGCTTGACTAACTTGAGGCCCTTATACCCTGTTCAGTTCCAGGTTCAACGCCTCCCTCCGTCGATCAGAGCGTTGAGGCTGAGATGCTGGGTTTTGAACACGACGTGATTAAAGCGGCTTTTTCAAAGTGCAGCCGGGAATATTGGCTTAGCTCGGTCACCGACGATTGCATAGAAAAGAACCTCATCATAATGAAGTGGTCTTTTTCACTTAATTACGGATAGATTTCACCACTGATAATGCAAACATATTCTGTTTGACGGCCGCAACGTTGTTGTAAAAATAGCAGGCCATATTTGTTGGCGTCACGATTCATATTTTTCCAACCATGAAAAGTACTGCACTTGCAAATGTACTATTAACATGATGCCAAATAGTAACATTACCCCCTCCCAGTGCCACGTTATCCTAGTAGCAAAAGTAGCAAATGCTACGGGCCCCGCACTTTCAAGGGCCTCGCGCTAAATGCTTTCAAGCTATCAACTCCGGTTCGGTGATTCTGCACTTGCTCTATTACTATAGTACTATAACACCGTCAACTTTTATGAACGACCGGGTGTTTAAGGTGAGCGATTTGTCGTATTATCCGGCTGTATAGCAAATGAAAAAATACAATTACTTTACTGTGCAAGTTAAACATTTGTGTTTTAATATTTACGTTTTTTTTTTATTTACGGCCCCTTTATAACATCATGCTACAGGCCCCGCACTAGGTTAATCCGGCACTGCCCCCTCCTGTGCAACGACTGCAGAATGTAAACTCCGGTGAAACATAACTCCCTTTGCGTTAGCCTTGCTAGCCATTCCCCATTCAATCCATTTATCATCATCATCGTCATTATTTACCGTCATCAATTTTGCTTTCACCGATTTCACGCATCATCACAGATTCACCCATTGGTCCCTCTCATCTATTTCATTCATATGTTGTTGTACCGCTGTTAATTCTTCGTAAAGCGCCTTGGTTTAGGCGCCATATCAATGCCGTTCAGATAAGATAAGAATGGCGCGAACACCAAGCGTGCTGAACGATTGCCATTTGTTGAACCTTAGCCAGCCAAGTTTGTAAAAAAAATCACACGGCGGGTCACGGGCGGTGCCGCGTGCGCAGTGAGGACAGCGTGGACCGCTCAGTGGTGCACGCCATCGAGTCGGTGGTCATCGAGTGGAGCCACCAGATCCAGGAGGTGCTGAAGAAGGACTCATCCAGGCCTCTGATGGAGGGACTCAACCCCAACCCCAGCGCCGAGCTGGAGTTCTGGCAAAGCAGGCGAGTCCAGCGCTCGCCGCGTGATTGCTAGCGAATGTAAAGGGGTGAAGGAGCCGCCCTGCAATTCCCTGCTTATGCCACTGCTGCCGGAAGGGCAGAGTTCGCAACTGGGTACCCGATACCCGTATCCTACCCGATACCTGGCTACCCGTACCCGGCCGGGTACGGGTACGGGTAGCCGTTTGCGACCCTGGTGCGGCCGGATACGGGTACGGGTAGGCCGTGAGTCACTGGTGATTAACTGTTTGTCACTCATTTCGGGTAGGGTACGGGTACGGGTAGGGAACGGCTACCCGTACCCGGCCGGGTACGGGTACAGGTACCCATTTGCGACCCTGGTGCGGCCGGGTACGGGTACGGGTAAGGAATCAAAACCCGTTTGCGACCTCTGCGGAAGGACCTCCACAACCGTGAAAAAACCTTCACGGTAAAATGAACGTCCGCTTGCCGACTGCACTCCACCAGATACGCGGACCTGGAGTGCATCCACGAGCAGCTGCAGTCCCGGCGCGTGTGCTCCATGGGCGACCTCTTGGAGAAGACACAAAGCACCTACTTCCCGGCCTTCAAGGCCATGATACAGGACGTGGTCACAGGTGGGAGTCCTGGGTTACATGTAGCCGCGGTGGCGAGATGTTAACTACCTCGCCTGTTATACAGGAGGTCGTGGGTTTGATCCCGACTCTGATGCCTGCTGTGTATTTGAAGTTTGCTGTCTCTCTCTCTCTCTCCGTGGTCACGTGGATTTTTCTTGGGGTCTTCCGGTTTTCCTTCCATATTTAGAATCACTGTGTTTCGAATATTTGGCTGCTGTAAATGTCTACATGATGATAAGCCATCTTCTTGGTTCTTTCGGTAAAGTCACGTAGAAGGGAAATAATAAAATAATAAAAATAAAACATAATAAAATAATTCTCACGACGTTTCGGCCACAACGGAAGCAGCCGTCCTCAGGTGAAGACCAGGTCTGTCGGGGAGACAGCGTCAACCCTAACCCTAACCCGCTGTCTCCCCGACAGACCTGGTCGTCACCTGAGGACGGCTGTTTGCGTTGTGGCCGAAACGTCATGAGAATTATTTCATTATGTTTTATTTTTATTATTTTATTACTTCCCTTCTACGTGACTTTACCGAAAGAACCAAGAAGATGAATCCCTGCAGTCACGAAAGCTTTAAATCGAGATGGATAAGCCACTTCGTTGAGCTATAATTTGTTACGGCCAGGTCGCTGGGCCTTACCTGGTAAAATAAAAACGACAGTTTATCGTTTTGAAAGTTTTCTTCTCCTCCTGCCCACAGCTCTGGAGGAGGCGCGCAACATCAACAGCAACCTGAAGCCACTGAAGCGCACGATGGAGGATGTGGAGGGTGCCGAGCTGAACGAGGCCGGGCCACTGCTGGCTCCGCTGTTGCGCGTCGTCGCCCTCGTGTGGCGCAACTCACGTTTCTACCGCACGCCCGAGCGCATCGTGGTGCTGCTGCAGGAGATCTGCAACCTCCTCATCCAGCAGGTGGGGCGTGGGGACGTGGGGCAGGACCCTCCCCACAACCCCCCACCCCTCCACCGCGGATATTACTGCGTTCCTTCAGGGGAGGCAACGGTTGTTTCCGCCGGCGAACGTTTGCTGCGTTAGGCTTCATGGGTGTAGGGGTTGATCTTTTTGTTTCTTTCGGTAAAGTCACGTAGAAGGGAAATAATAAAGTAATAAAAATAAACATAATGAAATACAGACAGACCTGTTCTTCACCTGAGGACGGCTGCTTGCATTGTGGCCGAAACGTCGTGAGAATTATTTTATTATGTTTTATTGTTATTATTTTATTATTTCCCTTCTACGTGACTTTACCGAAAGAACCAAGAAGATGAATCCCTGCAGTCACGAAAGCTTTAAATCGAAATTTAGGGTAGGGGTTGGTTTTGGGGCGCCACGGTGGCGAGATGTTTACTACCTCGCCTGGCATGCAAGGAGGTCGCGGGTTCCATCCAGACCCTGACGCCTGCTGTATATTTGAAGTTTGCGTGTCTCTCTCCCCGCGGTCGCGTGTGTTTCGAGTACTTGCCTGCAATGGCATTTCCACGCAAATAAGCCACTTCGTTGGCCTATCACTTGCGACAGGCAGATCGCTGCTGAAAAAGAGCTATACGGCTCAGCAGGCCCTACCTGTTTTATTTTTATTATTTTATTACTTCCCTTCTACGTGACTTTACCGAAAGAACCAAGAAGATGAGGCCCTACCTGGTAAAATAAAAAGTAGTTTATAGCTTTAGCTTAAGCGGTGAACGGCGCAGAGGGTGACGTACCAGCAGGGGCCTTACCTGGTGAAACGAAAAACAACAACAACAAGATATCACTGCGCGCAGGCCCGCACGTTCATCAACGCTGAGGAGGTGCTGAAGGGCGAGGCGGAGGAGAACCTGGCCCGAGTGCGCGAGGCCCTCTCCATCCTGCGCCTCTTCCGCTCCGTCTACGAGGAGGAGAGGGCGGCCCTGCCCTCCCTGCGCAAGGGCAGCGATGACGGTGGCGACGACGACGATGGCGGCGGCGACGACGGCTGGGATTTCCCGCCCAACGCCGTCTTCTCACGCCTCGACCGCTTCACGGAGAGAGTCACCGACGTGGAGGTGAGATTCCAACCTTCCCGTCCTCTCCACCGCCCCCGACTTCTCCCGGTGGCGGTGAGAGCCGAGCGCCCAAATCCACGGCGCAAGTGAGCGGATGCCTGGGGTGGGTCCTGGCAGTCGCCGTGTCGTTATTGTGGGGGTAGTTGGGGCTACAGGCGGCGGTGATGGTGGTAGTAGTTGGTAACGGGAAACATCTGTAGCTGCGGACTTGCCTCCTCCACAACAGATCGGCGTCTGTTGTGGAGGAGGCTCGTGAAGGACGCTACTGGGCAGCTGGATGCAATGGTGTGTGTACGTATGTTGAACTTCTTTCGCGCCGTACGTAGCCAACCGTGCGGGGGAAGGACAACCAGCTAAACATAAAAAGCCGTTGATTTTGTGGTTGTGGCGGTCGTGTTGGCGAGAGTGAGCATGGTGGTATGTGTGGGGGAGTGGTAGTGTAACGGTTTATGGCGCTGCCCTACGAACCCGGCTACCTGAGTACCATTCCCACTCGCGGCCAACACCAAGTGACCATTATCTGAACCGGTCCTGGGCCTCCCCAAGGTCAACTCAGCCTCAAATGAGTACCTGGTGCGGAGTGTAAATATCGCCACTGGGGAGACAAAGGCGGCCGGGCGTGGTGCTGGCCATCCACCCTCTCGTGTGCCGTGCAGGCCTTCATAGGTGCGACTCGCTAACAGCACTTGCCCCAACAGTCTTTGTCTTGGTGGTATGCGTGCGGATGTGTCGATGGTGCACCCACCCCGTCCATTTCCCCGCCACCCTGACAGGAGCTGCTGGTGACGGCCGTGGACATGTTCAAGCTGGAGAAGATTGAGATCGGGGGCCTCCGTGGCCGAGTGTTGAGCCAGCGCGTCTGCGACATCCACCAGCAGTTCCAGGAGCTGTTTGGGCAGTTTGCCGAGAAAACTTACGACTCTTTGGACGTGACAAACCAGGTTTGCGAATCCGTGGTGGTAGGGAGATGTTAACTACCTCGCCTGGCATGCAGGAGGTCGTGGGTTCGATCCTGACCCTGACGCCTGCTGCTGTATATTTGGAGTTTGCGTGTCTCTCTCATCATCATCATGGTGGTTTAGGAGATGTTAACTACCTCGCCTGGTATGCAGGAGGTCGTGGGTTCGATCCTGACTCTGACGCCTGCTGCTGTATATTTGGAGTTTGCGTGTCTCTCTCATCATCATCACGGTGGTTTAGGAGATGTTAACTACCTCGCCTGGTATGCGGGAGGTCGTGGGTTCGATCCCGACCCTGGCGCCTGCTGCTGTATATTTGGAGTTTGCGTGTCTCTCTCTCTCATCATCATCACGGTGGCTTAGGAGATGTTAACTACCTCGCCTGGTATGCAGGAGGTCGTGGGTTCTATCCTGACTCTGACGCCTGCTGCTGTATATTTGGAGTTTGCGTGTCTCTCTCATCATCATCACGGTGGTTTAGGAGATGTTAACTACCTCGCCTGGTATGCGGGAGGTCGTGGGTTCGATCCCGACCCTGGCGCCTGCTGCTGTATATTTGGAGTTTGCGTGTCTCTCTCTCTCATCATCATCACGGTGGTTAGGAGATGTTAACTACCTCACCTGGTGTACAGGAGGTCGTGGATTTGACACCGACCCTGACGCATGCTGTATATTTGGAGTTTGCGTGTATCTCTCTCTCATCATCAATATGGTGACTAGGATATGTTAACTACCTCGCCTGGTATGCGGGAGGCCGTGGATTCGATCCCGACGTGGACACCAGCTGTATATTTGGAGTTTGCGTGTCTCTCTTTCTCATCATCATCACCATCACGGTGGCTAGGAGATGTTAACTACCTCGCCTGGTATGCAGGAGGTCGTGGGTTCGATCCTGACCCTGACGCCTGCTGCTGTATATTTGGAGTTTGCGTGTTCTTCTTGTGGTCACGTGCACTTTTCTCTGGGTCCTCCAGTCTTTTTCCCTATACATTTTAGAAAGAACACGCATTTTAGAGTTTTTGGCTGCTATAAATTGTCACGTGATAAGCCACTTGGTTGAGCTATCGTTTGTGGCCAGGCCGCTTCTGAAAAAGAGCTATAAAGCTCAGTGGGCCTTACCTGGTGAAATAAAAAAAAGTTTTAAGTTTAATTCTGGTATTGTTTGTGAGACTTAACGGCGAGCTGAAACGTATGTATGTTGAAGTTCTTTCGCACCGTACGTAGCCAACCATGCTAATCTGAGGTGCGGGGGAAGGACAACAAACTAAACACAAAAAATCAGTTCTAAGGAAATGAGTTTTCAATCGAGATAATTTAAAAGTGCACAGCTCCTAGTGACTTCCTGATATCAGAAGGAAGAGTGTTCCAGACGGCCGCAGAAGTGCATATGAAATGATCGCAAATGGCGTGCTAAACAACGCCTGTGCACGTGACGATTTAATTTACTTAGCCGTACCGAGGGTGGTGGAGGGGTCTTCACACAAACCTGGCCCCACCCTTTGGCCGTGACAACCTACGTGTTTTCAGTTAGACCAGTGTTCTTCACTAATTTTCAGAGGGGGTGGGGGGGGTGGGGCACTTTTGCCGATAAGACATCATCGGTGTGTGCGGGCCACCACACATTTGAAACCATTGGGGGTTTGACAGCACGACCACGATGATGATAGGGGGCATAATGCACGGGCATGATATGACTTTAAACCCCCCGCCCACCTCCTACGCATTTCACAAGTAGTACTAATCCCATATCTGCATTTCCCATAAATATGCTAAATTCCTCTTGATATGCAAATTATTTTGTCAAGGCACTCTTCCCCCTCCAACCCAGCTTAAATAGACGCTCCAAGCCTGGGGTGTTTCATTCAGACTCTGTCTTCTCGACAGACCTGTTCTTCACCTGAGGACGGCTGCTTGCGTTGTGGCCGAAACGTCGTGAGAATTATCCATTCTACGTGACTTTACCGAAAGAACCGAGAAGATGATAGGGGGCGTTTTCACATTTGTGTATAGTTGGGGGTGTCGCACTAAAGGCCACCAGAGAGCCGTCAGTGGCCCGCGGACCTTGCAACGAAGGACCCTGTGTTAGATGTTGTCTCTGACCACGCTGTCCTTGCGCAGGAGTTTGAAAAGGACGTACGGAACTTCAAGATTCAGGTTGAAGACAGCGACCGGCAGCTCGGAGCGATTTTCTGCCAAGCTTTCGCCGACGCGCTGAGCGTGGAGCACGCCTTCAAGGTATCTGGCGCACACGCAGCGCCCCGTTTGTCGATCCGCTGCTGGATGGCGAGGGCCTCTGCGCGCCGTGCGCCTGTGACCTCTCACCATGACCTCCAGGAGCTCTCTTTGGGCAGATTGCCGACAAAAACCCTACGGCAGCTCGGACGTCAAACGAGACGTACATTTTATTTCATGCCACCCTCCCCCGCCCGCCTGCTCTGATGAGTCCGGTGTGCCTGCTGGTACCGTCGATGCCCATGCTACTGCCGCCCGGAAGGGCAGAATGTTGCAATGTACGATGTGATGATGAAAAATGACACGTGAAAAAAATACATTTCATGTCAAGTACTTTGACCTTGGGCGTTGTTTCCCCGTGCAGCTCATGGACATGTTCGGCTCTCTGCTGGAGAGGCCTCTGATTGCGGACGACGCCAACGTGCACCTGCCGCGCCTCGTGACCATGTTCGACCACGACCTGGACAGCGCCAAGGTCATCTACAACCGACACATCGCCACGGAGAAGGACCTGGGTGCGTGCTCCTTGCTCTGCCTGGCGGGCCTTGTGTGCCTCGCCGGCCTCAACAGGCGCTCGCTAACAGCGCTCGTAAAACACAGTTTACGTTTGCGCGATCCTGAGAGACGGCAACAGCTTGGTGTCGTTCCATCCAGCAGTGGATTGAGGCGACAGAGAGCACTTGCCCCGGCCGGTCCGTAACAGCTGTGAGGGTGATATTTGTCTTTCGTTGCGTCCGTGCCCTCTGATGCGCTCCAGTCTTTCTCTCGCTGCTGTTCAGTCACTGCCTTGTTTCTCTTTGAACGCTGCCACCGTGGTCGTCGCTCTGGTGAACCTTCGCGCCTTTATAACTCCCGGCCACACTGCGTTCAGCCACCACGCGGCGGGACAAAACGCATCTCCTGCTGCCTCGTTTCTCTTAACTGCTCGAATTTGCAACTCCCTCCCGTCCGTTATCCCTTATCCCCCAAGTGTCCCTAACCTTTCTGCGGTCAAGAAACGCGTTGGTTCTCGCCCGCTACACAACGATTAGCGCTCTAAGTTTCTCGCCACTTTGCGTCTTGGACGGAGCACGAGCGAGCGCGCAGCCGTAGCGGATGGCGCCCGTCACGCAGTGCGATCTATCTTCATTGTGTGCATTTGGGTTTTTGCCTTGTGGGTTGTATTTTTGTGTTTTCCTTCAATTAGAAATGAAATCAACACACTCGTGAATAACAATGGCCCTTCCTCACAGCACAGAGAGAGAGGGCTGGAGTGAATAGGAGTTGTTTAAAGTACTTAATACACCTCAAGACAAAGACAAAGATCCCCGTATAGCCTTGAACAGACGGTTGGGGCAAGTGCTGTTCGCGAGTGGCACCTATGAAAGCTGGCACGGCACACGAGCGGGTGGGTGACCAGCACCACGCCCGGCCGCCTTTGTCTCTATGGTGGCGATGTTTGCGCACTGCACCAGGTACTAATTTTAGGCTGAGTCGACCTAGGGAAGGCCCAGGACTGGTTCAGATAATCGTCACTTGCTTTTGGCCGTGAGCGGGAATGGAACTCTGGTTCATAGGGCAGCGCGCTTACAGCTCGGGGCCTTTATATACCTCGGAACTGTATACACACACACACTCAGATATATATTAAAAAAAAGTTGACTTCTATTTTATTGTAGCGTGTCCCTCGCGAAACGAAACGTGATCGAATGAACCCCTCCGACGTTGCGCACGCAGGCCGGCCGCCCGTCAGTAAGAACATGCCCTACGTGGCGGGAGGCCTGCGTTGGGCCCAGCTGCTGGAAGGGAGGATCGAGGTTCCCTACAGGAATTTCAAGCACTTCTCCCACCGGTACGTCACCCTCTGCTCCAGTTCACAGCCTAAACGAAAACTTTCGATTTAAAGCTTTCGTGACTGCAGGGATTCATCTTCTTGGTTCTTTCGGTAAAGTCACGTAGAAGGGAAATAATAAAATAATAAAAATTAAACATAATAAATGTATTTTATTCCCTTCTACGTGACTTTACCGAAAGAACCAAGAAGATAAACGAAAGCTGTAAACTATTTTTTTTATTTTACCAGGTAAGGCCCGCTGAGCCGTATAGCTCTTCTTCAGAAGCGACACGGCTATCACAAATGATAGCTCATCGAAGTGGCTTATCATCACGTGGAAATGTATGGCAGCCGAATAATCTAAAAGCACGTTCATTCTAAACATAGAGGGAAAAACCAAGGGACCCGCTGAAAAATCCACGTGACCACGGGGAGAGAGAGAAAGAGATGTGCGTGGCGGCGGTTGCCGCTGTCCATTTAGCCCCACCACACACGTGGCCTTCAAATCGGCTAACCGTGGGTGTACCCATTTCAACGCCTAAAGTGCCTTGCAGAAATGCGCTTTTTAAAGTCTTAGGTTGTTTATTAGCAGGAGATCATCATGCTTGGGTATAAAGGTAAAGGTGCAGCCCTGCAATTGCTTGATCACGCCACTGCTGAGTGACGGGCGTCCACTGCGAGGGAACTCTAGAGGGTGTGTGACCCACTCGTTCTGCTGCGCTGGCCAAATGACTTGGAGGGAGGTGAGAGTTACCCACGCTTTACCCCACCACACGTAACTTGCCGACTGGCTGACGGCGGCGAGCCCATTTCTACCGCTGGGTGGACAGAAGCAGCGCTGCGGTGGGGTGGGTGGGGGGGGTGCGATATAAGAAAAATGCTTCCAACCCCTCCTCCATCGTATCAAGTGCCGCACCAGGGTATGGAATCTACTGGACATCTGTGAAACTGCTGAAAGTCTTTTGAAAAAGAGTGTCATGGCTCACCGGATCCCTCCAGTATAAACGAATATTCTGAAAAAAATGTATATTTTGAAAAAATTCTGAGATGGAATCGAACCGGTGGCACTCTGGGCAGCTGGTCCCCCCCCCACCCCCCCCCCCACCCCCCCCACCCCCCCCCCCCCACCCCCCCCCACCCCCCACCCCCCCCCGCCCCCCCCCCCGTCACTGGATGTAAGTCTGACTTGCGGTTCGCTGCCTTGTGCCCCGTTACGCCGGTGCCGGTGCAGGTGCATGGAGACGGTCGAGGCGCACAGCATGATGCAGAAGTACGAGGAGATGATCGAGCTGCTCAATAGGTGAGAGGTGAAATGGGCGTCAACGGCCATGCGGGCCACTTTTTTGTGCCTTGGCAGCGGAGGTGGAGAACAAACCGGGAGGAATGGCCGTGTATTGAGATTACTCAACTATGAACTTTTTTTTCTACTTGAGAAGTGAAACTGGTCACAAATTATACAGCTCCGTGAAGTGGCTTATTTCTAGATTTGAAGTTTTCGTGACTGCAAGGATCCATGCTCTTTGGTTCTGTCGGTAAAGTCACGTAGGTGAAAAATAAAAATAATAAAATGAAAACAACTAAATTAAATCACGACGTTTCGGAGGCAACACAAGCCTCCGTCATCAGGTGGAACCGTCACAGCAAAATTTGATTTAATTTATTTTAATTTTTTACCTACGTGACTTTACCGAAAAAACCAAACAGTATGAATCCTTGCAGTCACGAAAACTTCAAATCTAGAATTGACCATTTCACCTCGTCCACTCTGTGTTCAACCACCACCACCAACACCACCGCCACCACCACCACCGCCACCGCCACCACCACCACCACCACCGCCACCACCGCCACCGCCACCACCACCGCCACCACCACCACCACCACGGACGCCACCTTGTAGGTCACCCTGACATCTCTTTCTGCGTCGTTCATTCCACTTCTCCCCTTTTTAAATTCCCTCTCCCATTGTCTCTGTTGCTCAGTCAAAACGATTTACACCTTCAACGGTGCTGTTTGCGGCCTTGCGTTTTTTTTTCTTTCCCCGCCTTCGGGCCTGCCATCGGCAAAAACTGTCATCTCGAAACTGAGCGTGCTCGCTCGATTCCCGTTCCGTCGCTTGCCCTTCCGATGTTGGCACGGTACGCCCCCCGCTGTGCAGCTGTTGAGCCGAAGGAGTTTCGAGCCGATGGTGTCTGTCCGCGCGCGCGACTCAGGTACAAGGAGCGCCTCTTTGCCGAGTGGGCCCAGTCCGTGGGCGAGAGGTCGGAATTCAACCTGTCCCAGCCGCTCATCTGCCGGGACCCCGAGACTCGCCTCATATCGGTCAACTTCAACCCTCAGGCATGTGATCCCACACCAGCATGATTGAAAAGAAAATGAGCAAACAAGCGATCGATCTGCCAAGCCAGGCCGTTAAGGGAGCCTCCGTTTTGTGAGTGGGGGGGGGGCACCCTCAGTGGCAGCCGTCTCTGCGCAGTACAAGGCGAACGCAGCTGCGGGAATTAATTGGCAAGTAGGGAGCAATGTTGCCATGTGGCTTTGCCCGATTAAGTAATCTTTTAGGTCATAATTGATCACATTCGGCAAATTATGGCTCGTTCCGAGCTGGTGTCTTCCGCTTGGAAGCAGGCGGTGCGGGGTACTTCATCGTTAACCAGGGCGGCCGCTTGGGCTCGAACCCGCGAGCCTCTACCGGCAGGGCGGCAGGAACGCGACCGCTGGGGTCGCGTCGCCGCCCCTCGCAGAGTGTTGTTGAGGCCCTGCCTCCATTCCGCAGCATAAACAAATGGTGCTTTTTCTGGAAGATTTTTATCGTTTTTGTAGGGGATGTTTCAATTTGCGTACAGTCAATTTTAAATGTATCTTGTAATTTTATTGTTTGTTGCGGTTGCACCCGAATCAAGAGCCGAATGGCTCACAGGGTTATTCCAAATAACTGAAACGGAAAAACTGAAACTGTGTGCCTCCACAGCTGGTGGCCGTGCTGCGGGAGGTGCGGTACCTGGAGTTGTTGGCCCGTGGCGGTGGCGGCGGCGGTGGCGGCGGCGGCGGCGCTGGCAGCGCCGGTGGTAGTTTGGCAGGGGAGCAAGATTTTGGCGGACTCAAGTCGGTGCCGGAGGAGGCGCAGAGACTGTACGCGGGGCGGGAGGATTTGCGGCGGTGAGTGGCGGCCCGATGCCTGTCCAGCGACAGCAAAGAGAAAGATCCCCCGTGTAGCCTCGTCAGACTGTTGGGGAAAGTGTTGTCCGCGAGCGGCACCTATGAAGGCCGGCACGGCACACGAGTTGAGATGTGTGGTTAGCAGCATCATGCCCGGCCGCCTTTGTCTCCCGAGTGGCGATGTTTACACACTGCACGAGGTACTCACTTGAGGCTGAGTCTACCTAACGGGCGAGTCAGGAACGGTTCAGATAATCGTGACTTGTGGTGGCCGTGAGCTGGAAATTGAACCTGGGTTTGCCAGGTTCTTCATGCAGCCCTCTAACTGCTGCACTACCGCTCCCTGCAACAGCATCGAATAGTCAACAAAAAGTCAAATGAGTATGGAGGCGGTGCCCGTCTCAGAACCAGTGGTGGCAATTCCACATTCCTGTGGTAGGGCGAGTCTACCCACAGGACAACCACTGTTCACCTCCCCACAGAGCGGGACTCATTTTGGAGGGACGATGAACTGGCGACCTTCAGACTATGAGCCGCTCGATCTACGGCTGAGCGGCCAGGCTGGTTAGCTGTAGAGCGGTCGTGGTGATCGGTGGGCGCGTCGATTTGCGGATCAATTTGCAGATATTTGGGGCAGCGCTAGAGGATAAAAGTGACCTCGAGGAAATAATGATGCCAATTATATTAACCTGGAAAAGCATCACCGGCGCACATGGTCCAGTTTTCAGGAGGTTCTGTCACTTGCAACCCAGGGGTTTCCACTTTGATTTTCCGGTGTGCCAGTTGAAGAAATTAGCGAGTTCATGAAACAACCCCCACCTCTTTCCATCCATTAGGATACACGGATGCACCGCATTTAGCCGCGGGTGGTGGGGTAAATTGTGGGTAACTGCCACATATTCTTCCGTTGGGATGCCTGGTCAACGTGGAAGAGGAGGCCAAAACACCCTCCAGCAAGCCTCTCTCGTGGCGGTCTTTCCGCCAGTAGTGGTGGCGGAAGGTCCACCACTGGTCAGCGTGGAAGAGTAGGCCAAAACACCCTCCAGCAAGCCTCTCTCGTGGCTTGCCGTAGTGGAGATCCTTCCTCCAGCAGCGGTGCGCGCAAGCACTTGCAGGGCCGCACCTTTACTCTGCCACGTTGGGACGCTCGGGGTGCAGGTGCGTGGAGAGCCTGGAGCTGACGGTCGGCTGGTACAACAAGGTGCTGCGCTCCGTGCTGGAGGTGGAGCTGCCTCTCGTTGCCGGGCAGCTCCAGGAGATGGACGACAAGTTGGAGCTGGCAGAGGGCATGCTCTGCTGGAAGAGTGAAGGTGCGGCGCCGGTCACGTTTGCGTTCCAGTCGCCGAGTAGGGGTGGCTGTGTGACGCAGGTGTTCATGAGCGCCGCGGTGGCGAGATGTTAACTACCTCGCCTGGAGGTCGTGGGTTCGATCCCAACCCTGACGCCTGCTCCATATTTGGAGTTTGCTTATTCTCTCTCCCCGTGGTCGTGTGGATTATTCTACGGTTCCTCCGGTTTTTCCCCTCCACATTTGGAAAGATACGTTGAGAGTATTTGCCTGCTATTAAAGTTTCACGTGATAAACCACTCTGTTGGGGCCATCATTTGCGGGCAGGTGGCTTCTGAAATAGTGCTACATAGCTCAGTGGGCCTTTCGTTGTGAAACAGAAATAGTAAAAAACCAATTTTGTTTATACTCTTTGGTTCTTTCGGTAAAGTCACGTAGTTGGAAATAAAATGAAACAAATCACGACGTTTCGATCGCAACGCAAGCAATCGTCATCAGGTGGGACAACTGCAGCAAGAAACAACTGCTGAAGAAGGCGAGAGAGCTGCCGTGGCACGAGGTTATGTAGACTGTATAGGTAGGGGAAATAGTCGGTATTTTAAATCACGGTTTCGGCCGCCCGTGATCAAACTGACGCCGCTCCTGTTGCTACGTGTCCACGCGCCGCCAGGCGTGTGGGAGTACATCCAGACGACGCGCGACCTCGTCAAGGGCCTGGAGAGTCGCACGCAGAGGGCCAAGGAGAACGTGGAGGTGGCTTGCGGCCTCATGAAGGCCTGGGTGTCGCCCGTCTTCGAGCGCAAGGAAGGCAAGAGGGAGACGCTCCTCAATCTGGACGATCGCAAGGAGCGGCTGGAGAAACGGTACCAGTCGCTGCGGGACTCGGGCCACAAGATTCACGAGCTCCTCAAGGTACGCGGGTTAACCGAAACTCAAGTGCAGCTTTTTTTTGTTATATTTTACCATGTAAGGCCCCGCTGAGCTAATCAGCAGAACCCCTGTTATCTACCACTGCTGTTAATGACTGATCGCTTAACAACGGGCCTCCATAGAGGCAGTGTATAGTAGCGTAGTGTATAGTAGTGTCGTGTATAGTAATGTAGTGTATAGTAGTGGATAGTGTAGTGTATAGTAGTGTAGTGTATAGCGTAGTGTAAAATGTAGTGTATAGTAGTGTAGTGTATAGTGTAGTGTATAGTAGTGCATAGTGTAGTGTATAGTAGTGTAGTGTATAGTGTAGTGTATAGTAGTGTATAGTGTAGTGTATAGTAGTGTAGTGTATAGCGTAGTGTAAAATGTAGTGTATAGTAGCGTAGTGTATAGTAGTGTCGTGTATAGTAATGTAGTGTATAGTAGTGGATAGTGTAGTGTATAGTAGTGTAGTGTATAGCGTAGTGTAAAATGTAGTGTATAGTAGTGTAGTGTATAGTGTAGTGTATAGTAGTGCATAGTGTAGTGTATAGTAGTGTAGTGTATAGTGTAGTGTATAGTAGTGTATAGTGTAGTGTATAGTAGTGTAGTGTATAGCGTAGTGTAAAATGTAGTGTATAGTAGTGTAGTGTATAGTGTAGTGTATAGTGGTGTTGTGCCTCCATAGAGCCCAATGTCTTTGCTTATTGACCATTGCCCTATTAACAGCTGGTTGTTGTCGGTACAGTAAATATTAATTGATGCATTGATTAACTATGTTTCTTTTAATGTTATGTGTTTACAATGTTGTTAGTATCATTATGTATTCATATCTATTTAAATTTAAAGTTTATTTTTTGGTTGATAAAGTGTAACTTTTGATGCTATCGGAACGAATTAATCCTTTGACGTGTATTTCCTATACTCGCTTAACGACCAAATCACCAAACGACCGGTTTCGTGGAGCCAATTACCGTCGTTAAGAGGGGTTCTATTGTGTGTATATAGAGAGCTCGTTTTTAGAAGCGTCCTGGCCATCACGAATGATAGCTCAACGAAGTGGCTTATCGTCGCGTGGGAATTTACAGCGGTAAAAAATACTCTCGAACGCACGTCGATTCTAAATGTGGAGGGAAAAACCCGGAGAAAAATCCACGCGACCAAGAGGAGAGAGAGAGAGACACGCAAACTCCAAATATACATGCGTCAGGGTTGGGTTCGAACCGACGACCTCCTGCACGCCAGGCGAGGCAGATAACAATGCTCAACGCATTAATTCAGCGTTTCGCTACATGCGGCCATTTATTTGGGCTTGGAGAAAGTGATTCGAAAACTGGGAGGGCCGCAAATTCAAATCGTGCCGTTCGTTCCACGGAGGCCGATGAAACGGATTCCTCCTTGCGCGAAGTCAACAGCCATGGGAATGTGGAATTCTCTCTGTGGGCTAAAGGCCGCGAATTAGGCCGGCGATTTTCCCACCTCCCGTGGAGTCCTGCGGAGCGCGCCGCTAAACGCCGATGTAGAGCGAGCGACGCCCGCCAACGGGACACACGGGTTTAACGGTGCCCTCCCGCTGCCCGGCCGTCGTGCCCGCGGGGGCCGCTGTCTCTCAGGAGAACCTGGAGCTGCTGCAAGCGGACGCGAGCTCGGAGGAGTGGCAGGCGTACGTGGAGTACGTGGACGAGATGGTGGTGGATGGGTTCTTCACGGCCATAGAGTGCTCGCTCAAGTTCCTCATCGAGAACATGGGTGAGAGAGACTGAAGCTATTCAACTATTGTTTCAAGTCACCAGTTAAGGCCCGCAGAGCTGGCCTCAAGCGATAGCTCAACGAAGTGGCTTGTCACGTGGAAATTTACTGCAGCCAGATACTCCAAACGTGTGATGTTGATTCTAAATGTGGAGGGAAAAACCGGAGGACCCGGAGAAAATCCACGCGACCACGGGGGTAGAGAGAGAAAGACACGCAAACTCCACATATACAGCACCAGGCGTCAGAGTCGGGATCAAACCCATGATCTCCTGTATACCAGGCGAGGTAGTTAACAGTTTAACACGTAGGCTTTCGCGACCAATATTATTCATAATAAACATTTTTGGGTTTAAAGTAGTGAACTATGTCTTTTTTCAACGTGACATTTTTTTGCTGATTGACCGTGTTGGGCGGTGGAGGGTTAAGACACATTTATAAATAACGCGATCTAACCCAAGAACGTTTATTATGAGGTAGTTAACATCTCGATTTGAAGCTTTCGTGACTGCAAGGATTCATACTCTTAGTTCTTTCGGTAAAGTCACGTAGATTTGCTGCATCAAGGCTTGATGCAGCTAATCTGGCTGTGATGGTCCCACCTGATGACGGAGACTTGTGTTGCCTCCGAAACGTCGTGATTTTCATTGTTGTATTATATTATTTTTTATTTCATTTTTTACCTACGTGACTTTACCGAAAGAACTAAGAGTATACTTAACATCTCACCACCGTGGTGCCCAATATATTGCACGACGATGTAGCATCACCACGTGGCGGTAGGCGGATTGACCCTTTTGTAAACGTTGCCACTTGTAAACGTTGTCGCGCAGATGCCCGGACGTGCGGCGCTCCGCTCTTCAAGGTGCGGCTGGAGCTGGTGGCGCCCGAGCTGGTGTTCAGCCCGTCGTTGGACGAGCAGGACAGCGGCGACGGCCTCGCGGACCTGGTGGAGGCGCTGGTGAACGACGTGTACCGCGTCTCGTCGCTGGTGCCGCGCCTCGCCGCGCACAGCAGCTTCCCGCACTACCAGGTGCGAGCAGCGTGGGGCGTCGCGCCGAAGACGTGTCCCCCTTTCCCCCACCCCCCTCCCCCGCCGCAGCGCACAAGCCCCGTCCGGCACCAGGGGCTTGAGCGGGCAATTGCGGTGCTGTGCCTTTATCTGTTTGTTTCTTCTTGCTACGCTCAGCACAGTGTTCGCTTGCTCTTGAAGAGAGAGAGCGACGCAAAGGAAGCGTAAGCAAGCGAGAAGGCAGCCATGCAGTGAGCAGGTGCCAACGATTGCCCGCCCAAGCTCTGCTATCCTGGATTATTAAGATGTTATCGGCAAATTAATGAGTGTTTACGCGAGCACCTCCGATTGGCTCGGTTGGCTACGTACCGTGCAAAATAAGTTCAACATACGTGCATACATGTGGGAGGAAACCGGCTCACCCGGAGAAAACACACACGTGCGAGGGGGAAACGCTCTATGACATATGGACAGAAGTTGGGCGTCCACACTTTTGGCCGTACCGCCTTGTCCTGGCGAGCCGCGGCAAGGCGCCTCCTCGACGCCCACCCGTGGGGGGAAGGGAGTTTCACGACCCTCGTGCGGCGATCCACCAACCCTCACCGCTGTCACCAAAGCGGCGTAAGCCACCGCCGCCGCTGCCCCGGTTGACGATGGGGGTGGGGGGCCTCTGCCTTTGTCGTCGACAGGCGGACATGGAGGACATGGTCGACCTTGCTGACATGCGGGACGAGCTGATGCGGCGCGTGCGCACCGCGGCGGCCCGCTGCCTGGAGTACCGCGCGACGCTGGCGACGTACGCGCACCTCTGGGCCGACGACCGGCACGAATACCTGCGCCAGTTCCTGCTCTACGGCCACGCGCTCACCCCCGAGGAGGTGGAGATGCTCGCCACGGCACACACGTGAGTCGACGAGGGTTTGGCGGCGGGCGGGCGGGATCGTTTACGCGCCGGGGCGACCGTCGCTCGGCCAGGTGCGACGGGAGCGACGATTCGCGCGCAGGTCCACGGACGGCGGTGCGTGGACCTGCGCGTGTAACAATATTGCGTCACCTCTCGACGTTTAAACACTCGGCCCTCCGCTGTGTGCGGATCAACCAAAGCTCACTTGAAGGGACTTCGGAGGTAGCTCTGTTGTCATCCGCTTCCGTGGGCCGCTGCCCTGCGAAAGATCCGGTTGGAACCCACGTCTCGAGACACCAGACTGACATCTTGCACGGGAGGCGGCACGGTAGAAACACTACGCGATGACGACGGACGACGACGCTGAGGAATTGTTGCCGCCGTGGCGCCCCCCCCCCTCTTCCCCGCCCCCCGCCACTCGCGCGGCAGGACGGCGGATGACGACGAGGGGCACGCAGCGGGCGTGATGGAGCAGCCCCCGACGCTGGCGCAGTTCCGCGAGCAGGTGGACAGCTACGAGCGGCTGCACGAGGAGGCGTCGCGGCTCGAGCCGTCCACCACGGCGGAGGGGTGGCTGCGCGTGGACGCCCGCCCCTTCAAGGCGTCGCTGCTCAACATCATCAAGCGCTGGAGCCTCATGTTCAAGCAGCACCTGGTCGACCACGTCACCAACAGGTGGGTGGAGACGTTGCTTGGCTGTGGCCCCCCGGTGGCCTTGAGTTTGGCGGTGGCGGTGGTGGTAGCGGCGATATGTGTTTGTACGGGGATCGGTAGGGCAGCGGTTATCGTGCTACGAACCCGGCGGCACGGGTTCGATTGCCGCTCACGGCCAACGCCGGCGATGATTATCTGAACCGGTCCTCGGCCTCTCCTAGGTCGACTCAGCCTCAAATGAGTACCTGGTGCGGTGTGTAAACATTGCCACAGGGGAGACAAAGGCGGCCGGGCGTGGTGTTGACCACCCACCCGCTCGTGTGCCATGTCGGCCTTCATAGGTGCTCGCTAACATCACTTGCCCCAACAGTCTGTTAAGGCTACTCGGGGGATCTTTGTATGTTGAACTTCTTTCGCACCGTATGTAGCCAACCGTGCAAATCAGAAATTCAGAGGCGGGACAACAAACTTAACACCAAAAAGCAGTTCGAAAGAAATTCGTTTTAAATCTAGATGATTTAAAAGTGCACAACTCCAGTGGCTTCTCCAGTACGTATGTTGAACTTGTTCTTCTCCGTACGTAGCCGACCGCGCTAATCGGCGGTGCGGGAGAACCTGCGTTGGAATCCGGGGTTGGACCGGCCAACCGGAACGAGACTGGGTTCTCGAACGCTGCCTACTACCCCCCCCCACCCCTTCTCGTCGCAGCCTCCTGGGCCTGGAGCAGTTTGTGCAGGAGAAGGAGGAGGGCCTGGGCCAGAAGATAAAGGAGGGCGACTACCACGCCTTGGTGGACGTCATGGGCCACCTGATGGCCGTCAAGGAGCGGCAGGCGAGCACGGACGCAATGTTCGAGCCGCTCAAGGAGACCATCGAACTCCTCAAGTCGTACGACCAGGAGCTTCCAGACGACGTCTACAGGCAGCTCGAGGTATCGGAAGCGGAATATTTATTTAGACCGCGTGAGGAATCCGGTGAGCTATGAAGCTCTTTCTCACAGGTGTCCAGTCGGGGCCTAGGGGTCAGAGCGTCAATAACGGCAATATCAGCGCCGATAGACCCGTGGCCGTGGTGTGGCGCTTAACGCTTTCCCTTTCCGAGACTGTCCTCTGAATCTGGGAACGTGCGAGCGGTTCAGCGTAGTGGCGTCGTTGTTTTTAAAGACATTATGCTCACCGCAGAGAACTGTAGCGACACGACCGCGCTCTATGATAGCTGGCGCAAATTTGTGCCCCCGCGCCCTCACGCATGGCCTTGTGGGAGCCTCGGTACCAATAAAGTTATTGTACTTTTTCTTTCGATTCCGTTCCGACGACGTACAAATTCGTCGACGTACTTATACGACGACGTACGAATCAGAATAAAAAACTGATGACGTACGTGCACGTACACGTACGTCGTCGGAATGGGAAATAGGGTTCATCGTGCACCCAGCGGTTTTGTGTTCCCGGTGACGGATGCGCGTCGCGTTATATAGTTGTGCATCTGGCAGTTTTTGTTTTACGAGCTCCCAGAGGAGTCCGGAGTGCAGTCCTCGGCCACCGAGGAGATTAATTGGTAGGCGACAGAGGGGCGACACTTCGCAGCACATCAGCTGAGGTGCCCCAGGCTGCTCTGCAAGTTTCCGTAGCCACTAACAACGACCACTTCCCCACCGCTCTCTCTGTGTCTCCCTCCCTCTGCGTGTGCGTGCGTACCGCGCGTCGGCCGCAGGAGCTGCCGGAGAAGTGGACGAACCTGAAGAAGGGCGCGGTGGCCATGAAGCAGCAGGTGGCGCCGCTGCAGGCCGCCGAGGTGGCCGTGCTGCGCAGGAAGTGCGCCGCCTTCGACGTGGAGCAGCACCGCTTCCGCGAGCGCTTCCGAGCGAAGGCGCCGTTCTGGTGAGCGATGGAGGGGGGGGGGTGGATTCTTCGTCCTAATACTGAAACTAAACTTTTTATTTTACTGGGTAAGTATACTCTTAGTTTTTTCGGTAAAGTCACGTAGGTAAAAAAAGGGAAATTTAAATTAATAAAAATAAAATAATAAAAATCACGACGTTTCGGAGGCAACACAAGTCTCCGTCATCAGGTGGGACCGTCACAGCCAGATTTGCTGCATCAAGTGAGGCAGGGATTCCAAGATGCAAGTTCTTAAATACAAGTTAAGGGGGAGGAGGGGGGAGGAGCTTATCAGAATGTGGTAGCCAATGAATGGAACGTATTGGGAGGGGGGGCGGGGCTAAAAGAGAGGCGACCTGGCCGTCACAAATGATAGCTCAACTAAGCGGCTCGTCACAGCATGGACATTTATAGCGGAGGCCAAATACTTTTCGATTTAAAGCTTTCGTGACTGCAGGGATTCATCTTCTTGGTTCTTTCGGTAAAGTCACGTAGAAGGGAAATAATAAAATAATAAAAATAAAACATAAAAAAATAAAATGTTATTATTTTTATTATTTCATTATTTCCCTTCTACGTGACTTTACCGAAAGAACCAAGAAGAGGCCAAATACTCTAAACGATTCTAAATGTGGAATGAAAAACCGGAGGACCCGGAGAAAAAATCCACACGACCCTACGGGGCAAAACATGCAACCTCCAAATATACAGCAGTCGTTCATGGCCGGGATCGAACCAACGACTTCTTGTATACCAGGCGAGGGAGTTAACATCTTGCCACCGCGTTACTTCTGAGTCGGAGATTGAGCGCTGTCGAGCACGCGAAACGCAAACTTGGTTCCGCCGCATCGCGCCGATCCGAGCCGCGACCCTCAAATCCCTGCCCACCCACCCACAGCTATGACTGCGCCAAGCCCTATCCGCTGCTGGACACCTGGAACCGCGACCTGTCCTCCATGGAGGCGTCGTTGGCCAGCCTGGCCGAGTCGGCCGGCCTCTTCGAGGTGGCTGTGCCGGACGCGCGGCAGCTGCGGCAGTGCCGCCGCGAGGCTCGCGCCCTCCGGGAGCTGTGGGACGTGACGGCGCTGGTGCGGTCAAGCGTGGGCGACTGGCGCGACACCAGGTGGCGGCAGCTGGACGTGGACGCGATGGACGCCGAGTGCAAGCGGTTCGCGCGCGACCTCCGTGCGCTCGACAAGGAGACGCGCGCATGGGACGCCTTCTCGGGCCTCGACTCGGAGGTGAAGAACATGATGACGTCGCTGCGAGCCGTCGCCGAGCTGCAGAACCCAGCGATTCGCGAGCGGCACTGGCAGCAGCTCATGCAGGTGGGTGCGGCTGGGCACTTGGCTATGCAAACATGACTCCTTGTAAAAAGGTGTCAGTTTTGTTGCCAGATAGAAGGGTAAAGAACCAATTATCAACTACCGCACAGTTTGCTGGTACATTCATATTGTTAACTACCTCGCCTGGTATACAGTCCATAAATGACGTCACGCAACTAGGGGGGGGGGGTCAGATATTTGTGACGATGTGTGACAAGGGGGGGGGGAGTTGCGAAATGTGACGTCATGTAAAAATGCGCAACTTTAAATAAATATAGACGAAACGTTCTACTTAATTAAATCGACTTTTTGTTTACTTTACCTTCTTCTTGGTTCTTTTGGTAAAGTCACGTAGAAGGGAAATAATAAAATAATAAAAATAAAACATAATAAAATACAATTCTCACGACGTTTCGGCCACAACGGAAGCAGCCGTCCTCAGGTGAAGAACAGATCTGTTGGAAAGACAGCGTCGTGAGAATTGTATTTTATTATGTTTTATTCTTATCATTTTATTATTTCCCTTCTACGTGACTTTACCGAAAGAACCGAGAAGATGAATCCCTGCAGTCACGAAAGCTTTAAATCGAAATTTACTTTACCTTGTCACGTGTTGTCACATCTCATTTGCCTTTCGATTTAAAGCTTTCGTGACTGCAGGGATTCATCTTGTTGGTTCTTTCGGTAAAGTCATGTAGAAGGGAAATAATAAAATAAAAAAAACATAATAAAATAATTCTCACGACGTTTCGGCCACAACGCAAGCAGCCGTCTTCAGGTCTGTCAAGTAGACACATTCAGACTCTGTCTACTTGACAGACCTGTTCTCCACCTGAAGACGGCTGCTTAAGTTGTGGCCGAAACGTCGTGAGAATTATTTTATTATGTTTTTATTATTTTATTATTTCCCTTCTACGTGACTTTATCGAAAGAACCAAGAAGATCTCATTTGCCTTTTACTTTCACCCATCCCGTCCGTACGTAACTTCTCCGCCCGCGTCACCTCACCCCCCCCCACCTCCCACCGTCTCGCGCGTCGCGCGGCCCCCAGGCGACGGGCGTGCGCTTCTCGATGGACGAAGACACCACGCTGGCCGACCTGCTGCAGCTGAACCTGCACTCGTTTGAGGACGAGGTGCGCTCCATCGTGGACAAGGCGGTGAAGGAGATGGGCATGGAGAAGGTGCTCCGTGAGCTGCGCTCCACCTGGGGCCAGATGAGCTTCGGCTACGAGCCGCACCCGCGCACCGCCGTGCCGCTGCTGCGCTCCGACGAGGAGCTCATCGAGACGCTGGAGGAGAACCAGGTGGGGGGGGGGGAGGGGGGGAGGGGCGTTCGTGCGATCGATCGATCGCCCTTTGGTGTTTATCGACGACTTCGCGAATCGTCTTCGCTCGCACGGTTGCTGAAGAGCGATGGACGGGCAGTACAGATGGTGAACACGGGACGGGCAGTACAGATGGTAAACACGGCACGGGCAGTGCAGATGGTAAACACGGCACGGGCAGTGCAGATGGTGAACACGGCACGGGCAGTGCAGATGGTAAACACGGCACGGGCAGTACAGATGGTAAACACGGCACGGGCAGTACAGATGGTGAACACGGCACGGGCAGTACAGATGGTAAACACGGGACGGGCAGTACAGATGGTAAACACGGCACGGGCAGTACAGATGGTAAACACGGGACGGGCAGTACAGATGGTAAACACGGCACGGGCAGTACAGATGGTAAACACGGGACGGGCAGTACAGATGGTAAACACGGCACGGGCAGTACAGATGGTGAACACGATATGGGCAGTGCAGATGGTAAACACGGCACGGGCAGTACAGATGGTAAACACGGCACGGGCAGTACAGATGGTAAACACGGCACGGGCAGTGCAGATGGTAAACACGGCACGGGCAGTGCAGATGGTAAACACGGCACGGGCAGTACAGATGGTAAACACGGCACGGGCAGTACAGATGGTGAACACGATATGGGCAGTGCAGATGGTAAACACGGCACGGGCAGTACAGATGGTAAACACGGCACGGGCAGTACAGATGGTAAACACGGCACGGGCAGTACAGATGGTAAACACGGCACGGGCAGTGCAGATGGTAAACACGGCACGGGCAGTGCAGATGGTAAACACGGCACGGGCAGTACAGATGGTAAACACGGCACGGGCAGTACAGATGGTGAACACGATATGGGCAGTACAGATGGTAAACACGGCACGGGCAGTACAGATGGTAAACACGATATGGGCAGTGCAGATGGTAAACACGGCACGGGCAGTACAGACGGTGAACACGACACGGGCAGTACAGACGGTGAACACGGCACGGGCAGTACAGATGGTGAACACGGGACGGGCAGTGCAGACGGTGAACACGGCACGGGCAGTACAGATGGTGAACACGGCACGGGCAGTACAGATGGTAAACACGGCACGGGCAGTGCAGATGGTAAACACGGCACGGGCAGTGCAGATGGTAAACACGGCACGGGCAGTACAGATGGTAAACACGGGATGGGCAGTGCAGACGGTGAACACGGCACGGGCAGTGCAGACGGTGAACACGGCACGGGCAGTACAGATGGTAAACACGGCACGGGCAGTGCAGATGGTAAACACGGCACGGGCAGTGCAGATGGTGAACACGGCACGGGCAGTACAGATGGTAAACACGGCACGGGCAGTACAGATGGTAAACACGGCACGGGCAGTGCAGATGGTAAACACGGCACGGGCAGTACAGATGGTAAACACGGCATGGGCAGTGCAGATGGTAAACACGGCACGGGCAGTACAGATGGTAAACACGGCATGGGCAGTGCAGATGGTGAACACGGCACGGGCAGTACAGATGGTAAACACGGCACGGGCAGTACAGATGGTAAACACGGCACGGGCAGTACAGATGGTAAACACGGCACGGGCAGTACAGATGGTAAACACGGCATGGGCAGTGCAGATGGTAAACACGGCACGGGCAGTACAGATGGTAAACACGGCACGGGCAGTACAGATGGTAAACACGGCACAGGCAGTGCAGATGGTAAACACGGCACGGGCAGTGCAGATGGTAAACACGGCACGGGCAGTGCAGATGGTAAACACGGCACGGGCAGTACAGATGGTAAACACGGCACGGGCAGTGCAGATGGTAAACACGGCACGGGCAGTGCAGATGGTAAACACGGCACGGGCAGTACAGATGGTAAACACGGCACGGGCAGTACAGATGGTAAACACGGCACGGGCAGTACAGATGGTAAACACGGCACGGGCAGTGCAGATGGTAAACACGGCACGGGCAGTACAGATGGTAAACACGGCACGGGCAGTACAGATGGTAAACACGGCACGGGCAGTACAGATGGTAAACACGGCACGGGCAGTACAGATGGTAAACACGGCACGGGCAGTGCAGATGGTAAACACGGCACGGGCAGTGCAGATGGTAAACACGGCACGGGCAGTACAGATGGTAAACACGGCACGGGCAGTGCAGATGGTAAACACGGCACGGGCAGTGCAGATGGTAAACACGGCACGGGCAGTACAGATGGTAAACACGGCACGGGCAGTGCAGATGGTAAACACAGCACGGGCAGTACAGATGGTAAACACGGCACGGGCAGTGCAGATGGTAAACACGGCACGGGCAGTGCAGATGGTAAACACAGCACGGGCAGTACAGATGGTAAACACGGCACGGGCAGTACAGATGGTAAACACAGCACGGGCAGTACAGATGGTAAACACGGCACGGGCAGTACAGATGGTAAACACGGCACGGGCAGTACAGATGGTAAACACGGCACGGGCAGTACAGATGGTAAACACAGCACGGGCAGTACAGATGGTAAACACAGCACGGGCAGTACAGATGGTGAACACGGCACGGGCAGTGCAGATGGTGAACACGGCACGGGCAGTACAGATGGTAAACACGGCACGGGCAGTACAGATGGTAAACACAGCACGGGCAGTACAGATGGTAAACACAGCACGGGCAGTACAGATGGTAAACACGGCACGGGCAGTACAGATGGTAAACACGGCACGGGCAGTACAGATGGTAAACACGGCACGGGCAGTACAGATGGTAAACACGGCACGGGCAGTGCAGATGGTAAACACGGCACGGGCAGTGCAGATGGTAAACACGGCACGGGCAGTGCAGATGGTAAACACGGCACGGGCAGTACAGATGGTAAACACGGCACGGGCAGTGCAGATGGTAAACACGGCACGGGCAGTGCAGATGGTAAACACGGCACGGGCAGTACAGATGGTAAACACGGCACGGGCAGTACAGATGGTAAACACGGCACGGGCAGTGCAGATGGTGAACACGGCACGGGCAGTACAGATGGTAAACACGGCACGGGCAGTGCAGATGGTGAACACGGCACGGGCAGTACAGATGGTAAACACGGCACGGGCAGTACAGATGGTAAACACGGCACGGGCAGTGCAGATGGTGAACACGGCACGGGCAGTACAGATGGTAAACACGGCACGGGCAGTACAGATGGTGAACACGGGACGGGCAGTGCAGACGGTGAACACGGCACGGGCAGTACAGATGGTAAACACGGGATGGGCAGTGCAGACGGTGCACACGGCACGGGCAGTACAGATGGTGAACACGGCACGGGCAGTACAGATGGTAAACACGGGACGGGCAGTGCAGATGGTGAACGGGACGGGCAGTGCAGATGGTAAAAACGGCACGGGCAGTACAGACGGTAAACACGGCACGGGCAGTACAGATGGTGAACACGGCACGGGCAGTACAGATGGTGAACACGGCACGGGCAGTGCAGATGGTAAACACGGCACGGGCAGTACAGATGGTGAACACGGCACGGACAGTACAGATGGTGAACACGGGACGGGCAGTGCAGACGGTAAACACGGCACGGGCAGTGCAGATGGTGAACACGGCACGGGCAGTACAGATGGTGAACACGGCACGGGCAGTGCAGATGGTAAACACGGCACGGGCAGTGCAGATGGTAAACACGGCACGGGCAGTACAGATGGTAAACACGGCACGGGCAGTACAGATGGTGAACACGGGACGGGCAGTGCAGACGGTAAACACGGCACGGGCAGTACAGATGGTACACACGGCACGGGCAGTGCAGATGGTGAACACGGCACGGGCAGTACAGATGGTGAACACGGCACGGGCAGTGCAGATGGTAAACACGGCACGGGCAGTGCAGATGGTAAACACGGCACGGGCAGTACAGATGGTAAACACGGCACGGGCAGTACAGATGGTAAACACGGCACGGGCAGTGCAGATGGTAAACACGGCACGGGCAGTGCAGATGGTGAACACGGCACGGGCAGTGCAGATGGTAAACACGGCACGGGCAGTACAGATGGTAAACACGGCACGGGCAGTGCAGATGGTAAACACGGCACGGGCAGTACAGATGGTAAACACGGCACGGGCAGTGCAGATGGTGAACACGGCACGGGCAGTGCAGATGGTAAACACGGCACGGGCAGTACAGATGGTAAACACGGCACGGGCAGTGCAGATGGTAAACACGGCACGGGCAGTACAGATGGTAAACACGGCACGGGCAGTGCAGATGGTAAACACGGCACGGGCAGTGCAGATGGTAAACACGGCACGGGCAGTACAGACGGTGAACACGGCACGGGCAGTACAGATGGTGAACACGGGACGGGCAGTGCAGACGGTGAACACGGCACGGGCAGTACAGATGGTAAACATGGGATGGGCAGTGCAGACGGTGCACACGGCACGGGCAGTGCAGATGGTGAACGGGACGGGCAGTGCAGATGGTAAAAACGGCACGGGCAGTACAGACGGTGAACACGGCACGGGCAGTACAGATGGTAAACACGGCACGGGCAGTACAGACGAGTCATTATAAACATGACTATAGAGTCAGTTATGTTTTTAAATCATGATCCAGAGTCGTAGCATTCAATGCGGTGGTTGTTTAGCGTGGCGTTGACCGCTACTTGCCGACTCTGGACACGGAAGGCCTCCATCACCACCCGACACAGCGAGGCACAAGCGTGTACAAGCAATTAACGAGCGATTGACGAGCAATTAACTATCGATGAACGAGCAATTAATGGGCAATTAGGGAGCAATTAACAGGTAATTAGGGAGTGATTATGGACAAATGAACGAGCAATTAACGAGCAAATAGGGAGTAATTATGGAACAATTAACCGGCAATTAACGCACCACTTATTGTTGTTTCAGCCCAGGGGGAACAATCCTTGCGACGAATTGTAGTGGCTAGATACGCGGCAATTCGCTTGGGACTGCATCAAGCATCCCTAAGGAAGTGGGAATTAAAATCCGGGCTGTCCACCTTGGCTGGGTGATGCGTGGGACAGTCGCAAGCGGAACCTCGCAGCCGATTGCTAAACGGAATCAAGAGAAGCGTCGAGTTTCTCCAAAGCTCAGGAAGGCACCGCTCGGACCGAAACGAAGGCCGCGGCGCGACCGCCCACACGCCTCCTCCGCCTGCCCCCGCCGTTCCTTTCTCGCCCCGCAGGTGCAGCTGCAGAACCTGATGACGTCCAAGTACGTGGCGTTCTTCCTGGAGGAGGTGTCGAGCTGGCAGCGGCGCCTCTCCACGGCCGACTCGGTCATCTCCATCTGGCTGGAGGTGCAGCGCACGTGGTCCCACCTCGAGAGCATCTTCATCGGCTCCGAGGACATCCGCTCGCAGCTGCCCGAGGTGTGTGCCTGTTGCGTGCGCGCCTTTGGTTGGGGTTTGGTGGTGTCTGTAGGGAACTCGCCCGCGTGTGTGTCTGTGTGTCTGTGTGTGTCAGTGTGTCAGTGTGTGTCTGTGTGTGTCTGTGTGTCTGTGTGTCAGTGTGTCAGTGTGTCAGTGTGTCTGTGTGTCTGTGTGTCAGTGTGTCAGTGTGTCAGTGTGTCTGTGTGGCTGTGTGTCTGTGTGTCAGTGTGTCAGTGTGTCTGTGCCTCTGTGTGTCAGTGTGTCTGTGTGTCTGTGTCTCAGTGTGTCTGTGCCTCTGTGTGTCAGTGCGTCTGTGTCTCAGTGTGTCAGTGTGTCTGTGTGTCAGTGTCTCTGTGTGTCAGTGTGTCTTTGTGTGATGGGGAGCGGTAGTGTAGCGGTTAGCGCTACGAACCTGGCGACCCGAGTTCGATTCCCGCTCACAGCCAACGTCAGTGACAAATATCTGAACCGGTCCTGGGCCTCCCGTAGGTCGACTCAGTCTCAAATGAGTACCTGGTGCGACGTGTAAACGTCGCCACTAGGTGAGACAAAGGCGGCCGGGCGTGGTGCTGGCCGCCCACCCCCTCGTGTGCCGTGCCGGCCTTTCATAGGTGCTCGCTAACAGCACTTGCCCCAAGAGTCTGTTAAAGTCTTTGTCCTTGTGGTAAGTCTATACGGGGAGGGGGGGGGGTCGCTGTGGTTTAATGCCGGAGTTCAGAGCAGTCCCAGCTCCAGCTCCTCGTCTGCGGATCGCCGCTCCTTCGCAGCGACGCGGTTCCACTATAACCGAATCTCTCTCCGGCCCCCGATCGCAGGACAGCAAGCGCTTCGAGGGGATCGACGCGGACTTCCGCGAGCGGGCGTACGACACAGAGAAGACCCCCAACGTGGTGGAAGCCACCAACAAGCCGGGGCTGTATGAACAGCTGGAGGACATTCAGGGCAGGTGCGTGCGCGTGCGTGTGCGTGCGTGTGATTGTGGAGGTAGTGTAGCGGTCAGCGCGCTGCGTTACGAACAGAGGTCGCAAACGGGTTTTGATTCCTTACCCGTACCCGGCCGCACCAGGGTCGCAAACGGGTACCCGTACCCGTACCCGGCCGTACCCGTACCCTACCCGTACCCGGCTGGGTACGGGTAGGGTACGGGTATCGGGTACCTGATTGCGACCTCTGGGATGAAGCCATGTTGCAGGCGCGGGTGGGTTGATTCTAGGAACTTGAATTGTGAGAAGAGACAAGACGTTGGGAAATGAGTGACAAACGGTGACTCACCAGTGACTCACGGTCTACCCGTACCCGTACCCGGCCGCACCAGGGTCGCAAACGGCTACCCGTACCCGGCCGGGTACGGGTAGCCGGGTATCGGGTAGGGTACGGGTATCGGGTACCCGGTTGCGACCTCTGCTGAGTACGCATCTCACGCGTTATCGCCGACTATGCTTTACTCCACATTGTATATTATCCGTTACAACGCGATTTTTCCACGACGCGGTGTTCTTCAGGAGCGCAACTACTACCGCCGCTTCATAGGGGAACAGAACGTAACTTTGTCGCTGGGCCAGGCCCCGCAGCAACGTCGTTCGCTGCAGCGGCGTCGCACTCAGACCGCCGACGTTCAGCTCGGTTGTCGTCCGTCCTCGCACCACGGCCACGGTCCGATCGCGAGGCCGAGTTGTTGACGACGAATCGGGGGGGGGGGGAGGGTGGGCGATCGCGCTCGCTCGTCTCGTTTGCCGTGGCTTTGACCGCAGGCTGGCGCTGTGCGAGAAGGCTCTGGCCGAGTACCTGGACACCAAGCGCCTCGCCTTCCCTCGCTTCTACTTCATCTCGTCGGCCGACCTCTTGGACATTCTCTCCAACGGCACCAACCCTCAGCTGGTGGGAGAGCCCAGCAGACCTCCGTAGCCGACCCACGTATAAATGATAATCATGAATCAAGTGCGATTTTTAGTCCACCGTGCCGATATTGTTCAGCGGCGTTTGTTGAAAGCGAGCAAACTCTGCGCCGGTTTCAGGCCTCTGGGTCTCATCAGCAGGGCGAGGCTTGTTGAACGAACGCCGCTGCTTTACCAGATGTTGTTGGCAAGAGGCAATTTCGCCTGTAAGTTAGTTTGTCTCTACGCGAGTCAGTCTGTAGGTCACTGGAGTAGTTCGTAAGGCCGACCGGCTGGAACCAGGGGCCTATGGTGTTGATGATGAATTTTGTACGACTTTGGCTAAAATGGTCCAGCAGTGGCACGTTCACCACTTGAGGTTCACGATTCGAATCCGTTAGGCCGCCCTGGTTATTGCTGCGGCGTGTGTATTAACCATGCGATACGCTCCGTCTGCTTCCCAGTGGACGTTAAAGACCCACCGGGACGTCAATTCGATAAAGAGCCAGGCCATATTCTGTGCCGGCCGTCACGCTCCAAATTTTAATAATATAATCACTCAAGTGGGATGACACCCAGCAGTAACATTTTCCCGTAAGGGTCCCCTCTACTTACAAACGTGTTAGGTTCCAGAGGTCTGTTCGTAAGGCGATTTGTTCGTGAGTCCAACTTTACTCCCTTCGATTCGAAACATGTTGTACGGCGTATACACTAAACACGGGGGAATAGCTTTAAAAGGTGTATAATCAACTGTAGATGTAGACGCCACTGGTTCTTCGTGTTCTGCAGATGTAGATGCCACTGGTTCTTCGTGTTCTGCAGATGTAGATGCCACTGTTTCTTCACGTTCTGCATGTGTAGATGCCACTGGTTCTTCACATTCTGTAGATGTAGATGCCACTGGTTCTTCATGTTCTGCAGATGTAGATGCCACTGGTTCTTCATGTTCTGCAGATGTAGATGCCACTGGTTCTTCACATTCTGTAGATGTAGATGCCACTGGTTCTTCATGTTCTGCAGATGTAGATGCCACTGGTTCTTCACGTTCTGCATGTGTAGATGCCACTGGTTCTTCACATTCTGTAGATGTAGATGCCACTGGTTCTTCATGTTCTGCAGATGTAGATGCCACTGGTTCTTCACGTTCTGCATGTGTAGATGCCACTGGTTCTTCACGTTCTGTAGATGTAGATGCCACTGGTTCTTCATGTTCTGCAGATGTAGATGCCACTGGTTCTTCACGTTCTGCAGATGTAGATGCCACTGGTTCTTCATGTTCTGTATATGTAGATGCCACTGGTTCTTCATGTTCTGCAGATGTAGATGCCACTGGTTCTTCACGTTCTGCAGATGTAGATGCCACTGGTTCTTCACATTCTGTAGATGTAGATGCCACTGGTTCTTCATGTTCTGCAGATGTAGATGCCACTGGTTCTTCGTGTTCTGCAGATGTAGATGCCACTGGTTCTTCGTGTTCTGCAGATGTAGATGCCACTGTTTCTTCACGTTCTGCATGTGTAGACGCCACTGGTTCTTCACGTTCTGTAGATGTAGATGCCACTGGTTATTCATGTTCTACAGATGTAGATGCCACTGGTTCTTCACGTTCTGCATGTGTAGACGCCACTGGTTCTTAACGTTCTGTAGATGTAGATGCCACTGGTTATTCATGTGCTACAGATGTAGATGCCACTGGTTCTTCACGTTCTGCATGTGTAGACGCCACTGGTTCTTAACGTTCTGTAGATGTAGATGCCATTTGATTTTCATGTTCTGTAGATGTAGATGCCGCTGGTTATTCATGTTCTGCAGATTTAGAAACCACCACCGCCATCTATTGCGCGGCGGTTGAACTTACGACTCTCGGTCCGAACAGGCAACTGGACGTACAGGACAGCTTTGTTTGTATCTCTGCAAGTTCGTAAGTCGAATTTTCGTAAGTAGAGGGAATCCCTGCACTACGAAACGGCCGCAGGACTGTGTCTGTGAAAAAACCCCGGCACCTACCTTCGTGCCGATAGCGCCGGGCTTACGAGAACGAAAAGCGGGCAAATTCCAAAAGTGCTTTGGATTTGTTGTGACTGCGATGAACCTCGCGCTCACGCATGCAACGCACCACCGCAGGTCCAGCGCCACTTGTCGAAGCTCTTTGACAACATGGCCAAGATGGAGTTCGAGAAGGGCCCAGGCGACACGGAGACGAAGATCGGGCTCGGCATGTACAGCAAGGAGGGAGAGTTCGTAGCCTTCAACGCGCCGTGCGACTGCAGTGGCCCGGTACGACACGCTCGCACCTCGCGGCGACAAGGAGCCTGGGTTCGATTCCCGGCTCGGTTACCTTTCTTGTGTTCATGGTTCTTTCGGTAAAGTCACGTAGAAGGGAAATAATAAAATAAAATAATTGTTGATAATTGTTTTTTTACCATTCTATCTGGCAACAAAACTGACACATTTTTACGAGGAGTCATGTTTGCATAGACCCCAATACCTGCAGTCATAATGCAAACAAACAACATAACTCTGATAATGTGCACTGTCCTTGTTTGCATTATGACTGCAGGTATTGTGGTCTATGCAAACATGACTCCTTGTAAAATGATGTCAGTTTTGTTGCCAGATAGAAGGGTAAAAAAACAATTATCATATTTTTACTGGCAAATGAGGTTCCAATGGTGAAAATAATTGTTTTTTATATTAATATTATTTTATTATTTCCCTTCTACGTGACTTTACCGAAAGAACCATGAATATGAATCCCTGCAGTCACGAAAGCTTTAAATCAAAATTTAATTACCTTTCTCGTGTATGCAGTTTGCTTGTTCTCCCCGTGCTCTACGTGGGTTTCCTCCTATAGCTCAAATAAAAACCGCACAATGTAACCGTACGTATCTATGTTGAACTTCTTTCGCGCCGTACGTAGCAAACCGTGCTATTCCGAGTGTGCGGGTGAAAGACAACAAACTAAACACAAGAAGCCATTTGAAAGAAATTAGTTTTCAATTTAGATAATTTAAAAATGCATTTCCCCATTGGCTTCCTCGTATCGGAAGGAAGGGCGTTCCAGATGGCTGCAGAAGCGCTTCTGAACGCGCGCGATTGAGCGAGCGTCTTTGTTGGATGGCTTGCAAAATGTAACTATGTATGTATGAACGTTGAACTTCTTTCGCACTGTACGTAGCCAACTTCTATTCGGAGGTGCGGCGGAAAGACAAAATACTAAACACAAAAAGCAGTTCTAAAGAAATGAGTTTTCAATCTGGTGTTTGTCAAATATCCAAATTGTAGGACCAGTATCTGAAAACTACCCGATTGGGATCAAACAGAGCAGCAGCATCGTTCCCTCTACTGCGGAAGATCTGCAGGACCATCCTGAGGCTTTCCTGGCTAAGCAAGCCTATTAAGCTAAGCAGGCCTATTAAGCTAAGCAAGCCTATTAAGCTAAGCAGGCCTATTAAGCTAAGCAGGCCTATTAAGAAAGTGCCGTGGGACTCTCTTCTTGCAGGTGGAGGTCTGGCTGAACAGGCTGCTGGACAGCATGAGAGACACGGTGCGAAACGAGATGATGGAGGCAGTGGTGGCTTACGAGGAGAAGCCAAGAGAACAGTGGCTCTTCGATTATCCGGCCCAGGTGAGAAACAGTGACTTGCTTCTGATGCAGGTGAGATGCTGTGACTTGCTTCTGATGCGGGTGAGATGCAGTGACTGTCTTCTGATGCAGGTGAGATGCTGTGACTTGCTTCTGATGCGGGTGAGATGCAGTGACTATCTTCTGATGCAGGTGAGATGCTGTGACTTCTAATGCAGGTGAGAAACAGTCACTTCCTTCTGATGCAGGTGAGATGCTGTGACTTGCTTCTGATCCAGGTGAGACTCAGTCACTTCCTTCTGATCCAGGTGAGACGCTGTGACTTCCTTCTGATGCGGGTGAGATAGCTGTGACTTCTGATGCGGGTGAGATTCGTTGGTGTCCGACGCGTTGGTTCTGCCCGTGCGTTGTCTCCGCCGGGCCAGGTGGCTCTCACGTGCACGCAGATCTGGTGGACGACGGAGGTGGGCATCTCGTTTGCTCGCCTGGAGGAGGGCTACGAGGGCGCACTCAAGGAGTACTTCAAGAAGCAGGTGGCGCAGCTCAACACCCTCATCTCCATGCTCATCGGGCAGCTGACGCCCGGGGACCGCCAGAAGATCATGACCATCTGCACCATCGATGTGCACGCACGCGACGTCGTCACCAAGATGATCGCGCAGAAGGTCGGGGATTCCTTCTTTTTCTTCCTCTTCCTCCTCCCTCCCTCCTCCTCCCCCCTCCTCCTCCTCCCCCCTCCTCCTTCCCCCTCCTCCCCCCTCCTCCTCCTCCTCCTCCTCCTCTTCCTCCTCCTCCTCCTCCTCCTCCTCCTCTTCCTCCCTCCTCCTCCCCCCTCCTCCTCCTCCTCCTCCCTCCTCCTCCCCCCTCCTCCTCCCTCCTCCTCCCTCCTCCTCCTCCTCCTCCTCCTCCTCCTCCCTCCTCCTCCTCCTCCCTCTTCCTCCTCCTCCTCCTCCTCCTCCTCTTCCTCCCTCCTCCTCCCCCCTCCTCCCCCTCCTCCTCCCTCCTCCTCCCCCCTCCTCCTCCTCCTCCTCCCTCCTCCTCCCCCCTCCTCCTCCTCCCTCCTCCCTCTTCCTCCTCCTCTTCCTCCTCCGCTTTCTCCTCCTCCTTCACCGTCCTCTTCCCCCCTCCTTCTCCTCCCTCCTCCTTTTCCTCCTCCTCCCCCTCCTCCTCCTCCCTCCTCCTCTTCCTCCCCCCTCCTCCTCCTCCCTCCTCCTGCCCAAGCTCTGTGGTCCTATATCTGATGTTTTGCAGACCCCGTGAGGGTTTGTGAACGGACGGACGGACGGGGTGGTGCGAACGCTGAACCCCGCACAGGCGGAAATGAACCCACTTGCTGTGCTGCCATTGTACCCTGACTATAAGCCAGGGTATGGCCACTTTAATGCCCATGATCACAAGTTTGACCCCCTGCAGCTGCTATGCAAGAAGAGGAATAATTCTTGATTAATTAAAGCTGAATATTTTAAGCGATTGCATTGATAATTCTTTATGCTAATTCCATATGTGTGTGTGTGTGGCGTGTGGAGCGGTGGTGTAGGTAGAGATTAGCGCGCTGCGCTACGAACCCGGCGACCTGAGTTCGACTCCCGCTCACGGCCAACACCAGTGACGATTATCTTAACTGGTCTTGGGCCTCCTCTAGGTCGACTCAGCCTCAAATTAGTGTCTGGTGTGTAAATATCACCACTGGGGAGACAAAGGCGGCCGGGCGTGGTGCTGGCCAGCCACCCCCCCTCGTGTGCCGTGCCGGCCTTTCACAGGTGCTCGCTAACAGCACTTGGCGTGGTGGGGGGGGGGTCTTTGTGCGGTGTGCGCAGGTGGAGAACTCGCAGGCGTTCATTTGGCTGTCCCAGCTGCGTCACCGCTGGGACGACGAGAGGAAGCACTGCTACGCCAACATCTGCGACGCGCAGTTCCTCTACTCCTATGAGTACCTGGGCAACACGCCGCGCCTCGTCATCACACCGCTCACCGACCGGTACGACTCACCGGCATCAAGCCACTGCACAGTTCACCGATCGGTATGAATCACCAGTGTCTAGTCATCGCACCGCTCACCGATCGGTACGAATCACCAGTTTCTAGTCATCGCACAGCTCACCGATCGGTATACATCACCAGTGTGTAGTCATCGCACAGCTCACCGACCGGTATGAATCACCAGTGTCTATTCATCGCACCGCTCACCGACAGGTACGACTCACCGGCAAAAAAAAATAGATTCAATGTAACCGGCGTTTGAAATATGACCTGCAAATGACTTGAAAAATCTTGGCAGGACCCCCTTGACAAACGAGTCTTGAGACTCGGTGAGGTTTTCTACCCGAGTAAACAAACGTCCCATTTTGCCTCTGCGTGTGACCCCCCCACCCCCTCCCCCCACCTCGCTGTCAAAGGTGCTACATCACGCTGACCCAGTCGCTACACTTGACCATGAGCGGAGCGCCAGCGGGGCCGGCCGGCACCGGCAAGACTGAGACCACCAAGGACTTGGGCCGGGCCCTGGGAATCATGGTCTACGTGTTCAACTGCTCCGAACAGATGGACTACAAGGCGAGTGGGCAGCGAGCGTCGCGTCACCGTCGTTTTAAATTCGAGCGCTGACGCAAACGGTTTATTTCGCCCGCGAGAATCATTCCGGAGCGGTTGCGAGCGTGTTGGTTCGTGCGAGTAACTTTTCGTCCCGCCGTGCGTCCGATTTGTCATCATGCTAAAGTCGACGGAGGGCTCACGCTGCTCGAAGAAGGAAGCTGGGGGGGGGGGGGTGGGGCCCCCCTTTTTGGTGTCTGGGATGAGCTTGGGGCCGGTGACGCGGCCAAGCGGTAGCGTCCTTGCCGCCAGTCGTAAGGGGTTCTCGGTTCAATCTTGGCGGCCGCCCTGGTTGTTATTATTGTTATTGCTACTGTGGGTATTAACAACAAGGAGGTAGAATTTCGATTGAAAGCTTTCGTGAGTGCAGGGATTCATATTCTTGGTTCCTTCGGTAAAGTCATCACGTAGAAGGGAAATAATAAAATAATAAAAGTAAAACAATATAATTCTCACGACGTTTCGATTGCAACACAAGCAATCATCATCAGGTGTGAAAACCACGGCAAGAACATTTGAAAAAAGTGGCGTTTTTTTCTTAACGTCAGCCCCACGGACAGCAACTGGAATACTGTTAAGAAAAAAACGTGGTGAGATGTTAACTCCCTCGCCCGCTGTACAGGAGGTCGTGGGTTCGAGCCTGACCCTGACGCCTGCTGCTGTATATTTGGAGTTTGCGTGTCTCTCTTTCTCTCTCTTCCCGTGGTCGCGTGGAATTTTCTCCAGCTGCTCCGGTTTTTCCCTCCACATTTAGAATCAACGTCACACGCTGAGAGTTTTTGGCTGCAATGCATTCCCCACGCGATGATGATGATGAGCCACTTTGTTGGGCAATCATTAGCGATCGCCAGGATGCTTCTCAAAAAGAACTATACAGCTCAGTTGGGGCCTCACCTGGTTAAATAAAAAAATAGTTTAAAGTAGTTTTATAGATGAGACGCGTGATGCGAGGCGCTTTGAGTTAATAATAATAAAATACAATTTTCGAAAGCGCAATCAAGTAAGTGCCCAGCGGCACAATGCAAATCCATTTTGATTCCTGAAATGTGTGTTTGTTGTTGTTGTCATTGTCGTCGTTGTTGTCGTTGTTGTTGTTGTTGTCGTTCACAATAATTCCTTGCCCCGCGTGTTCCCGCGTGCAGTCGTGCGGGAGCATCTACAAGGGGCTGGCTCAGACGGGGGCGTGGGGGTGCTTTGACGAGTTCAACCGCATCTCGGTGGAGGTGCTTTCTGTGGTGGCCGTGCAGGTGAGTGCTCCGGGTTCACTAACTAACTCTCTAACTCACTAACTAACTAACTAACGATCTAACTAAACACATTCCTGCGGAGGGAGCTGGTAGGAACGTTGGGTTGCTCGGTCAATGGCCAGGGTCAACGGCGGTGTGGTGTTTTCCGCAAATATGCCCGATTGTGAGGGCGGGCACAAGCCGGCATGAGTAGGTTAAACGTTGAGTTTTATAAGGGCACCACGGGGTGACCAACCCCTCCCCACCCAGCCCCACCCCTCCCACCCCCCACCCAGCCCCACCCTCCCCACCCAGCCCATCCCTACCCTCCCCACCCAGCCCCTCCTCACCCTCCCCACCCAGCCCCTCCCCACCCTCCCCTCCCCACCCAGCCCCACCCTCCCCACCCAGCCCCTCCCCACCCTCCCCTCCCCACCCAGCCCCTCCTTCCCCACCCAGCCCCTCCCTGTACGACAGACACAATAATCCCCTGTGGGCTGGTGTAACCAGGAGGTTCCTACCAGTACTGTCTAACTAACTCACTAACTAACCATCACGCAAACTGCGGTCATCCTGGCATCAGCGGCGGCGGCTTTCGGTGACTGCATCGCGCGTGCTTTGAGATGCGCTTCTGCGGCCGTCTGGAATGCTCTTTTCCTTCTGATATCAGGAAGTCAAATGGGAGCTACGCAACTTTTAAATAATCATCTAGAGTAATTAGCACGGTTGGCTACGTACGTTACGAAAAAAAGTTCAACATGGGCTATTACCTGTTTGTCCACAAATGGTAGCTCAACAAAGTGGCTTGTCGCTTGGAAATTTATCGTAGCCAAATCCTCTCAATGCACGTTTCTAAATGTGGAGGGAAAAACCCGGAGGACCCGGAGAAAAAATCCACGTGACCACGGGGAGAGAGAGACATGCAAACTCCAAGCAGGCGTCAGGGTAGGGATCGAACCCACGACCTTCTAGTGTTAGAGAATGCCTCGCAGAAGTGGATTTCACAGAGCTACCCTCGAGTGGCATGAAGGTGCAGCCCTGCCATTGCTCGCTCACGCCAACGCTGATGGAAGGGCCCCCGTTTGAGCGAACTTCAGAGGGGGCATTGGGTCTATCCTTTCACTTCTTTCTAGATTTGAAGCTTTCGTGACTGCAAGGATTCATATTCTTAGGTTTTTTCGGTAAAGTCACGTAGGTAAAAAATAAAAATCACGACGTTTCCACCTGAAGATGGAAGCTTGTGTTGCCTTCGAAACGTCGTGATTTTTATTTTATTTTTATTTTACTTTTATTAATTTAAATTAAAAAAAATTACCTACGTGACTTTACCGAAAAAACCTAAGAATATGAATATCTATCCTTTCACGTTTGACGAGACTTGTTAGAGATCGAGTGCAGGGACCCACAGTTTACCCCACCACACGCGGCCCTGCCGATCGACTTTACCGTGCCGTTATTTCGACAACTGCCAGGAGATGGAGTCAAACCGGTGTCCTCTGGATTGCGAGTCCAGTGCTCTGCTGAGCCGCTACACCACTTTGGCAGTTCCTCGAGAATAATAGCAACAGAGTTATTAAAAAAATAAATAGCTATCACAGAGTTATTACGCACGTCATGCGGGAGGGGCGTGTGGCAGAGGTCGCAAACGGGTTTTGATTCCTTACCCGTACCCGTACCCGGCCGGGTACGGGTAGCCGGGTATCGGGTAGGGTACGGGTATCGGGCACCCGGTTGCGACCTCTGGCGTGTGGCACAGTTTTGCGCCAGCTGTCGTGGAGTGCGGCGGTCTTGTCGCTACAGTTTTCTACGTTGAGTAACGACGTCTTTAAAAACGACGGCGCTGCTACGCCTCTAAATAAAATGAATGCCGAGCCGCTCGTGCGTTCCGAGATTCAGCGGTGAACGGGACAGACACACCCTGCGACTCGCTGCAGATGTCTCGGAACGGGAGAGGGTTAAGCCCACCGTTGGTCAGGCCACGCGTAAATGAATTCACACGCAGTGGAGCGTGGCAGTCGCAGCGCGAGTCCGGCGACAGGCGACAAGGTCGAGTCCGTTCCCGCTGCTGTTTCCCACCACCTCCGATTAGCACGGTTGGCTACGTACGGTGTGAAGGAAGTTCAGCGTACACACATGCAAGCATTTAGACACATATTCTTTCTCCAGTCGCATTTGTTCAAACAGCCGGTTCAGACTTTGTAGGTATGTATGTTGAACTTCTTTCACACCATACGGAGCCAACAGTGCTAATCGGAGGTTGCTGGGGAAGGACAATAAACTAAACACAAAAATCAGTTGAAAAGAAATGAGTTTTCAATCTAGATTATTTAAAATTCGCAACGGCAGAGTTCAGCGTAACAAAACCAAAAAATAAAATATAAATTACATTTCCTGCACAAATGTTTGTCACGAAAATGTTGGTTTTCCAATTTTTCCAGATGTCTAATTTACAAGCATAGAATCGACTACAATTTGTACCAAAGTTCAGCTCTCTAGCCCGTCTACAACATCGTTCCTTTGTACAAGTCACTATACATATGCCAGACAATCCATCACCGGTGTGGAGCCAAAGCAAAAGGGAAGAAAGACCTTTCGCTCGTTTATTTCGTGTACATCAAAGCAACCGAGTCGGATCAGCGACGACCGTTCGTGCGCGTGCGGGGGGCTCAGGTTCGCCCGCGCGAGCACGACGGTCGGAGAGAAAGTCAAGTGAACTCAACAAGTGCACCCTGTCCCTTTGAGACCGGCACGAGCGGGTGCCAACTCAAGTGGCTTGCCAAGCGGTGCCTCTCCGTGCCTCCTTTGTTCGCTGTGGGGGAGCTTGGAGGAGGGCGGCTGTTGCTGCTGCTGCGTAGGCAGGGCGAGTGCGAGGCACGCTGTGGGGGGGGGGGGGGATAATGTTTGGAGAAGTGACAGAGAGCGGCAGGTCCGGGCAAGTCGAACGGCCCGGCAGCTGCCTGGTAACGGCACTGAGGACATAAAATCCATTCAGGTCTCTCGCCAAACTTGAGAAGGGCCCGCGGAAGTGGATGTCACCGAGCTGCCTCTGAAAATCACTTCAAGTTGACCTCTGGAGAGGGCACAGGGACTGGTGTTTAAACACCACTCCGGCTCCGCATATGAGAGAAATATTCTTCGCGTGACGGTCAAACTGATATATTAATTCTCAGAGCTGGAGTATAGCCAAATTAGCCAAACCAAGGTTAATGTTGTTTCGATACTGTTACTGGTGACCTGAGAGTGCCCATCACCCCGTACGTATATATGTTGAACTTCTTTCGCACCATACGTAGTCAACTGTGCTAATCGGGCGGGTGCGGGGGAAGGACAACAACCTAAACACAGAAAGCAGTTCTGAAGGAATGAGTTTTCAAACTAGATGATTTAAAAGTGCACAGCTCCAGTGGCGTCCTAATATCGGAAGGGAAGAGCGTTCCAGACGGCTGCAGAAGCGCATGTGAAAGCGCCGCGCGATGCGGTGACCTCACAACACTTTAAGCAATGTTGGTTAAAACCCAGACTCGAACCCAGGTTTTCAGTGGTGCTGGTTCATTGCTCCGAGCCATGAGCTACCCCCGCCTCCTCTCTCTTGAAGGCTGACGATGCCCTGTGCCCAAAGCGTTCACTTGGACACGGCTGGCAGCGACGGTGACAAGAATGACGCGATGGAAAATTATATTCGTTGTCCGCCCCCCCCGTCCTTTTTAAGAGCAGCAATTTTTACGTCTCAGTAAGCATTCAAATAACTTTGATTGTCGTGAAAGATGATAATGCTTCTCCGTTAAGCCGGGGTTTCTCAAGCGTAGCGAGCGAGCGCGTGGATGGTCTGAGGCAGGTGGCCAATGACTACATGAAAGAAAGTTCACGTTTCAGTGTTTAGTTTGCTTTAGCAGGCAGGGCCGTATTCAAGAGGCACAGTGGGCATTTCTTCGTAGGCCCCTAGGCCCTTTACTTAGGCCCAAGGCCCCTTTAGTTTTCATAGTTTTTGCAAACTAAAGGGCCAACGAAAAAAAAGTGTTGACCACGTTCTTTTTTTGTACGATCAAAAATGTAACCAAGATTGAATAAATACATTTACATAGCAAGGATAGGCACAGCGTTTAAAATAAAATCCGCTTACCCGCGGCACACGGCGCGCTCCCATCGAATGAGGGCACAGACGAAACAATGGAGCGTATCAGCAGTAACAAAATCTATCCGGCGGCTGGACGAAGTACCGTGGTGAAGCAAGCGGAGTGACAGTGGCGGCAGTCGTGACTGGGGCAGCAGCACCAACTGTAGGAAGTTATCGCTAGAGGCCTACGCAACAGAAGTGCCTAGGGGCCTACAATAACCTTAATCCGGCCCTGTTAGAGAACTTAAGTGACCAGGAGTTGTAGAATTTGGAGTAGCTACTTGGTGCATTAGTTTGCCAGTGGAGGGCAGTGATTGCAGTGGGGCTTTGTCTGGTCGGATGGTGTCGATTTATTTGTGTGTGTCTAGGTGATTTGTTTACTTCTCATGTACTTTGCACTCCTATCGTGTTTGTGTATTGTTTGTTGTTCTGACGTTCTGACCCCGTGCCCTTACTGAAGATCTGTGTCAAAGAGCTTTATTGCTCATCAGATTCCTCCAGTCTAAAGAATCCCGATTGAATAATTTGCAGGTAATTTTTCAGAATTCGGATGTTTGGCCAATGCCAGTTACATTGTATGTTTGTTTTAGCTATGGGAGGAAGCCGGGGGACCCAGAGAAAACCCATGCAGAACAGGGGGAGAGAGAGAGAACGTACAAACTCCATACGGGAATGCACCCGAGACAGGAATTGAACCCAGGGCCTTCTTGCTACAAGGCGCGAGCCTTACCACTGCGCCACCGCCCTGGCGGTCTGATGCCAGGGCCGGGTGCGTGACGCATGCAGGGCACGGTGATGCCACGTTACGAGAGCATCCGTGCTCGTACGTACGTACGCACGTGCGTTGAACTTATTTTCGCGCCGTGCGCACGCAAGCCAGCCGCGCTAACCAGAGGTGCGGCTCGCAGGTGAAATGCATTCAAGACGCTATTCGGGACAAGAAGAAGAGGTTCAACTTCCAAGGCGAAGAGATCAACCTGGTGCCATCGGTCGGCATCTTCATCACCATGAACCCGGGCTACGCCGGCCGCACCGAGCTGCCCGAGAACCTCAAGGCCCTCTTCAGGTGACCGTGGGAACGGCTGTTGGGCCCCCCCTCGTGTGACCAGGAGAGTCTCAGTGGGCGAGGGCCAGGCCCCCGGACTGGGCCATCGGAGCAGCAGACCGTAGGGCAAATGCCCATTCCGAGGGACGGTAGGGGGGCCGGACTGCGTGGGGAAATTACTTTCCCAATATTTTGTCAGCTCTAACGTGTGCGCTTCATTGCTTTTTGACGTTCTCGGTTGGCCTTAAGTCCCATCCACATATTCGTCAGCCCCCTTAAGAAGAATCCTCGTCACCGGCGACCCCATTTGTGTTTTTTGGACCCAGCCCCGAACGGGCCCAGTGAGGATCGCATGGCAAAATCACGCTAACACGTCGTCACAGATCGAAATGTCAAGCTCGTTTGCAGTTTGTCATCGCACAACCCACAAAGTAAAATTAAAAAAAATCAGTCGTGGACAAAGAGACGGTGAAAAAACGAAAAGGGGAGGCCGCCCTGTGTGCCATGCCGGCCTTCATAGGTGTCTACTCGCTAACAGCCCCAACAGTCCATTAAAGGCTACACGGGGGGGGGGGCGATCTTTGTTCTTTGGGCGGTTGTGTGCAGGCCGTGCGCGATGGTGGTGCCGGACTTCGAGCTCATCTGTGAGATCATGCTGGTGGCCGAGGGCTTCATCGAGGCGCGGCTGCTGGCACGCAAGTTCATCACGCTCTACCAGTTGTGCAAGGAGCTGCTCTCCAAGCAGGTGGGCTTCCCGGTCGCGGAACATTGCGGCCATTCATGCGATGTAAACTATTGTACTGGTAGGAACCTCCTGGTTACACCAGCCCACAGGGAATTATTGTGTCCGTCCGTCCGTTGTGCAGGGAGGGGCTGGGTGGGGAGGGAGGGTATGGGTGGGGCTGGGTGGGGAGGGTGGGGCTGGGTGGGGAGGGGCTGGTCACCCCGTGGTGCCCTTATAAAACTCAACGTTTCACCTACTCACGCCGGCTTGTGCCCGCCCTGACAGTCGGGCATATTTGCGGAATACACCACGCCGCCGTTGACCCTGGCCATTGACCGAGCAACCCAACGTTCCTACCAGCTCCTTCCGCAAGAATGTGCTGTTAGCGAGCGAAAAAACAAAGATACCCCCGTAAAGCAATTACATATTAATCTAGATTTGAAGTTTTCTTGGCTGCAGGGATCCATACTCTTTGGTTCTTTCGGTAAAGTTGCGTAGGTATAAAATAAAATAAATTACATCACGACGTTTCGATTGCAACACAAGCAATCATCAACAGGTGGGAAAACCACAACAAGAAAAATATTTTTTTTTCTGCTGAAGTGGGAGAGAGATGCCGTAGTAAGAGGTTATATATGTGTTCCGTTACATATTGTTGGGGCAAGTGGTGTTAGCGAGCACCCACGCAAAACGCACGCACCTATTTCTCCGTCTCCCGCTCGCTGTCTCCCAGGACCACTACGACTGGGGCCTGCGCGCGATCAAGTCCGTGCTGGTGGTGGCCGGCTCGCTCAAGCGCAGCGACCCGGACCGCCCCGAGGACCAGGTGCTCATGAGGGCCCTGCGCGACTTCAACGTCCCCAAGATCGTGACGGACGACCTGCCCGTCTTCATGGGCCTCATCGGAGACCTCTTCCCCGCTCTGGACGTCCCTCGCAAGCGCGACCCCGAGTTCGAGCGAGCCGTCAAGGAGTCGGTGCTCGACCTGAAACTTCAGGCGGAGGACAACTTTGTTCTCAAGGTAGCGAGCGGAGTTTATTGATTGTTGTTCTTACTCTGCTTGTTTGCCCCGTAAGGCCTCGCTGAATCTCAGCAGGGAGCAATATTAAGCGATTTTTATTTTACCAGGTAAGGCCCCACTGAGCTATGTAGATTTTTTTTTGAAGCCACCTGGCTGTCACAAATGAAAGCCCAACGAAGTGGTTTATTATCACGTGGAAATTGATAGCAGCCAAATACTCTACACGCGCGTCGAAGTCAAATGGGAGCTACGCAACTTTTAAATCATCGTCTAGATTGACAAACTCATTTGTTTAGAACTTCTTTTTGTGTTTAGTTTGTTGTCCTTTCCCCAAACCTCTGATTACCACGGTTGGCTACGTACGGTACGAAAGAAGTTCAACATGGGCTATTACCTGTTTTTCCACAAATGGTAGCTCAACAAAGTGGCTTGTCGCTTGGAACTTTATCGCATCCAAATACTCTCAAGGCACGTTTCTAAATGTGGAGGGAAAAACTGGAGGACCCGGAGAAAAATATACCTGACCACGGGGAGAGAGAGAGAGAGAGAGACGCAATCTCCAAATATACAGCAGCAGGCGTCATGGTCGGGATCGAACCCACGACCTCCTGTATACCAGGCGACGTAGCTAATAATAATTATAATTGACAATGTTCATTCCATCCCAGGATCGCAATGTGCAAAGCATGAAAAGTAGGAAACAAAAATCAGAACCAGGGGTCCAACCGACCAAACTAGAGAGAGGGAAGGCCACTTTAAAGAGATGGCTTTTCAAAGCAGACTTGAACATCATCAGTTTCATCTTCTTGGTTCTTTCGGTAAAGTCACGTAGAAGGAAAATAATAAAATAATAAAAATAAAACATACTAAAATAATTCTTACGACGTTTCGGCCACAACGCAAGCAGTCGTCCTCAGGTGAAGAATGAAACACCACCAAGCTTGGAGCGTATATTTAAGCTGGGTTGGAGGTGGAGGCGGAAGAAGAGCACCTCCAACCCAGCTTAAATATACGCTCCAAGCTTGGTGGTGTTTCATTCTTCACCTGAGGACGGCTGCTTGCGTTGTAGCCGAAACGTCGTGATAATTATTTTAGTATGTTTTATTTTTATTATTTTATTATTTCCCTTCTACGTGACTTTACCGAAAGAACCAAGAAGATGAATCCCTGCAGTCACGAAAGCTTTAAATCGAAATAAAATCATCAGTTTCATTCTCGCCACCGCGGCACCCCCAGATTAAACCGCGACCACCTCCCCGCGTGCGCCCACCCGCAGGTGGTGCAGCTGGAGGAGCTGCTGGCAGTGCGGCATTCGGTGTTCGTGGTGGGCGGCGCCGGCACGGGCAAGTCGCAGGTGCTGCGCTCGCTGTACCGCACTTACCAGTTGGCGCGGCGACGTCCCGTCTGGGCCGACCTCAACCCCAAGGCGGTCACCAACGATGAGCTGTTTGGCATCATCAATCCGGCGACCCGCGAGTGGAAAGACGGTACGGGGGGGGGGGGGGGGTTGATGTCGAAGGTCAAAAATGATCTCGTCGCTTTTGAGTAACCTCTTTGTAACATCAGCGGTCGAACACACAATCTTACCCCGCACCTCCGATGAGCACGGTTGGTTATGTGCGTTGCGAAAGAAGTTCGTGAGCTGAACCAATGGCTTGACAATGTGTCGAGGTAATAGGTTTTTACCCCTTTCAACTGGTACAAAACTGACACCTTTATACAAGGCATCATGTTTGCAATAACCACAACACAAGCAGTAAAAATGCAAACAAAAAGAAACAACTTTGATGATGATAATGATATGCACTGTCCTTGAAGTTGATTGGTCCACACCCGAGACAGCTTTTCTTAGAGCCTAGTCTCCATTGGTGTTGGACCAGATGACGCCAAAAGGCGTACAACTCAAAGACAATGCACCATCAGAGTATTGAGAGCTCGGGGTAAGCATTTACACTATGAGATAACGTGGCACGCGATTATAGGCGTGCTTCGCGAATGTGAGAACAGATTTGCACGCCGGGGCCCTGACATGAAACCCCCTTGTGTTTTGTCGCGCGTAGCCAAACAGGCTCAGTGGCCGTGAGGCCGCGTGGTTCCGGGAGACGGAGGCACGGCAACGGGCGGTGCGGTCCACAGATAGATTCGATCCACTCACCGGACTGAGCCTTTGGATGACATCTATCTGTGTGGAGCTTTTTCGGTGTTGTTCCCCTCGCCGACGTGGTGTTTTCTTTTGGGTGCTCCTGGTTTTCTCGCACGTGGAGCCAAACGCTCATGAATCGAATTGGTCAAACACGGGAAGGTAGCAGGGCCCTCCTGAACAAGGATGGCACGGTGGCGAGATGTTAACTTCCTCGCCTGGTATACAGGAGGTCGTGGGTTCGATCCCGACCGTGACACCTGTATATTTGGAGTTTGCATGTTCTCTCTCTCTCCTCGTGGTCGTGTGGGGTTTTCTCCGGGTCTTCCGGGATTTCCCACCGCATTTAGAATCATGTTTTTAAGAGTATTTGGCTGCTATAAATGTCCACATGATGATAAGCCATTTCGTTGAGCTATCATTTGTGGCCAGGTCGCTTCTGAAAAAGGGCTGTTACGGCTCAGTGGGCCTTACCTGGTAAAATATACAGCAGACGTCAGGGTCGGGGTCGAACTCACGACCTCCTGTATACCAGGCGAGGTAGTTAACATCTCGCCACCGCGGTACATTCTTGGCTGCCGCTTCCGCCTCCCTCCCCCAGGCCTCTTCTCAACGATCATGCGCGACCTGGCCAACATCTCGCACGACGGGCCCAAGTGGATCGTCCTGGATGGAGACATCGACCCCATGTGGATCGAGTCCCTCAACACGGTGATGGATGACAACAAGGTGAGGCGAGGCCGGACGTGGCGGCTCTGATCGGCTCGGTTTATTTGCACGTATGTACGTCGAACCGTTTTTGCACAGTACATATGATGTCATTTTATTTTAGTCATCGGCCGATGAATGAGTGTGACGGCCACGTGTCCTCGCTTGACCGCCAGGTGCTGACGCTGGCCAGCAACGAGCGGATCCCTCTCAACCCCACGATGCGACTCCTGTTTGAGATCAGCCACCTCCGCACGGCGACGCCAGCCACCGTCTCCAGAGCCGGTGTGTGTCTGTGTGTGCGCGTGTGTATGTGTAGTGGGCTCGAATTAGGTGCACACACACACAGCTTGGAGGCAACACTATTTATTAAACGGTAAGTAATATAACACTGTACATGAGGTGGTGACCACCTTCCTCAACTCACTAACACTCTGGAACACGACACAGAGTGGACCAGGCAGGCTGCGGGCTGCCTGGCCCAGGACGACGACCCGGGACTTGAGGACCGATGATGTCGTCTTCACTTCGGAGTACAACCACCTCGCTCTGCATCCACACCCCGCTTATATCCGCTCTGGCGTGGCCGGCTCCGCCCAGGCGTGGCCGGCTCTGCCCAGGCCACGCCTCCCTTCCCAGGCCACGCTTCCCTTCCCCCACCTCACGGGAAGGTCCGGGTCCCTCCACCACGTGACCCCCCAGGCACCCCCTTGGGGCCCCTAGCCCTCGTACGGGCCGACACAGTAGTGACGTCCTATGTCACTACATATGTACGTGGGAGTGGCGGTGTAACGGTTAGCGTTACGTTGCGCTACGAAATTGGCCAACAACAGTGACGATTATCTGAACCGGTCCTGGGACTCCCCTAGGTCGACTCAGCCTCAAATGAGTACCTGGTGCGGTGCGTAAAAACATCGCCACCAGGGAGACAAAGGCGGCTGGGTGTGGTGCTGGCCACCCACCCCCTCGTGCAACGTTCTGGCCTTCATAGGTGCTCGCTAACACCACTTGCCCCGACAGTCTGTCAAGTCTATACGGGGGATCTTTGTCTTTGTCTTGTATTTACGTGTGTATGTTGAACTTCTTTCGCACCATACGTAGCCAACCGCGCTGAACGAAGGTGCCACATGGGCTCTCACCCGGTCGCAACATCCACCCGCCCCTCCCCGTCCGGCGACTCTTTGTGGGCTAATGTCGCCTTGTGACCCTTGCAGGAATCCTCTACATCAACCAGGCGGACCTGGGGTGGAACCCGCCGGTGAGCAGCTGGGTGGACGGGCGGGAGGTGCAGTCTGAGCGGGCCAACCTCAGCATCCTCTTCGACAAATACCTGCCCATGTGCCTGGACACGCTACGCACGCGGTAACAAACTAAACAAAGACAGAGATCTCCTCCCCCCACCGCCCCGTATAGCCTCAGTAGAATTTTGGAGAAAGTGGTGTTAGCGAGTAGCACGTATGATGATGATGACGACGACGACGGGGATGAGGGCTGTGGTGGATTTGTGCCCCACGTGAGTTAGTGAGTTGAGCGTCGGTCAACATGGGTTCCTGCAGGACGAACAGGTCTCCCATCGGCACTTCTGACACCTCTGCGTCGACCGCTGGCATGCGTGCGTGCGTGACCCCACGTATTTGCAGGTTCAAGAAGATCATTCCCATTCCGGAGCAGAGCATGGTGCAGATGCTGTGCCACCTGCTGGAGTGCCTTCTCACGCCCACCAACGCGCCGCCCGACAGCCCCAAGGAGCTGTACGAGCTCTACTTCGTCTTTGCCACCGTGTGGGCCTTCGGCGGAGCAATGTTTCAGGACCAGGTGAGTTGGGCGTGCCGGGGGTGGGGGGCGGGGCAAGTGAAACGATTGCACTCGCGTCGGCGCGGGGGCAACGATCCGCAATTCATCGATGCAACGAATGAAGTAGATTCTTTAAAAGATAAAAACAAATTTCGTCTTTCCCCCCCAATGTTATTTATTTTTCGTGACTCGTATGTACGTTGAACTTCTTTCGCCCCGTATGCAGCCACCCACGCTAATCGGCGGTGCGGGGGAAGGTCAATGCAGTTGAAGTTAAAGATCCCAAGACGTTGTTCACGGAAGAGCCGGCGCCACGGTCCAAAATTTGACAAATTATGAAATGTCCTCGCAAATTATTCAATTGGGATCAGACAGAGACACGGATCCCCCCCGTACAGCACCTATGTAGCACTTCTATGAATGCCGGCACGGCACACAAGGGGGTGGGTGGCCAACACCACGCTCGGCCTCTCTCCAGTGGTGATGTTTACTACACACTGCACCAGGTACTCATTTGAGGCTAGGGAAGTCCCGTGACCGGTTCAGACGATCGGTTTAGACAATCGTCACCGGTGTTGGTGGCCGTGGGAATCGAACTCGGGTCGCCGGGGTTCGTAGCGCAAGCGCGCCATCCGCCGCACCACCTGCCCCTCTCCCACTCAGCAGCAGCAGCAACAACATTGCTCTCCCTCTCGTGTCGAACCGCGGTGTCCGTGAAACGTCGGCGACGATCACCCCTGAGGCTGCGACGAGCGACCGCGCCCAGTGCCCGGACGTTACCAAGCTGACCTCCCCGAACCCTGCCCCCCCGCAGCTCGTTGACTACCGCACGGAGTTCAGCAAGTGGTGGGTGACCGAGTTCAAGACCATCAAGTTCCCGTCGCAGGGCACCGTCTTCGACTACTACATTGACCCCGAGAGCAAAAAGTTCGAGCAGTGGACAAAACTCATCCCCAAGTTCGAGCTGGATCCGGAGATTCCCCTTCAGGTGAGGCACGACGGTCGGTCGGTCAGCAGGTCGCGTGTCGGTACTCCCGCTGCTTGCAAAACGTCTGGCCGCCGTGGGGAGTAGGCCAAAGTTCCCTATTTGGGGGGGGGGGGCCCTCGAGAAACCTCTCATTCAATTATTTCAACTACCAACTACCTCGCCTGGTATGCAGGAGGTCGTGGGTCCGATCCCGACCCTGACGCCTGTTGTTTATATGTTCTCACCGTCGTCGCGTGGATTTTTTTCCGTGTCCTCCGGTTTTCCCCCTCCACTTTTGGAATCGACGTCACGCGTTCAAAGTATTTGGGCTGCCGCGCATTTCCGCACGACGATAAGCCACTTGCTTGGGCTATCATTTGTGATGGCCATGTGCGCTTCTACACAGCTCAGGGGGGCCTTACCTGTTAACGTAAAAAAATGGTCGAGTGTGCTCGGCGGATAAGGAGAAATGTGTCGCTGTTGGTCCGTCGCCGACGCGTCTCGCAGGCGTGCATGGTGCACACGATGGAGACGATGCGCGTGCGCTTCCTCATGGACCTGCTGATGGAGCGCCGGCGGCCCGTCATGCTGGTGGGTGGCGCCGGCACGGGCAAGTCGGTGCTGGTGGGCGACAAGCTGTCGGCGCTGGACGGAGACGCCTACGCGGTGAAGAACGTGCCCTTCAACTACTACACCACCTCCGCCATGCTGCAGGGTAAGGAGCCCGGGGCTTCTGCTCCTTTTCCACTGGCACACCCGAGCCGTGCCAAGCCCGGGGCCGTCGTGGTACCGGGGCGGGGGGTTGCCGCTGAGCGGTTGCCGTGCCGAGCCGGAGCCAAACCACGAAACGCCGGCCGAATCTTGCTGGAGGCCAAGCAGGGCCAGGGGCGTGGCTAATGGATTGACAGAAGGCTCTTGCGTGCACATTTTTAGTCACCCTGAGATTAACACGTAGGCTTTTGCGACCAATATTATTCATAATCAACGTTTTTGGGGTTGATCGCGTTATTTATAAATGTGTCGTAACCCTCCACCACCCGACACGGCCAATCAGTAAAAAAGTGTCACGTTGACAAAAGACAAATAGTTCATGCTTCAACACACCGGTGTGTTGAAGCGTGAACTATTTGTGGAAGGTTACGACACAAAAACGTTGATTATGAATCACCCTGAGATGTTGATATGCGATGTCGTTCACCCACACTGTCAAACTGTAATTGTTGCTCTGCATGTAAATCAGCCATAGGGAGGAAGAAGATTTACCTCCGTATGTATGTTGAGCTTATTTTCGCAACATACGTCGCCAACCATTCCATTCTATAAATATAATATATATATATTAATGTTATTTTATTATTTCCCTTCTACCTGACTTTACCGAAAGAACCAAGAATATTAATCCCGGCAGTTACGAAAGCTTTAAATCAAAATTCATTCTATTCTAATCGGAGGTGCGAGGACAACAAAATAGATTATTTAAAAGTAAATAGCTCCAGTGGCTTCCTAACATCGGAAGGAACAGCATTCCAGATGGCCGCAGAAGCGCATCTGAAAGTGCGCGATGCGGTGCCCACCGTCTTTGTTTCGACGGGTAACCAAAAGCTGCTGCTGCTGCTGCCGCCGCTGCCGCCGCTGCTGCTGCTGCTGCAAGGATGACCGGTGGCCGTATGATGGATTATGCTCCTTGACCAGATCAGCGAGGTGTTGCGGTTCATTTGTGGCAAGCGCTTTGTGTGTAATGATCATATTTGTGTTTGGGCTGCACGGCACGATAGCTTTATGTACGTATGTATGTTGAAGTTCTTTCACAATGTACGTGGCCAACTGCGCTAATGTAAGTGTGTATGCTGAACTTCTTTCGCACCGTACGTAGCCAACCGGGCGAATCGGAGGTGCGGGGGGAAGGACAACAAACTTGTAGCGCTCTTAAGACGCCCCGGCGTAAAGGAGGGGCGGCTCTAGCAAACACAAACTAACGTTCGTTGTTATTGTTATTATCGTTATTACTCTTTGGTTATTTCGGTAAAGTCACGTAGGTATAAAATAAAAATAAACCACGACGTTTCGGGCGCAACACAAGAATCCGTCATCAGGTGGGAAAGCGTGGTCTGCTGCTGAGGCAGACTGTTTTAAAGGTTTGAAATGGGTGTAGCCCAAGGGTCATAAAGAAGTGGCCAGGGCTGGTGATGTTAATGTGAGAAATTAGCATGCAACTGTAAGATAGGAGGAGAGTGGCCTCCTGGACGAGGGCACGGAAGTGGCTATGTTAATGTGAGAGATTAGCATGATGCTAATGTGAGAAATTAGCATGATGTTAATGTGAGAGATTAGCGTGATGTTAATGTGAGAGATTAGCGTGATGTTAATGTGAGAAATTAGCATGTAACTGTAAGATAGGAGGAGAGCGGCTTCCTCGACGAGGGAGTGCAACCCAGCGAGTGCAATAAAGAGGACATGTGAGCACGAGAGTGACACGGCCGTGGCTGCCCGCTGCCCCCCAGCCGTGCTGGAGAAGCCGCTGGAGAAGAAAGCGGGCCGCAACTACGGACCGCCGGGCACCAAGAGGCTGGTCTACTTTGTGGACGACATGAACATGCCCGAGGTGGACGCCTACGGCACGGTGCAACCGCACACGCTCATCCGCCAGCACCTGGACTACAACCACTGGTGAGCGGGAGGGGGGGGAGGTGGAGGTGGAACAGCAGCGGCGCTCCCGGCCCCTGCGGATTTCGAGCCGGGCCGTTGGGGCTCGCGACGCCGTGGCGCTAGGGTTTGCCGCCTGTTTGCTGGTTCTGTTCCCAGGTAGTCTCTTTCGTGGAAGCAAATCTATAAGTCATCCCGGGACATTAAAGACGCTGTCTTTCTGACAGACCTGTTCTTCACCTGAGGACGGCTGCTTGCGTTGTGGCCGAAACGTCGTGAGAATTATTTTATTATGTGTTATTTTTATTATTTTATTATTTCCATTCTACGTGACTTTACCGAAAGAACCAAGAAGATTAAAAGTTATCTTTTCAATTGATAGTAAAAAAAAAGTTTTGTTTGTAAAATAATTTCTTATCATTATTATTATTATTCATCATCACCACCATCACAATCACGATCCATGGGGCAGATAGCACGTGAGGTTTCCTCTGTCTCGTGCCGATATGCTGAAGTAGTGCACCACATCCTTCTAGCACCTGATGTCTCTGTTAGGTCTTCCTCTCCTGCCGGTTCCTTCCATTTTCCCGAACAACGCGCTTTGCATTTTTCGTTTTGATCTCCCATCGCGCCGGGAGATCAAAACGAACCGGTAGGACGTGGGGGGGGGGGGGGTGGGTCATCTGCGTCGCAAGTTCAGCGTTGCCAACCGTTCCACCACCGTGGCGGCACCCTCCCGCACCGTGTTCCACGCGCGCCGCCGATCACCGCTGCGTCGCGAGCGTGACGACGGCACGTGACGCGTGCGTCTGCCCCCCGTGCGCAGGTACGACCGTCAGAAGCTGAGCCTCAAGGAGATTCACAACGTGCAGTACGTGGCCTGCATGAATCCCACCGCCGGTAGCTTCACCATCAACTCGCGTCTCCAGGTGCCGTTCCCCCCCCTCCACCCCGACACTACCCCCCTACCAACCCAATCCCCCCTCCCAATCGCAGACGCTTCTGCCTTAGGCAGGGAGAATTGACGTTTGATCGATGCGCCGAGTAGAGTAGATTCTTGAAAGGAGATATTATTTTTTAACTTTTCCCCCCAATGTTATTTATTTTTAGTGACTTGTACGTATCTTGAACATTTTTTGCACCTTTCGATTTAAAGCTTTCGTGACTGCAGGGATTCATCTTCTTGGTTCTTTCGGTAAAGTCACGTAGAAGGGAGGTAATAAAATAATAAAAATAAAACATAATAAAATAATAATAAAATAATTCTAGATTTATTTTATTATGTTTTATTTTTTATTATTTTATTACCTCCCTTCTACGTGACTTTACCGAAAGAACCAAGAAGATCTTTTGCACCGTATGTAGCCAGCCGTGCTAATCGGAGGTGCGGGGGAAGGACAACAAACTAAACATACAAAGCAGTTCTAAGGAAATGAGTTTTCAATCTGGATTGAATAGTGCATAGTCTCGGTGTCTTCCCAACGCCAATCTTTCCTGTACTTTGCACTCCTGTTGTTGTGTAGCTTCTTGTGTAACGTTCCCACCCCCGTGCCCCGAATGGACATTCGTGGTAAAAGAGCTTTACAGATCGTCGGATTCTTCCAGTCTAAAGATTCCCGATTCTAGATTTGAAGTTTTCGTGACTGCAAGGATCCATTACTCTTTGGTTCTGTCGGTAAAGTCACGTAGGTGAAAAATTTAAATAAATTAAATCACGACGTTTTGGAGGCAACACAAGCGCTCTCCATCAGGTGGGACCACCACAGGCAGAAGCAACTGCTGGAATGAGTAAGAGAGCTGCAGAGAGCTAGATTTAATTATTTTTATTTTTATTTTTGTACCTTTTATTATTTCTTTCCTACGTGACTTTACCGAAAGAACTAAAGAGTATAGATTCCCGATTCCTGCTTCTGTTATCCCCGATCGTGCAATCGGCGTCGCGTGGTGAGGCGAGGAAAGTCGTGTGTAGAATCTCGCGGAGCGGCGAGTCGGCCTGTGGTGCTGGGGAGAGGGGCGGTATGCTGGACGTCGCCTTGCCGTCACGCGCCAGTTTCGTCCTCCAGACGATGCGGTTTAAAACGTCACCGCTGTGGCTCGCTGAGTCTCGGGACTCTCTCTCTCTCGTCGCTAGAGTCCCGCTGAATTGTGATGTTTGGACCACTGCCGTGAATGAGTGAGTGAGTGCGTGTGTGTCCGTGGGCGGCTTCATCAATCGCTGTGTTCTCCCTGTTCCCTGGAGGAACCCCCGAGAGGGAGGGTTCATTCTAGCTCTGCCAGATGGAGTTTGGCCAGAAGGCGTCATAAACGCCTGTCCCTCTGGGGTCTCTAGAGGAGCGATGATCACAACAACGAGCGAAACCCTATTTGGCACAGTAGGGGGTACAGCTGGTGCGTCTGCCAGTCATCTCAGTCAGTCAACCCATGGCACCTGGGTCCGTCCCGTAACTTCCTGTCGGCGAGCCTTCGACACTTCACGTGGCCTCAAGGTTCACCTGGCCTGGCACAGGCGTCACGGTGACGTCACCGTCACTTAGTGGTGAATGGCGGGTATTGGTTTTGCCTTCATCAATGGGGGGGAGCGGTGGCACAGCGGTTAGCGCGCTGCTGCGCTGCAAACCCGACAGAGACCCGAGTTCAATTCCTGCTCACGGCCACACGATAAATCTGAACCGGTCCTGGGCCTCCCCTCGGTCGACTCAGCCTCAAATGATGTCCTGGTGCAGTGGTGTGTAAACATCGATGGGATAAACGAGGGAACACCGCACGTCCTCCCGTCATTGTCCCCCCCACCTCCCGCCTACCTCCCGCAGCGCCACTTCTGCGTATTTGCGCTCTCCTTCCCGGGCTCCGAGGCTCTGTCCAGCATCTACAGCTCCATCCTGGGGCAGCACTTGCGTGGCAGCAGCTTCCCTGCGGCCGTGCAGAAGACGGTGCCGGCGCTGGTGGGCCTGGCGCTAGCGCTGCACCAGAAGGTGTCCTCGGCCTTCCTGCCGACGGCCGTCAAGTTCCACTACATCTTCAACCTGCGCGACCTCTCCAACGTTTTCCAGGTGCGCCACGGTTGGCGAGGTGTTAACTTCCTCGCCTGGTATACAGGAGGTCGCGGGTTCGATCCCGACCCCGCTGAGGCCTGTTGTATATTTCTAGTTTGCGTGTCTCTCTCTCTCCCCGTGGTCGCGTGGTTTTTTTCTCCGGGTCCCTCCAGTTTTTTCCCCTTCCACATTTAGAATAAACAATGTGCGCAGTGGCGAGCTGTTAACTACCTTGCCTGGGAAACAGGAGGTTGCGGGTTCGATCTCGACCCCGCTGAGGCCTGCTGTATATTTCGAGTGTGTGTGCCTTTCTCCCCGTGGTCGCGTGGGTTTTTTTTCCCCCTCCACATTTAGAATCGACGTCACGCGTTCGGAGTTATTTGGCTGCTAGAAATGTCCACGTGATGATGATGAGCCCACTTGGTTGGCTTATCATCTGTGATGGCCAGGTCGCATCTGAAACAGAGAGCTACATAGCTCAGTGTGGCCTTTACCTGCTAAAATAAACAAAAATAGTTTAGTAGTTTTAGTATCCACTCCTGAGCCCCACTGGGCCACGTCTTGCGTAATCGATCTGTTTGCCATGTCCGTGTCGCCAGGGCATCCTATTCTCCACGCCCGAGTGCATCAAGGTGCCCCAGGACCTGATGAAGCTCTACCTGCACGAGTCGAACCGCGTCTACCGGGACAAGATGCTGGACGAGAAGGACTTCCAGAACTTTGACAAGATCCAGGTCGACACCGTCAAGAGGTTCTACGATGTGAGTCGCCGACGGGCGGAAAGTGCTCACCGTCGCGGCCGTCGCGTGGCGGTCACTCTTTACTGCGAACATTTCGGTGGCGAAATGTTGACTACCTCGCCTGGTATACGGTCGTGGGTTCGATCCCGACCATGACGCCTGCTGCATATTTGAAGTTTGCACGTCCTTTCTCCCCGTGGTCGCGTGGATTTTTCTCCGGGTCCTCCAGTTTTTCCCTATACATTTAGAATCAATGTGCGTTTAGAGTATTTGGGCACTGTAAATTTCCACACGAGAAGCCACTTTGTTGAGCTATTATCTGTGGCCAGGTCGCTTCTGGGCCTTACCTGGTAAAATTTAAAATAGTTTACTTTAGTTTGGCTCTGCACACGTGTGCAATGCGGGGGGGTCGTGCTGACTCTCGTAAAGGTGATCCAATGGGAATGAAACTTCAGTCTAAAGTTGTGGTGCTGTTAGGGACTCACCCTGTTGGAAAGTGGCCACGCTGATCAAAGCGTCCATCGCCACAAACTTACGCATAAAGCGAATGTCCCAACGCGTTTTCTGCCGACACACGCGCATCGGCTCCCGTACCGCCGATCGATACTTCAATATTCGTTTTCATTTTTTTTTGTGCTCGTAGTTCCTGAAAGTTGGTAAACGGTGAAGCGGGCGCGCGTGCCCTACTTTAGATCGGCTCTTGAGCGCGTGGCTCGCTCGCAAACGCTACGAGACGACAGAGATCGGTGCGGCGGTGGCTCCGCAAACGCCACCGTGCGTGCCATTCGCCCACCACTCGCCCTCACGTGAAAGTTGAAAAGTATCTTCTTGGTTTTTTCGGTAAAGTCACGTTGAATGGAAATAATAAAATAATAAAAATAAAACATAATAAAATAATTCTCACGACGTCTCGGCCACAACGCACGCAGCCGTCCTCAGGTGAAGAACAGGTCTGTCGATAAGACAAGAACAGGTCTGTCGATAAGACAGAGTCGACAGACCTGTTCTTCACCTGAGGACGGCTGCTTGCGTTGTGGCCGAAACGTCGTGAGAATTATTTTATGATGTTTTATTTTTATTATTTTATTATTTCCATTCTACGTGACTTTACCGAAAAAACCAAGAAGATGAATCCCTGCAGTCACGAAAGCTTTAAATCGAAAGTAAAAAAGTAATAAATTAATTACAAATACGACACCGTTTTCAATTCCCGCGCTGCCCTCCAGGACATAGACGAGACCCTGGCGCAGGCGCAGCAGATGAACATCTTCTGCCACTTTGCGAGCGGCGTGGGCGAGCCCAAGTACCTGCCGGCGGCCAGCTGGGAGTCCCTGAACCGCATCCTCGTGGAGGCCCTGGACAACTACAACGAAACCAACGCCGTCATGAGCCTGGTGCTCTTCGAGGACGCCATGGCCCACATGTACGTGCGTGCGAGTGCGCGTGTCTTTGTGAGCGTGGCCGCATGTGCGTGCGCACGTGCGTGTGTTTGCACGCGCGTGTGTATCTTTGCGTGCGTGCGAGTGCGCGTGTCTTTGTGAGCGTGGCCGCATGTGCGTGCGCACGTGCATGTGCTTGCATGCGCGTGTGTATCTTTGCGTGAGTGAGTGCGTGCGTGTACACGTGTCTTTGTGAGCGTGACCGCATGTGCATGCGCACGTGCGTGTGTTTGCACGCGCGTGTGTATCTTTGCGTGCGTGCGAGTGCGCATGTCTTTGTGAGCGTGGCCGCATGTGCGTGCAAACACACGCACGTGTGTATCTTTGCATGCGTACTTGCGAGTGTCTTTGTCATGCTTGCGCGCGTGTATTTTCACGCGCGCATGTCTTTGCGAGCGTGCTTGTGTACGCGTGCGCCCGTGTGTTTGCTGTGTGGGGAGCGGTGGTCTAGTAGAGGCTTGCGCGGTGTGCTGCGAACCCGGCGACCCGAGTTTGATTCCAGCTCACGGCCACCAGCACCAGTGACGATTATCTAAACCGGTCCTCGGCCTCCCCAAGCTCGACTCAGCCTAAATCATTACCTGGTGCAGTGTGTAAACATCGTCACTAGGGAGACAAAGGCGGCCAGGGGTCGTGCTGGCCACCCACCCTCTCGTCTGCCATGCCGGCCTTCATAGGTGCTACTTATTAACAGCACTTGCCTCAACAGTTTGTTAAGCCTATACGGGGAGATCTTTGGACGCGCGGTTCAGTCAGGGGATTTATTTTGTTTTTTAGATCGATCGTGCAAATTTAAATGTGTCGTTCAACCCGCGACCACCCGGCGCAGCCAATTAGACAGGTTTTGCCACGTAAACAAAAGTGCCAGTTACTAGTTCAGCCACACTGGCGTGTTGGAGAGTAAACCCTCGACGTTCACAATTCGGCCTGTTTTGGTTTACCACCCCCTGTCCCCCGCCTGCCTGTTGGGTCATGTACCCGGTCCACCCAAACCCTCCCCGCGCCACCACACGACTCGCATCGGGTAGGTTATTTTGCCGCGGACGTGAAGAGCCCTCGCCGCCGGATTAATGGGCCCTGCGCATTGATGGTGAACCGCTCAGAATTCAGGGCTTTGTGATGGCGCCGTGATTAGACCACCTGGGCCCTCGGGTGTTGATTTGTGTTGATTGTCCGGCCACCACTGACCAGCTCTGAGAATTCAAATGATCAGTTTGACTCGGGGCAGGTGGGCAGTTCTGGCCCGTTTACCCTGTGAACAAGACGTCACTTGAAGGGATCTCGAAAGTAGTTCAATGATATCCGCTTCCACGGGCACTTTTTGCACCCAATGGGTTGCATTGCTTCGCAAGAGTTTCCCGAATGGATCCTTGGTCTCGCATGACGTGACGCCGATCGCAGGATCAGGATGAAACATTGGGGGAATAACAAACACCACACCAACAATTCGAAGCTGTTTTTGTGCTCTCGCGCGGTGGACGGGGGGGAGCAGCTGCCGCATAAACCGCATCCTGGAGTCGCCGCGCGGAAACGCGCTGCTGGTCGGCGTCGGGGGCAGCGGGAAGCAGAGCCTCACCCGCCTGGCCGCGTTCATCAGCTCCATCGAGGTCTTCCAGATCACGCTCAAGAAGGGCTACGGCATCCCTGACCTTAAGGTGAGGCTTGCTTCCGCTGGGCCGCCGCCGTTACATCTTTTTCTCAACCTTGCAGCCGGGACGCGCCGGGGCTTTGCCGAGCCAGCCCCGGCACGGCTCAGGAGATGCCCGCTCGGTTATCGTGGCGTGCAATTAACCCCCTTGCCGTTCCGAGGCTGCCCGCCAGTCGCAGGGTGGGGTGGGTGTCCCCGTTCGCCGCCGAATCTCGGAACGCGCGAGCGGCTCGCTCGGAGAGGAGGAAGCGGCGGCGCCGCCGTTGCTTTTTGAAGACGTCGTTACTCGCCGCAATGAACCGTAGCGGCACGGGTGATCACCGGTGTATTAAAAACACGCATCATGGGACCTCCTTTGCCAGTACCAAAATATGAGAATAGGTTTTCCTCTTTTATATGGCAACAAAACAGGTGTGTTGAGATGTTAAAACACCAAACTGAAACCTTTTACAAGGAATCATGTCTGCATTAACCACAATACTTGTGGTCAGAATGCAAACAAAAAACATACTCTGATAATATATGTTTTGTCTTTAAAACTGAAAGCTGTCTCTGGTGTGGACCAATCAGTTTCAAAGACAGTGCATATATTATCAAAGTATGTTTTCTGCTTGGATTCTGACCACAAGAATTGTGATTAATGCAGACATGATTCCTTGTATAAAGGTTTCAGTTTTGTTGCCAGAAAAAAGGGGAAAAACCCCTATTATTATATTTTGGTACTGGCAAAGGAGGTGAAATGATTCAGATTCTCGTTTGCTGTGTGGGTCCTTTCCCGTCCCCTGTAGGCCGACCTCGCGAACCTCTACATCAAGGCTGGCGTGAAGAGCCTGAGCACCTTGCTACTGATGACGGATGCCCAGGTGGCCGATGAGAAGTTCCTGGTTCTGGTCAACGACCTCCTGGCCTCGGGTGAGCCTGGGTGACGAGGCCCGACGAATTGCAACTCGCAGCTCTACGGCACGCCTGGCAAAACACATGAGCAGGCTGCAGCGTGTGCAGCGTTCTCTGTCACGTGACGGTGATGGGGCACTGCAAGATCCGACGCCGTGTACGTCCGGTGCTCGCCGAGCTGCATTGGCTTCCGTTTGCCGAACGATTACGTGAAAGTAGAGGTTTTTTTTTTTTGGGTTAGATCGCGTAAATATATAAATGTGTCATCAGCAATATGGAGATTTTGTCAGGTGCTCTCAGTGTTGCCTTGTGGTGATGTCACGGTTGTTGTGGTGGAAGTGATGATGTGATGTTTTTTGTGGTGGTGATGATGTGACGGTTGTTGTGGCGGTGATGTGACGGTTGTTGTGGTGGTGGAGGCGATGATGTGATGGTTGTTGTGGTGGTGGTGATGTGTTGGTTGTTGTGGTGGTGTAGGCGATGATGTAACGGTTATTGCGGTGGCGATGATCTGACGGTTGTTGCGGTGGAGGTGGTGATGTGACGGTTCGTTGTTGTTGTTGCGGCGGCGGTGGCGGTGGTGGTGGTGGGGCCTGCCTCGCACGTACGCAGGCGAGATCCCGGACCTGTTCCCCGACGACGAGGTGGAGAACGTCATCAGCAGCGTGCGCAACGAGGTGAAGGCTGCCGGCCTCATGGACACGCGCGAGACCTGCTGGAGGTTCTTCATCGACCGCGTGCGCAGGAACCTCAAGGTGACGGGATGCGGTGGAGTAGCAAGGCTGGTTGTAGGAGGCAGCGCAGGCAATATGGGCGGCAGGGTGGTGACGCACTGTCAACGCTCGTGCCTCACAGCGAGAAGCGCTCAGGGTTCGACACCTGACTTGGGGCGCCTTTTCCTATTTGGAGGTGCGGGATCGGACGCGCTTTCCTTTCATCGCTCAAAGAAAACGTAGAACGTAACCGACGGCCTCACTGGGGTGCCGCGGTGGCAAGAGGTTCACTACCTCGCCTGGTATACAGGAGGTCGTGCGTTCCATCTCGACCCTGACGCCTGCTGTGTATTTGGAGTTTTAATGTTTTCCCCGTGGTCGTGTGGATCTTTCTCCGGGTCCTCCGGTCCCCCCCCCCCCACATTTAGAATAAACGTGCATTTTAGAGTTTTTTGGCTGATATACATTTCCACGCGATGACGATAAGCCACTGCATTGGTGCTGTCATTTGCGATCGCCATGTCGCTTCTGAAAAAGAGCTATATAGCTCAGTGATGCCTTACTTGGTAAAATTAAAATAGTTTAGTTTATAGTTTTTTTATGAGTCTCAAGACCCCCCTTCCCTTGCCGCTCCCCCCCCCCCCGCACCACAGGTGGCGCTGTGCTTCTCTCCCGTGGGGAACAAGCTGCGTGTGCGCGCCCGCAAGTTCCCGGCCGTGGTCAACTGCACGGCCATCGACTGGTTCCACGAGTGGCCGCAGGTGGCACTGGAGTCGGTCAGCCTGCGCTTCCTGCAGGAGACGGAGAGCATCGAGGTGAGCGGAGGGTCCACGCGGAAAGCCCCCCGGGGATGTGGAGCGCCAGCGAGCGTCACACACAAGGGCAGGACACGGCCCCGCTGCTTGATTTTGGTTTTCGATTTGAAGCTTTCGTGACTGCAGGGATTCATCTTCTTGGTTCTTTCGGTAAAGTCACGTAGAAGGGAATGACGCTGTCTTTCCGACAGCCCTGTTCTTCACCTGAGGACGGCTGCTTGCGTTGTGGCCGAAACGTCGTGAGAATTGTATTTTATGATGTTTTATTTTTATTATTTTATTATCTCCCTTCTACGTGACTTTACCGAAAGAATCAAGAAGATGCTTCATTTTGGTTCGGCCCGCGGTGGCCGCAAAATTCGGACTTTTTCTCCCGGGTGGGGTGGGCAGCCTAATTTCCTTTTTTTTTTGACTGAATATATTTCCCGGGTCGCTTTCGGACAAGGAGCAGGCACCGTGGTTTGTGCCGCGGTTGCTGTAACGGAAAAAATATTTAAAAAAGTACACGCCGTCCACTTCGCCGTGGATGTTAAGGGTCCTGAGATTTTATTTCAGAAAGAGTAGTAGGCCACGTTTGCCGGTGTCACGTTCCCATTATGCCTAATTGATAAATTGCTCCCGAATCGGTAAAATGGGAAAGCCCGCATAGCGACGGCACCCTCCTCCTTTCGGCTGGCTAATCCCCACTTTTTGGCCGACGCTGCGTTCACCTTGCGCCGTGGCCACTGAGGGTCTCCTAGGCTGGCCGCGGTGATTAGATGGTAACTCCCTCGCCTGGTGTATAGGAGGTCGTGGGTTTTATCCCCGACCCTGATGTTTTTTGTATAATTTGGAGCTTACATGTTTTCTCTCTCCCCGTGGTCGCGTGGATTTTTCACCGGGTCCTCCGGTTTTTCCCGTCCACATTTCAAATCGACGCGCGTTTGGTGTATTGGGCTACCGCTATGAATTTCCACGTGATGATGATGATGAGCCACTTCGTTGAGCTATCATTTGTGACAACCAGAACGAGCTACGTAGCTCAGTGGGGCCTTAACAGTCAAATAAAAAATAGTTTAGTTTAGACCGCAGCGGGGCGTCGGAACGGTCTAAGATGAGACACGATACCAGCTGCTGTGATTCACCGAGGCATTTGAGCGAGCGCCCTCCAAATCCTTATCGTTGCCCTCTCGCCTTCCTCCCTCCTTCTCCGTGTCTCTCCAGCCGAGCGTGCGTGAGTCGGTGAGTAAGTTCATGTCGTTCGTCCACACGAGCGTGAACGAGATGTCGCGGCAGTACCTGGCCAACGAGCGGCGGTACAACTACACGACGCCCAAGTCCTTCCTGGAGCAGATCAAGCTGTACCAGAGCCTGCTGGCGAGCAAGCGGGCGGAGCTCACCGCCAAGATGGAGCGTCTGGAGAATGGCCTGCAGAAGTTGCAGAGCACCTCGGCGCAGGTGCGACTCCTCTCCGTGACGCTTGTGGACACACGGCCGGCTTCGTGAAACCATTTTACCACCTTCTTGGTTCTTTCGGCAAAGTCACATAGAATGGAAATAATAAAATAATAAAAATAAAACATAATAAAATAATTCTCACGACGTTTCGGCCACAACGCTAGCAGCGTCTGTCGGGGAGACAGCGTCTGAATGAAAAAACACCATGCTTGGCGCGTATATTTAAGCTGGGTTGGAAGGTGGGAAGGTGCGCCTTGACAAAATAATTTGCATATCAAGAGGAATTTAGCATATTTATGGGAAATGCAGGTATGTGATTAGTACTACTTGTGAAATGCGTAGGAGGTGGGCGGGGGGGTTTCAAAGGCATATTATGCCCGTGCATTATGCAGGATTAGCAGCATCATCAGTATACTAAATATACTCTCCAATAAGCTGAGCTACTAACAGTAAGTAATACATTACAATTCTATGTCGCAAAAAATATAATATGCTTCCAGCTACACTTTTTTCCTTACATCACACGGGACTACCCCGTACTATATGCTGCCATAGACAAACCCAACATAAAATTATATACTGTATTACTATACACCATCCTATACATTTTACCACCGGTTTCTTTTAAATCAACAACCAACACGACCACGGGGGGAGTGAGAGAGAGAGAGACAGACAGACACTCGCAAACTCCAAATATACAACAGGCGCCGTCAGGGTCGGGACCAGGCGAGGTAGTTGACAACGCACCTGCCCTTCTTGGTGGTTTCTCTGCCGAGCAGCGGCCCCGGCACGGGGTCCACTGACATCTCGCCACCGTGGCGCAAAGCGTTTGGGGGAGGAGGGGGGGGGAAACGGTCTCGCCTCTCTTGCCACGCTCGCTCGCTCGCTCGCTCGGAGTTGCGGAGCGATCCCGCCGTCTGAACTTGATCGACCGCCCCCTCTCCTCCCCTCGACCCCTCTCCCTCCGCCTCGCCCGCGCACGCAGGTGGACGACCTGAAGGCCAAGCTGGCGTCGCAGGAGGTGGAGCTGAAGCAGAAGAACGAGGACGCCGACAAGCTGATCCAGGTGGTGGGCGTCGAGACGGAGAAGGTGTCCCGCGAGAAGGAGATCGCCGACGGCGAGGAGGCCAAGGTGGCCGTGTTCGCCGAGGAGGTGGGCAAGCAGCAACGCGACTGCGCCGAGGACCTGGCCAAGGCCGAGCCGGCGCTGATCGCCGCGCAGGATGCCCTCAACACCCTCAACAAGGTGCGGCGTCACCGGGGTTTCTTTTTCAGTGAGCGGTTCGGCGCGTTGATGGGCGCTCGGCTTAATCCCGGGGCGCCACGGTGGCGAGATGTTAACTAACTCGCCCGGTATGCAGTCGGTCGTGGGTTCGATCGCGACCCTTGACACCTGTATATTTGGAGTTTTCGTTTCTCTCTCTCTCTCTTTCCTCGTGGCCGCCTGGATTTCTCTCCGGGTCCTCCGATTTTTCCCTCCGCATTTAGAATCGACGTTCGTACCGCCATACATTTCCACGTGATGATAAGCCACTTCGTTGGGCTATTATTTGTGATGGCCAGGTCACTTGGTAGGGCTCAGTAGGCCCTACCTGGTGAAATAAAAACAGCATATAGTTGTTAGTGTTTGTAATCGGCGGACGCTCGGACGAACGAACGAGTCATTTCAATGAGTGATTTGGCTGATGAACGAGTGATTTGGCTGATGGATAGTTGGAATCATCGAAGGGCAGTTGGGCATCGTCGCCTGTTATATATATTTTTTCCATTTAAAGAAATACGTGTGATTGACGAGCGTGCCGTTCCTTCGAGGGGCTCGCGCTGCGAGCGCCGGGCCCTCTCGCTAACGCCCACGCGGTAAGGTGCGGTGCGGAAACGCAGCCTCTTGAGACCGGTGAACTTTGACCGTCGCTCGCCCCCCGCACCCCCCCCCCCCCCCCCGGGTCATCCCCCCCCCCCCCATCCCCCCCATCTCGCAGAACAACCTGACGGAGCTGAAATCGTTCGGCTCCCCGCCCCCGGCCGTGATCAACGTGACGGCGGCCGTGATGGTGCTCATGGCTCCCGGCGGGCGTATCCCCAAGGACCGCAGCTGGAAGGCGGGGAAGATCATGATGGCGAAGGTGGACCAGTTCCTGGACTCGCTCATCCACTTCAACAAGGAGAACATTCATGAGAACTGCCTCAAGGCCATAAGGCCCTACCTGCAGGTGCCCCGTGCACGCGCGCCGTGACCTCCACCCACCACCCCCGTGCACAGACACCGTGACCTCCACCCACCACCCCCATACACACAGACACCGTGACCTCTACCCACCACCCCCATACACACACACACACGGTGACCTCCACCCACCACCCCCATACACACACACACACGGTGACCTCCACCCACCACCCCCATACACACAGACACCGTGACCTCCACCCACCACCCCCATACACACACACACACGGTGACCTCCACCCACCACCCCCATACACACACACACACGGTGACCTCCACCCACCACCCCCATACACACAGACACCGTGACCTCCACCCACCACCCCCATACACACACACACACGGTGACCTCCACCCACCACCCCCATACACACACACACACGGTGACCTCCACCCACCACCCCCATACACACAGACACCGTGACCTCCACCCACCACCCCCATACACACACACACGGTGACCTCCACCAACCACCCCCATACACACACAGACACGGTGACCTCCACCCACCACCCCCATACACACACACACCGTGACCTCCACCCACCACCCCCATACACACACACGCGCACAACGCTTCGTAAAAGTTGGAATCCCTCTCTCTGTCAGGATCCGGCGTTCAATCCCGAGATGATCCAGGCCAAGTCGCTGGCGGCCGGAGGCCTCTGCTCGTGGGTGGTGAACATCGTCCGCTTCTACGAGGTCTACTGCGAGGTGGAGCCCAAGCGACAGGCACTGGGCAAGGCCAACTCTGACCTCGCCGCCGCCCAGGACAAGCTGACGAGCATCAAGGCGAAGATCACCGTGAGTGCCTCCCTCCGCTCTGCCGGCGGCGAAAGGGGCACGGAGGGAGCCCCGGTGTTGCAATGTTGTCTTGGGGGTCGGGGGGGGGAGGGGTTAAATGATGACTACAGTAGAACCGCTCTTAACGACCACCCCTGTGTATAGTAGTATAGTGTATAGTAGTATAGTGTAGTGTATAATAGTGTAGTGTATAGTAGTGTCACGTAGGTAAAAAATGAAATTGAAATTGATAAAAATAAAATAATAAAATAATAAAAATCACGACGTTTCGGAGGCAACACAAGTCTCCGTCATCAGGTGGGACCGTCACAGCCAGATTTGCTGTCACAGGCAGATTTGCTGTATCAATGATACAGATTTGCTGTATCAATCAATGATACAGCAAATCAATGATACAGCAAATCTGGCTGTGACAGTCCCACCTGATGACGGAGACTTGTGTTGCCTCCGAAACGTCGTGATTTTTATTATTTTATTTTTATTAATTTTAATTTCATTTTTTACCTACGTGACTTTACCGAAAAAACTAAGAGATGAAGAGAGATTCGTTTTGAAAACCATGCAGAGTCAAGTAGAGTCGCAGAACTCAAGACTCGAACTCGGGGCACAGCTCTCCGCCCGCGTTTTCGCGTCACGCCGGGGCGTTGGTTCGGCCCGACGTCCGACGTTTCGCTCCACGTGCCGCTGGGAGGCTTCTTTGGATCCCCACGTGCGGAGCGGAAGGTGGCAGGTTGGCGGGGGTGGCTCAGAGGTCAGAACCCTGAGCGACCGCGCCGCCCGGAATTGTTGTGTCTCACAACGCAACCCCTACGTGAAACAGAGCAACAGAGGGCAACCGAGTTCACGGTGTAGCCAACATCGTGGCAAGGCGGGCTCGCACGTACACGTTTGAGGTTTGCCGCAGAGCCGTCCGACGTTATTAGGGCCCGGTAACGCACGACGATGGGGCATGGCGTCCGACGCTTTCACGGCACGCGTGCTCGGGTGGGAGGGTCGTGAATTCACTTCCCTAACGGTTGCTCCCGGCGCGCGGGGCGAAACGTGGGCGGACGTCGTGCCGAGCGGGCGCGACCTGCACGCGCGCGTCGGGAGAGGCCGCTGCCGCGAGCGGGATGGTGCCTTTCGGCCAGGCGGGTGCCGGGCGGGCTCCGGGCGGGCGCTAACTCGCGTCCGCCGCCTCCCTCCGCAGGAGCTGAACACGAACCTGGCGAAGCTGACGGCGCAGTTCGAGAAGGCGACGGACGAGAAGCTCAAGTGCCAGGCGGAGGCGGAGAGCACGGCGCTCACCATCTCGCTCGCCAACCGCCTGGTGAGCGGGCGGACGCACGCACGCGCGCGTGGGCGCCCCGCGTTCCGCGTTCGGTTCGTCGCCCTCCACCCCCCGAGGAACGCAATGACACCCGTGGGCCTGCTGGCGCGCAGGTCGGTGGCCTGGCCTCGGAGAACGTGCGCTGGGCGGAGGCCGTGGGCTCCTTCCGGCGCCAGGAGCACACGCTGTGCGGGGACGTGCTGCTCGTCACCGCCTTCGTCTCTTACTTTGGCTACTTCACGCGCCGCTACCGCCACGAGCTGATGGAGGGCCAGTGGAAGCCCTTCCTCAGCCAGCTGAAGGTGACGGGGGGCTGGAGACACGGAATATGTATTTGCATTCTATATTTGAAGCTTTCGTGACTGCAAGGATTCATATTCTTAGGTTTTTTACGGTAAAGTCACGTAGGTAATAAATTGAAATTAATAAAAGTAAAATAAAAATTAAATAAAAATCACGACGTTTGTGTTGCCTCCGCGACGTCGTGATTTATATTTTATTTTTATTTTACTTTTATTAATTTTAATTTTTTACCTACGTGACTTTACCGAAAGAACCTAAGAATATTTATTTGCACTTGCGGGAGTAATTCCGATGAGCCTACGAAGATCTTTTTTTGCACAGATGTCCAGTAGGGGGGAGCAGGTCAGAACGTTACATACAACAAAGAGGACGATAACAAGATATTAGTGCAAATGATTAAGCAAGGTAATCAAATCGCTTAAAAATGTATACATATAAAACTGAGCTATTTTTTTATCTTACGAGGTTAAGCACAGCCTGGGGCGGTGGGCGTGGGTTGCCACCTGTGCTGGTTTAACCGGGATAATTCCTCTTGATTGAGGTGGCTGCCAGCATGTTTAGTACATCAGAGGGTGGCAACTCTAGCTGTGGGGTAGTCTTAGATGGGCCATCTCCGGGTTCATAATTGATATTTGGGTCAGAACGACGTGTAAGTTAAATGTGCGCATGTATGTTGAACTTCTTTCGCACCGTGCGTAGCCAGCCGTGCGAATCGGAGGTGCGGGGGAAGGACAACAAACTCAACACAAACAAGCAGTTCGAAAGAAATTAGTTTTAAATCTAGATTTAAAAGTGCATTGCTCCAGCGGCTTCCTTATATCGGAAAGGAAGAGCGTTCCAGACGGCCGCAGAAGCGCATTTGAAAGCGCGCGATGCAGTGACAATCTATGCTCGATGGCTAGCCAAAAGCCGCTGCTGCGAGGATGACCGGAGTGTGTGTTGCAAATGTGTGTTGTATGCCCTCCTCCACCTGACACAGCCAATTCATGAAGTTGCAACAGTTGTCAGCAATCTACCTGACGATGCTTGTTGTAACTACCGGCGAAACGTCGCACTACCAAATCGTAAAACGCCTGTCGATTGCTCTCAAACACCGGTAGTGCTGCAGCAGCAGTAATGCATTTGGCACATTTTTTCATCACTTGACACGTTTATTAATTGGCCCTGTTGGGTGGAGGAGGTTGTATGACACACAACTTACTTACGCGGCGATCTGACCCCAAATTCAAATATTGATCATAACAGAACGCCTGCACCGTGTTAAAGGGGCACCACGGTGGCGAGATGTTAACTACCTCGCCTGGTATACAGGAGGTCGTCGCTTCGATCTCGACACTGATGCCTGTATATTTGGAGTTTGCATGTTCTCTCACCCCGTGGTCGCGTGTGTTTTTCTCCGGGTCCTCCGGCTTTCCCCCTCCACGTTTGAAGTAGTTGGCTGCTTTAAATTTGATGATAAGCCACTTCGTTGGACTATCATTTGTGATGGCCAGGTACGTTCTGAAAAACAGCTATAAAAATAAATCTTGATTTAAAGCTTTCGTGACTGCTGCAATTCATACTCTTTGGGTATTTCGGTAAAGGCACCTAGATAGCGAAATAATAGATCACGACGTTTCGATCGCAACACTGGCAATCGTCTTCTTTACCGAAAGACCCAAAGAGTAGCTATATATATAGTTCAGTGGGCCTCCTTACCTGGGTGAATAAAAAAAAAATAGTTTGATGGCAACGTAAAAAACGATTTCCTTGCATCTGAGCGGCCAGGTTCCCATCCCGATCACGGAGGGTCTCGACCCGTTGTCGATGCTGACGGACGACGCCGACATCGCGGCGTGGCAGAACGAAGGCCTGCCGGCCGACCGCATGTCCACCGAGAACGCGACGGTGCTCACGGGCACGCAGCGCTGGCCCCTCATGGTCGACCCGCAGCTGCAGGGCAGCAAGTGGATCCGCAACAAGTACGGCGACGGCCTGCGGATCGTCCGCATCGGCCAGAGGGGGTGAGTGACCGCGGCCCCAGTAACGACCGCCACGGTGGCTAGGAGATGTTAACTACCTCGCCCGGTGTGCAGGAGGTCGTGGGTTCGATCCCGACCCTGACGCCTGCTGCTGTATATTTGGACTTTGCATCTCTCTCTCCGTGGTGAGATGTTAACTACCTCGCCCGGTGTGCAGGAGGTCGTGGGTTCGATCCCGACCCTGACGCCTGCTGCTGTATATTTGGAGTTTGCGGCTCTCTCCGTGGTGAGATGTTAACTACCTCGCCCGGTGTGCAGGAGGTCGTGGGTTCGATCCCGACCCTGACGATGCCTGCTGCTGTATATTTGGAGTTTGCGGCTCTCTCCGTGGTGAGATGTTAACTACCTCGCCTGGTGTGCAGGAGGTCATGGGTTCGATCCCGATCCCGACCCTGACGATGCCTGCTGTATATTTGGACTTTGCGTGTCTCTCTCTCTCTCCCCGTGGTCGCGTGGGTTTTTCTCCGGGTCTTCCGGGTTTTTCCTCCACATTTTAGAATCAACATAAGCCACTCCGATTAGCGTGGTTGGCTACGTATGGTGCGAAAGAAGTTCAACATACATACACACTTCATCGAGCTATGAATTGTGATCGCCAGGCCTCTTATGAAAACACATTCCTGCAGAGGGAGCTGGTAGGAACGTTGGGTTGCTCGGTCAATGGCCAGGGTCAACGGCAGCATGGTGTATTCCGCAAATATGCCTGACTGTGAGGGCGGGCACAAGTCGGCGTGATTAGGTTAGACGTTGAGTTTTATAAGGGCACCACGGAGTGACCAGCCCCTCCCCACCCAGCCTCACCCCTCCCACCCCCCACCCAGTTCCACCCTCCCCACCCAGCCCCTCCCCACCCCCCCCCACCCAGCCCCTCTCCACCCTCCCATCCCCACCCAGCCCCACCCTCCCCACCCAGCCCCTCCCCTCCCCACCCAGCCCCTCCCTCCCCACCCAGCCCCTCCCTGCGTGTCGGACGGACACAATAATCCCCTGTGGGCTGGTGTAACCAGGAGGTTCCTTCCAGTAAAACAGCTGTATAGCTCAGTGGGCCTTACCTGGTAAATAAAACAATAGTTTAGTTTATAGTTTAGTTTAGACCACGGCTGCGCACGACCGTGGCTGCGAACACCGAACCGTGAGCCACATAGCCACCTCGTGCTGCCCCCGAATATATTTCACTTTGTGCGAGTTGACGGATCGTTCAGAGAGTCGCGTGCGCGTAGCCACGGCATTGTCCGAGCGATGCGGGATCGAGGTTGGCGGATCGCACAGACGACGAGCACCGCTGTCGGCGCGCACGCGTCTGCACGCCGGCGGCGCTGTCGGCGCGGCCGTGACGCGGGCGACGTCACGACGCCCGTTGCCGCTGCCGCCGCTGCCGCAGGTACCTGGACGTGATCGAGATGGCGCTGTCGGCCGGAGACACGGTGCTCATCGAGAACCTGGAGGAGGCGGTGGACCCCGTGCTGGGGCCGCTGATCGGCAGAGAGACCATCAAGAAGGGCAGGTGCGTTGTTGACTATCTCGCCTCGTGTGCGGGGGGTCGTGGATTCCATCACGCGGTCTATGGCTCGTGGGCCTCATCCTTACTTCAGCTTGAGCCATTTGTGTTTTTGGAAGAGAATGGCTCGTCCCTGGATACCTCTGCGCAACGTAAGTTACTTGAAGTCTCCACTGGAGGGAGGGCTGGCACTGTTTGTGTCAAGGTCGTGTGCATCGTGATCTTTTTGTGGCTCTTAACAGTCGCGCTCATTGCTGTGCGTGTTGCGGTGGGGGACGGTGGCGCAGCAGTTAGCGTGCTGAGCTAGAAACCCGCTCATGGCCACCGACAGTGACGGTTATCTGAAACCAGGTCCTGGGCCCTTCCTCTAGGCTGAATCAGCCTTAAAATTAATACCTGGTGTGTAAACCTCAGCACCGGGGAGACAAAGGCGGCCAGGTGTGCTGCTGAATACATAGCTCCAGCGGCTTACTAATATCGGAAGGAAGAGCGTTCCAGACGGCCGCCGAAGTCCACCTCAAAGAGCGCGACGTGGCGACCGTCTTTGTTCGACAACTTCAGCCAAAAGCCGCCGCCGCTGCTGCTGCTGCTGCTGCGAGGGTGAGAGCACGGGTGACTGAAACCCGGCTCTGAACTCACATCCTCAGTGGTGCCAGCTCAGTTGCTCCACGATGATGAGTTTCCCTCCTCGGTCATCGGTGACCGGAGCGCGACGGTCATCGCCGGTTCGCCTGACGGCGTCGGGGCGTCAACCGCGGGGCCTCCGAGTGACGTCGGCTTTCGAACGGCGCAGTTTTATCAGCGCGGCGCCGGCCCCCGGCGGTCACCCGCCTGTGGGGCAACCGCCCCTTGCACCTCCCGTCCACTCGCAGGTACATAAAGATCGGCGACAAGGAGTGCGAGTACAACGCCAGCTTCCGGCTCATCCTGCACACGAAGCTGGCCAACCCGCACTACCAGCCCGAGATGCAGGCGCAGTGCACGCTCATCAACTTCACGGTGACGCGCGACGGCCTTGAGGACCAGCTGCTGGCCGCCGTCGTCAGCATGGAGCGGCCCGACCTGGAGGAGCTGAAGGTGAGGCCGGCGGCGTCATGACGACGGACGGTGACGACGGCGGTGGCGGCGGTGGTGACGGTGATCGGTGGGGGGGGGCTGTCGGTACGGATGCTGCTGCTGCAACAACTCTGCTCCCCTCTGCCGCTCCCCCGCGCCTTCGCCAACCCGCACTGACCATCGTTGCGAAAGTGCAGTATCGGAATATTAATTTTATAAAGCTCTATTTCGCAGATGGGAGGAATTCGATGGGCTATTAAAGTTTACACTATGAGACATCTCCTTTACCAGTGGCAAAATATAGTAATAGGTTTTTACCCTTTCAACTGGTACAAAAACTGACGCCTTTATACAAGGCATCATGTTTGCAATAACCACAACACAAGCAGTCAAAATGCAAACAAAAAGAAACAACTCTGATGATGATAATGATATGCACTGTCCTTGAAGTTGATTGGTCCACACCCGAGACAGCTTTTCCTAGAGCCTAGTCTAACATGGTGTTGGACCAGATGACGCATTTTGGCGTCATCTGGCTGCTTGTGTTGTGGTTATTGCAAACATGATGCCTTGTATAAAGGTGTCAGTTTTTGTACCAGTTGAAAGGGTAAAAACCTATTACTCTATTAAGGTCTACTTCACAGATGCGCAGTAGGGCGCATGGGGGGGGGGGTCAGAACCTTACAACAACAAACACAATACAAAAGCACGAAAGGAGTGCAACGGTGTGGGACAGGCAAGCCGTGCTAATCCGCGGATGGACGAAACTCTGTACCCACGCGGTTAGCAAATCGGTATGCCGAAGGAAAACCGTGGACACATAAATACCGCAGGTGCGAATAACGCGGTTAGTGAGGGATTGCTGTATATTGAAATAACCGCCGTATTGTTTTCATTTGTCCTGATTTCTCTTGGCTTCATCGCTGTGCTTTATATATTTTTTATTTTTGTCACCTTGGTATAACCCTGGCTCAGAGTCGCGCAAATGTGACTCTTCTCCTGGTCCCTTGAGACTGCCTCACTTTCTGAGCCCGTGCCCCTACTGGAGATCTGTGAGAAAGAGCTTCATAGCTTGTCGGATTCCTCCAGGATAAGTAAAGATTGTGATTCTGGTTGAACGTGTGTATGTATGTTGAACTTGTTTCACAACATAGGTAGCCGACCATGCTAATCGGAAGGTGCGGGGCAAGGACAATAAACTAAACACAAAAAGCAGTTGTATGTACGTACGTATGTTGAACTTCTTATGCACCGTACGTAGCCAACCGTGCTAATCGGAGGTGGCGGGGGAAGGACAATAAACTAAACACAAAAAGCAGTTTTTGTATGTACGTATGTTTAACTTCTTATGCACCATACGTAGCCAACCGTGCTAATCGGAGGTGTGGGGCAAGGACAACAGCAGTTCTAAGAAACTAGTTTTTCGATCCAGGATAAACGAAGCTTCTCATTCGGGTTGAACTAAACCAACTTGGCGCTGGACCGACACGCGCAGCGGTGGATTGTCGCGTGGGCGCGCTCCGTCTCTCCTCCCCGCAGTCGAACCTGACCAAGCAGCAGAACGACTTCAAGATCACCCTGAAGAACCTGGAGGACAACCTCCTGTCGCGCCTGTCGGCCGCCTCGGGCAACTTCCTGGGCGACACGGCGCTCGTGGAGAACCTGGAGACCACCAAGCGCACGGCGGCCGAGATCGAGGAGAAGGCACGGCCACGCCGCGGCGCACCGCGATCGATTCACGCGCGGCGTCTGCGCGTGGCAGCGTACTCGAGATGCTACGCGCGGCCGGCGGGTCCCCGCGTTGGAGCCTTTCCATGGCAGTCGTAGGCACAGGAGGAGGAGGGGATGGCAGAGGTCGCAAATGGGTTTTGATTCCTTACCCGTACCTGGCCGCACCAGGGTCGCAAACGGGTACCCGTACCCTACTCGATACCCGGCTACCCGTACACGTACCCTAACCATACCTGGCCGGGTACGGGTAGGGTACGGGTACGGGTACCCGATTGCGACCTCTGGGATGAAGCCACGTTGCAGGCGCGGGTGGGTTGATTCTAGGAACTTGAATTGTGAGACAAGACGTTGGGAAATGAGTGACAAACGGTTACTCACCAGTGACTCACGGCCTACCCGTACCCGGCCGCAGCAGGGTCGCAAACTGGTACCCGTACCCGGCCGGGTACGGGTAGCCGGGTATCGGGTAGGGTACGGGTATCGGGTACCCGGTTGCGACCTCTGGGGGACGGTTGAGTAGCGCGGCGTCTGCGCGTAGCAGCGTACTGATGCCGTTGTTAGGCAGACAGCGGGCCCGCGTTGGAGCCTACCGAGGCAGTTGTAGGCACAGGAGGAGGAGGGGACGGTTGCGTAGCGCTGCGTCTGCGCGTAGCAGCGTACTGATGCCGCTGTTAGGCAGACAGCAGCCTTGCTTTGCATTCTACGGAGGCAGTCGTAGGCACAGGACAGTCGAGGGCCCGGGCTTACATGGGGGCACGGACGGCTGGGGGGAAGGCACGATAGACATGAGGGAGATTCATTGGATTGTCACCGTCGAGATTATATCGTCACGCTCATAAAGATTCGAATTCGAGCCGATGCTTGATGCAGCCCGATTTATTTTCGTGAACCAAGGGAGCACCTTGAGCTGCTTTTGGGACCGTGAACTATTGCTTTGCTTTGCTCATACCGAGCTGTACCCCCCCCCTCCCCCCGCTCTCTCCTCCACACCTCTTCATCATCATCATCATTGTGATGATCGTCGCGATCGACGTGACAGGTCAAGGAGGCCAAGGTGACGGAATTGAAGATCAACGAGGCGCGCGAGCACTACCGCCCGGCAGCGGCGCGGGCTTCCCTCCTCTACTTCATCATGAACGACCTCAACAAGATCCACCCAATGTACCAGTTCTCGCTGAAGGTGAGTTCCCTTGCACTCACTCGAGGTGAGGTCTCACTCCAGGTGAGGTCTCATTCAATGTGAGGTCACACGCAAGTTGAGGTCACACTCAATTCCCTTCCTAACGTACATGTTGTTTACGTCGTTCATTGTGAACATTCGGTCACAGTTCCAAAGACCTGCACTGTTTCATTGCTTTATGGCTTTATTTTGGTGATTTTCGAAAAGTTTTTTGGTTTGGCCATGTTTGTTTGTTGTAGTACAGAGTTAGACTGATGGCCTTAATCTAAGTTGTCTTGTGGTTGTTGTTGTTTGACTTGCATCCCACTGGGATTTTTGCACACAGCGTCGGTGTACGGTGATTTTTCTGCAATATTTTTCTGTCTTTTCTTGGATTTTCTGTTTGCACTCAGTTACATAGTCACTTTAAGATGTTTTCTTGTTCATGTTTTTGTTTTTTGTTTGTTGCGGTTGCACCCGATTTAAGAGCCGAATGGCTCACAGGACTATACCTAATAAATTAAACTTTGAAACTTTGAAAACTTTGTTTTAGGGCTACGATTTTGGCTTAGGTTTTGTGTCCTGTTAAATGGGCTTTGAGGTGTCATTCCCTGGCTCACCAGGAGCAGGCAGTACGGGACAGACTGTTTCCCCTTCGCACGCACGGGGGGATATCTCCGGGAGCTCCGGTTTCCTCCACGTATAAGCACTCATTAATTGGCCGACATCACCTTACTTACTAGAGGACCGCAGGAGCTTGGGCAATCATTGGCGCTGGCTCGGTGTCTTCGAGAGCGAGCCAATGCCGGGCAACGTAAGACGTCGACATTGTGATGATGACATTTAACCCTTTCCCGTACCGTTCACCGCTGAATCTGGAAACGCGCGGTTGGTTCAGCGTTAATTTTATTTAGAGAGGCGTAGTAGGACCGTTGTTACTCTTAGGTTTTTTCGGTAAAGTCACGTAAGTAAAAATAAATAATAAAAATAATATAAATAATAATAGAAATTAAATAATAAATCACGACGTTTCGGAGGCAACACAAGTCTCCGTCATCAGGTGGGACCGTCACAGCTAAATTTACTGTAGCAAGTGAGGCAAAATTCCAAGAGACGAGCTCTTAAATACAAGTTGAGGGGGAGGGGGGGAGGGGCTTATCTGAATGTGGTGGCCAATGAATGGAACGTGTTGGGGGGGGTGGGCGGGGCTATAAGAGAACAATAGGTGCACTTGGGGTTGTAACCGGTGTTGGCTGACAATCCAAATACAAAAAAGGCAGTACAGTTAAACGCTGGGGATGTCAACACTCGGTAAAGTAGGGCCGTTGTTTTTAAAGACGTTGTTACCGCAGAGAACCGTAGCGACACAACCGTACTCTGTGACGGCTGGCGTACGTGTACACCAGCGGAACGGAATGGAAGTAAAAACCGATGACGTATGTACACGTACGTCATCGGAATGGGAAAGGGTTCACATGACGTTGGTGACGATGACGATGATGACGATTTTCTGTACGGGGAAAGCCTCGCCGAGTCTCAACGAGACGGACGGCGAGCACAGGACAGTGAGCACAGGACAGTGAGGAGCCAGTTGTCAACTCCGTAGGCGACCCACCGATGGTGATGCTTTTGATTGCTTTTGATTGGGCGACGGCCAGAGGTCGCAACCGGGTACCCGATACCCGTACCCTACCCGATACCCGGCTACCCGTACCCGGCCGGGTACGGGTACCCGTTTGCGACCCTGGTGCGGCCGGGTACGGGTAGGCCGTGAGTCACTGGTGAGTAACCGTTTGTCACTCATTTGCGACCTGGTGCGGCCGGGTACGGGTACGGGTAAGGAATCAAAACCCGTTTTCGACCTCTGGCGACGGCTCGTGACGCGGGCCTAACGTCGAACCGCGTGCTTGCGCGTGCGCGTGTGCCCCCCGGCGCAGGCGTTCAGCGTGGTGTTCCAGATGGCGGTGCAGCGGGCGGCGCCGGACGAGACGCTGAAGCAGCGCGTGGCCAACCTCATGGACAGCATCACCTTCTCCATTTTCCAATACACAACTCGGGGGCTCTTCGAGTGCGACAAGCTGACCTTCACGGCGCAGGTCGCCTTCCAGGTGAGGACCCCCGGCGCGTCGGCGAGACGTTAACTACCTCGCCCGGTGTGCAGGAGGTCGCGGGTTCGATCCCAAACCTGGCGAGATGTTAACTACCTCGCCCGGTGTGCAGGAGGTCGTGGGTTCGATCCCAACCCTGGCGAGATGTTAACTACCTCGCCCGGTGTGCAGGAGGTTGTGGGTTCGATCCCAACCCTGGCGAGATGTTAACTACCTCGCCCGGTGTGCAGGAGGTCGTGGGTTCGATCCCAACCCTGGCGAGATGTTAACTACCTCGCCCGGTGTGCAGGAGGTCGTGGGTTCGATCCCAACCCTGGCGAGATGTTAACTACCTCGCCCGGTGTGCAGGAGGTCGTGGGTTCGATCCCAACCCTGGCGAGATGTTAACTACCTCGCCCGGTGTGCAGGAGGTCGTGGGTTCGATCCCAACCCTGGCGACGCCTGTTATATATTTGGAGTTTGCGTGTCACTCTCCCTCTCTCCCCCGTGGAATCAGCATCACACATGCCTGCCAGTAGCACCCCTATAACGCTGTACGTAAATTTTATATAAAGGACAAAATCCCACATACAGCCACCACCAAGCAAACGAAAACCCTACTACTACCACCACTACCACCAAGCAAAATAAAAAATGAATGAACAAATTTAAGGAATGGATGTTTCCGCGTGGGTTTCCTCCATCATCACCGTGATTCCGTCCAGTGTCGATATGTCCGTGTATTTCCTCTCTTCCCGTAGCTATGATGTCACCGGTTTTAGCACAAAGCATCCCAATTCTTAAAATAAATGCTGCCAACTACTAAATTGGGACTACGCGTGACAACATCATCCCCTTCTCTGCGAAAGCTTGGCAGGACCCTCCCGAAAAAGGAGTCTTGAGAATCGGCGAGGCTTTGGCCTACTCTTCCACACTGGTCAGATTCCTTGGACGAGGCCGGAGTGCCCACACTTTACGCCGCCACCCTGATTTGTGCCATCGTTGTCCGCCCACAGGTGCTGCTTACGAACCGTGAGATCATCCCGCAGGAGCTTGACTTCCTCCTGAGATTCCCAGCTCAGCCGGGAGTGACCAGTCCCGTGGACTTCCTGTCAAACCAGTCGTGGGGCGGAATCAAGGTTCGTGTGCGGAGCATTTGTACTGTCGGTATCCGCCCGCGACTAAACCGGGTCCTAAGAGTTGATGGGTCTTCGGCCCAGTGAAACCCAATGACTGCACAAAAAGAACGGTCACATTACATGCTCTTTGGTTTTTGTCGGTAAAGTCACGTAGGTGAGAATAAAAATAAATATTTAAAAAACATAAAAAAAATATTAAAGATAAAATATTCTCACCGACGTGACTTTACCGAAAAAACCAAAGAGTATGGATCCTTGCAGTCACGAAAACTTCAAATCTAGAATTGGTCACATTACATTCGGCTTTTCACTTGTACGTTCTCGTGGATTGCGATGCGGGTATTGCGTCGACCGCACGGCATGCCCAACCACCACGACGCCAAAGTCCCCCCGATGAACGGGTGACGGTCGCGAACCGGCTGGCCGTCAAGTCCGTGCCCACGGGTGACGACCCTCTGCGGTTAGGGGTCGTGAGAGCGAACATTCTTATCGACCAAACTCTTGCCGACTCGCGGTCGGAAACTTGGGACCGTGTTGTCATCATCGTCGTCGCCATCATCGTCAGGAATAATTTACGTAAAAAACCCCAAGGGAGTTCGTTGAGGCTAATGCCACGTTTGCATGAGCCACACGACTCAAAGTAGAATCAGAAAATGTAATTATCCTGGAGGAATCCAGATGAGCTATGAAGCCCTTTTTCACGGATTTCCTATAAACTCGAGCGTCCGTCGAGGAGCATAGATGCAGTGCAGGACAACGGTGAATTCGGAGGCGCTGCCCTCTGCCTGCAACGTAGCTCGGAAGCGCGCGGCTGCAACCGACGAAGCGGCGTGCTAAATTTCGATTTAAAGCTTTCGTGACTGCAGGGATTCATCGTCTTGGTTCTTTCGTTAAAGTCACGTAGAAGGAAAATAATAAAATAATAAAAATAAAACATAATAAAATAATTCTCACGACGTTTTATTTTATTATGTTTTATTTTTATTATTTTATTATTTTCCTTCTACGTGACTTTACCGAAAGAACCAAGACGATGAAGTGGCGTGCGCACCGTCCGCCTGCCCTGGCGATGACCAAGCTGTCCCGAGATGGGGCGCGTTGCGGCTGATGTGGTCAAATGCGTGGGCATTAACCACGATCGTTTCCGTGACGTAATTATCTGTTTCATTGAATATTACCACGTTGTTTAGATGGAATAATTCGTATAAATAAAAGGCATTGATTCTTATACGCGCGATTCAGTGCACGTACTTTTATCCTTCAGAGTCAAAGTTGACACGCGCGCTTGCTCCTGTGTGAGTGTGTGTATGGCACAAGCGTCGTGGTGACGTCACCGTCACTTAGTGGCGAATGGCGGTTGTTGTTGTTGTGGGGGGCGGTAGTGTAGCGGTTAGCGCTACGCTGCGCTACGAACCTGGCGACCCAGGTTCGATTCCCGCTCACGGCCAACACCCAGTGACGATTATCTGAACCGGTCCTGGGCCTCCCCTAGGTGGACTCGGCCTCAAAATGAGTACCTGGTGCGGTGTGTAAACATCGCCACTGGGGAGACAAAGGCGGTCGGGCATGGTGCTGGCCACCCACCCCCTCGTGTACCGTTACGGCCTTCATAGGTGCTCGCTAACAGCACTTGCCCCTACAGTCTGTGAAGGCTATACAGGGGATCTTTGTCTTTGTGGGGGGCGGTAGTGTAGTGGTTTGTGCTCTTCGTTACGAACCGAATGCTTGAACTGGTTTCTAGGCCTCCCCTAGGTCGACTCAGCCTAAATGAAGTACGTGGTGCATTGTGTAAACATCAGCACTGGGGAGACAGAGGCGGCCGGGCGTGGCGTTGACTACACCATGCCTTCGTGCGCCGTACCTGATCTGGCGAGCAATCGAAACGAAGACAGCCACAGCATTTGCGTGTGATCAGATGCGCTTCTGCGGCCGTCTGGAACACTCTTCCTTCCGATATTAGGAAGCCACTGGAGCGATGCACTTTTAAATCATCTAGATTGAAAACAAATTTTTTTTGAACTACTTTTTGTGTTTAATTTGTTTTTTCCTTACCCCACACCTCCGATTAGCATGGTTGGCTACATCCGGTGCGAAAGAATTTCAACATACATGCACACCTGCCTTCATAGGCACTGCTAGCTAGCAGCACTCGTCCCAACGTGGACAATCTTTATGCACCGTCCGTGCGCGTGCTCAGGCCCTGTCAAACATGGAGGCGTTCCAGAACCTGGACCGGGACATCGAGGGATCGGCCAAGCGCTGGAAGAAGTTCGTGGAGTCGGAGGCGCCCGAGAAGGAAAAGTTCCCGCAGGAGTGGAAGAACAAGACTGCGCTGCAGCGTCTGTGCATGATGCGCGCGCTACGCCCCGACCGCATGACCTACGCCGTGCGGTGAGGGCGCCACCACCGGGAACCCCCCCCCCCCCTCACTACTCCGAGTGTTAAGCGCGCAGGCGGCAAAGCTGGATGACCGAGTAGCCCCGAGGGCTTGTGCCGGGTCCGCAGGGCTACGGCGAGGAGGAGTGGGACCTATCGACTCGTATAGACATCCGCGGATTGCATGGAGACCCATAGACTTACGTAGAGACCCGCAGACTGAAATGAAGACCCGTAGACTTACGTAGAGACCCATGACATTTTTTCGATTTAAAGCTTTCGTGACTGCAGGGATTCATCTTCTTGGTTCTTTCGGTAAAGTCACGTAGAAGGGAAATAATAAAATAATACAAATAAAATCATTCTCACGACGTTTCGGCCACAACGCAAGCAGCCGTCCTCAGGTGAAGAACAGGTCTGTCGGAAAGACAGCATCTGAATGAACACCACCAGGCTTGGCAGCGTATATTTAAGCTGGGTTGGAGGGGGAAGAGCGCCTTGACAACCCAGCTTAAATATACGCTGCCAAGCCTGGTGGTGTTCATTCAGACGCTGTCTTTCCGACAGACCTGTTCTTCACCTGAGAATGGCTGCTTGCGTTGTGGCCGAGACGTCGTGAGAATTATTTTATTATGTTTTATTTATAGTATTTTATTATTTCCCTTCTATGTGATTTTACCGAAAGAACCAAGAAGATGAGACCCATAACAATTCCAGTCTGTCGAGACTAACACGGGGTGGGGGGGGGGGACCCTTTGTTTGCTCGCTACTCGGCACAGGGACTTTGTGGAGGAGAAACTTGGCAACAAGTACGTGGCCGGGCGCTCGCTCGACTTTGCCGCCTCCTTCGAGGAGTCGGGTCCGGCCATCCCCATGTTCTTCATCCTCTCACCGGGCGTGGACCCGCTCAAGGACGTGGAGCGGCACGGTGGGTTGCGCACGTGACTTGGTCGGCGGGGGGGGCACAGCGGGGCCGCTCGTGCCCCCCCTTTGCGAGATTCCCTACTCGCACGGCTCCCCGTGCGGAGTTTGTTTGTTTCTGTCTTCACACTCATCTTCTTGGTTGTTTCGGTAAAGTCATCACGTAGAAGGGAAATAATAAAATAATAAAAATGAAACATTTCATAATTCTCACGACGTTTCGGCCACAACGCAAGCAGCCGTCCTCAGGTGAAGAACAGGTCTGTCGGAAAGACAGCGTCTGAATGAAACACCACCAACCCAGCTTAAATATACGCTCCAACCCTGGTGGCAAGGTAATTAACATCGCGTGGAAATCTATAGTCGCAGCCAATTAATCTAAATAACCTCAACTTAAATTTCGATTTCAAGCTTTCGGGACTGCAGGGAATTCATATTGTTGGTTCTTTCGGTAAAGTCACGTAGAAGGGAAATAACAAAATAATAAAAATTAAACATAACAAAATTAAATTCTCACGACGTTTCGGCCACAACGCAAGCAGCCATCCTCAGGTGTCTTTCCGACAGCTCTGTTTCTTCACCTGAGGACAGCTGCTTGCGTTGTGGCCGAAACGTCGTGAGAATTTCATTTTATCATGTTTTATTTTAATTATTTTATTATTTCCCTTCTACGTGACTTTACCGAAAGAATCAAGAATATGACTTCAACTTGTCAGCAACCTCCTGAAACAGACTCTTGAGACAACAGCGCGTGGCTCGTCCCGCAAGTCTGGACATCTGTGAGAAAGAACTTTACGGCTCATCGGATTCCTCCTCCAGCGCAAATAAACATTCCGATTCTGAGAATCGGCACCTCGGCGCTCCGTCTTCGTGCGCGCGTGCAGGGAAGAAGTTGGGGATCACGTTTGACCAGGGCAACTTCCACAACGTCTCGCTGGGCCAGGGCCAGGAGGTGGTGGCCGAACAGGCGCTGGACCTGGCCGCCAGGGAAGGCCACTGGGTCATCCTGCAGGTGAGGGCATGCGCGTGGACGGGCCGGGAGGGCTCGCGGTTGTGTGTTATCTTCTTGGTTCTTTCGGTAAAGTCACGTAGAAGGGAAGTAATAAAATAATAAAAATAAAACACAATAAAATAATTCTCACGACGTTTCGGCTACAACGCAAGCAGCCGTCTTCAGGTGAAGAATGAGACACTGCCAAGCTAGGAGCTTATACATAAGCTGAGTTGGAGGTGGAAGAAGAGCGCCTTAACAAAAGAATGTGCATATCAAGAGGAATTTAGCATATTCATGGGTTGTGTGTTATTTGAGGTGGCCGGGTGGCTCGGAGGTCGGGCAGCTGAGCCAGAACTTCTGAGGTCCCGGGTTTGAATCTGGGTCTCAGCCACCTTTGGGGTGCCGTGGTGGCTATGAGATGTTAACTACCTCGCCCCGTTCTCCCGCCGGCAGAACATCCACCTGGTGGCCAAGTGGCTGGGCACGCTGGAGAAGAAGCTGGAGCAGCTGGGGGGCGAGTCGAGCTCGCCCATCTTCCGCGTCTTTGTGAGCGCCGAGCCGGCCTCCTCGGCCGACTCGCACATCATCCCGCAGGGCATCCTGGAGACCTCCATCAAGATCACCAACGAGCCGCCCTCTGGCATGCACGCCAACCTGCACAAGGCCCTGGACAACTTCAACCAGGTGACCGCGACCCCTCCCGTTCCACGGCGGGCTCTCTTTCGAACGGCATGGCGGGATCGCCACCCCCGCGGGTGTTAACTAGGGTGGCCGACGGGCTCGAACCGCGACGAGCGGAAAAAAAAAAACCGCACGGACTTCCCCGGGCCACGCCGAACGCCCACGTGGTGCCGCCGATCCGATGAATTCTAGATTGAAAACTGATTTCTTGAGAACTGATTTATTGCGTTTCGTCTGTTGTCCTTCCCACATACGTCCGATTAGCTTGGTTGGCTACGTACGGTGCGAAAGAAGTTGAACACACACACATACATATGATTGCCTCGATCCGGGGCTGCGGTTGAATTTAAACGCCAGCCAGTTTGTCACCGGGGGTGCCTTGCCTCGGCCTCGGCGTCACACGGAAGCGGTGGCGCCAACCGATAACCTCCGGTTGGCGCACTTCAGTCGGCGGTCGACAATCGACGCGGGCTGTGACCCCCCTCCCCGTGGTCGACCCCCGCCTCCCCCCCCCCCCCGCGATCCGTGGATCAAACAAATCACGGCAGCCAAGAGCGGCTCACGCGAACGCTGTCGCGAGAGTTCGCGCGTTCCGGCACGCGGGACGGCCCCGCCGCCGCCGGCTAGCGAGCGAGCGAACGAACGGCCGTCGCTGGCGCAGAAGCGCGGGCGGCCCGGGGCGCTAACCGCGTGCGTGCGGGCGGCGCCGTCGTTTCCGTCGCTTCCCCTCACAGGACACCCTGGAGATGTGCGCGCGGGAAAACGAGTTCAAGAGCATCCTGTTTGCGCTGTGCTACTTCCACGCGGTGGTGGCGGAGCGGCGCAAGTTCGGCGCGCAGGGCTGGAACCGCAGCTACCCGTTCAACACGGGTGACCTCACCATCTCCGTGAACGTCCTCTACAACTACCTGGAGGCCAACGCCAAGGTGGGGCCTTTGTCGCACGGCGGCGGCGGCGGCCAGCGCGCGCCGTCGTTCGCTCCGCTCGTTCGTTCCAGGGAAACCCGCGCGGAGTCTCCAGGCTCTCCTTTTTGTCCAGGAGGGGTCCTGCCAGGATTACCGCAGTAGGGGGTGGGGGTGGAGGGGGCGACGTTTCCACTGCGTGCGATTCCATTGGAGTAATTTATTTGTTCTAAAAATTTTTTTTTTTACCAGGGATGGCCTCACTGAGCTATGTAGCACCGAAGTGGCTTATCACCGTCATGTGGAAATTTCTCTGGGTCCCTCCGGTTTTTCCCTCCACATTTGGAATCAACGTCACGCGTTCAGAGCACTTGGCCACTATACATTTCCACGTGGCCACAAGCCACACTTCGTTGAGCTGTCATTTGTGAAGGCCGGTTCGCTTCTGAAAAAAAGCTACCTAGCTCGGTGGGGCCTTACCTGCTAAAATAAAAATAGTAAATTGTTTAGTTAGTATCAATGGCGTAGTGACTACACGATCAGCTCAGAGGGGTGCGGCAATTTGTTAGGTGCCACCCCCCCCCCCCCCCCCCCAATATTTGATTTGCGCAATTTGCGGAAGCCGAACGTCGCTTCTGAAAAGGAGCCGTACAAGCTCAGCAGGGCCTTACCTGGTAAAAAAAAAAAAAAATTATCGTGAGACGAGGAAGCACCCTCGCGCCGGGCAGCGTTACGCACATCCCACGCCTGAGCCCGATTCATTCCTTGCCCGTGCCGCTGGTTTCCTCCCGCCACCGCCCCCCGTCGCAGGTGCCCTGGGACGACCTGCGCTACCTGTTTGGGGAGATCATGTACGGCGGCCACATCACCGACGACTGGGACCGGCGTCTGTGCCGCACCTACCTGGAGGAGTACATCCAGCCCGGCATGCTGGACGGCGAGCTGTACCTGGCCCCCGGCTTCCCCATCCCGCCCAACTCCGACTACAACGCCTACCACCAGGTGCGCCGCCCTCTTCACCTGCCGCCCGCCCGCCCGCCCGCCCGCCCCCCCTGTCCACCAGGTGTCGTCAATCTGATTGGTCACCCACTTTCCTGTCTGATGGGCCTCACGTGTACGTGTACGTATGTCTGCGCGTTGACCTTCTACCGCACCGTGCGTAGCGCAACCGTGCTCATCGGAGGTGCGATCAATTCTACAAAGTGCGATGCGAATCGTAATTCACCGAAAGAGTAACAACTTCTTCGGGGTAATTTTCTTTCCCCCGATGTTGTCCGCGTTCGCGTCACGTGACGGAGCGTTTGTGCGGATCTCCCGCAGAGTGGAGCAACTTTCTGCGTCAGAAAACGGCCCGCGGAAGTGGCTAACGCAGGGCCACCTCTGAGATCCCTCGAAGTGTCGTCTACAGCACTCGCCGCTCGCTCTTGTGTTACGTGCAAAATCTTTTTGTTGTTGTTGTTATCGGAATCAGAATATTTATTTATACCGCAGGACGGAATCCGGTGAGCTATGAAGCTCTTTTGCGACAGATGCCCAGTCGGGGCACGGGGGTCTGGAAGTTACAACAACAAGCTCAGCGAAGCGGTTTTTCACGTGCAAATTTATAGCGGCCAAATAATCGATATAATATAAACGCACGTTGATAATAAATGTTGAAGGAAAAAACTGGAGGACCCGAGATCGAACCCACGACCTCCTGCATACCAGGCGAGGTAGTTAACATCTCCTAGCCACCGTGATGATGATGAGAGAGAGAGACACGCAAACTCCAAATATGCAGCAGGCATCGTCAGGGTCGGGATCGAACCCACCACCTCCTCCATACCAGGCGAGGTAGTTAACATCTCCTAGCCACCATGATGATGATGAGAGAGAGAGACACGCAAACTCCAAATATACAGCAGGCATCAGGGTCGGGATCGAACCCACGACCTCCTGCATACCAGGCGAGGTAGTTAATATCTCCTAGCCACCGTGATGATGATGAGAGAGAGAGACACGCAAACTCCAAATATACAGCAGACTTCAGGGGCGGGGTCGAACCCCTGACCTCCTGCATACCAGGCGAGGGAGATGACATCTCCTAGCCACCGTGGATTCCTCCTTCACGAATGAATCCTTCCGCTGCTTCGGTTCCCCCGACCCCCTCCCTGCTCCGTGCGCACCGCCGCGCCCTCCTCAGTACATTGACGACACGCTGCCGCCCGAGTCCCCCTACCTCTACGGGCTGCACCCCAACGCCGAGTTCGGCTTCCTGACGCAGACGTCGGAGAAGCTCTTCAAGACGGTGCTCGAGATGCAGCCCAGGGACAGCAGCGGCTCGGAGGGGGGCGGCTCCACCCGCGAGGAGAAGGCACGCACGGCACACACACATGACATACACGCACGGCACACACGGCACACACACATGGCACACACACACACACGGCACACACACACACGGCACACACACACACGACACACACACACACACAGCACACACACACACACACACGGCACACACACACACACGGCACACACACACACACACACGCACGGCACACGGCACACATTTGACACACACACGGCACACATGGCACACACACACGGCACACACACACGGCACAGAAACACGGCGCACGGCACACACACACGGCACACACACACGGCACACACACACGGCACACACACACGGCACACACACACGGCACACACACACGGCACAGAAACACGGCGCACGGCACACACACACGGCACACACACACGGCACACACACACGGCACACACACACGGCACACACACACGGCACACACACACGGCACAGAAACACGGCGCACGGCACACACACACGGCACACACACACGGCACACACACACGGCACACACACACGGCACACACACACGGCACACACGAGACAAAGATCCCTCTGATAGCCTTACGCACCGTTGGGGCAAGTGATGTTAGCGAGCAGTGCCTATGACGGCCATCACGGCACACAAGGAGGCGGGTGGCCAGCATCAGGCCCGGCCGCCTTTGTCTCACCAGTGGCGATATTTACACACCCACATCAGCTACTCGTTTAAGGCTGAGTCGACCTAGGGGAGGCCCAGGCCCGGTTCAGATATGTAAGCCATGAGCAGGAATCGAACTCGGATCATCGGGTTTAAAACACGGTGCGCTAACCAATGCGCCACCGCTCCCTACATTCACACATACACACACACACACGTGTACAAAGATAAAGATCCCCCAGTATAGCCTCAACAGATTATTGGGGCAAGTGCTATTAGCGAGCACCTATGAAGGCCGAAACGACACACGAGCGGGTGGGTGGTCAGAACTATGCCCGGCCACTTTTGTCTCCCTTGTGCAGATGTTTACACACCGCACCAGGTACTAATTTGAGGCCGAGTCGACCTAGGGGAGGCCCAGGACCGGTTCAGATACTCGTCACCGGTGTTGGCCGTGAGCGGGAATCATCGAACTCGGGTCGTCGGGTTCGTAGCGCAGCGTGGCGCTGTAACCGCGATGCCACCGTGCAGTGCCCGCTTCCACAGAGTTCCCCAAAGCAGGTAGCGAGGGTCGACCCGGCGCAGCGGGAGAGAATTAAAAAGGACGATACAAATATATAAAAATATACAAGCGAGCAGAGGAGGGGGGGAGTAAACTGGCACGCGTGCACGCACTTACCCTCGTAACGCACGTCTCATCCGCGTGTGTGTGTGCCGTGTGTGTGTGTGCCGTGTGTGTTCCGTGTGTGTCTGTGTTCCGTGTGTGTGTGCCGTGTGTGTGCCATGTGTATGTGTATCGTGTGAATCTGTGCCGTGTGTGTGTGTGCCGTGTGTGTGTTCCGTGTGTGTGCCATGTGTGTGTGTGTCGTGTGAATCTGTGCAATGTGTGTGTGCGCCGTGTGTGTGTGTGTGTTTCGTGTGTGTGTGCGCCGTGTGTGTGTGTGCGCCGTGTGTGTGCGCCGTGTGTGTGCCGCGTGTGTGTGTTCTGTGTCGTGTATGTATGCCGTGTGTGTGTGCCGTGTGTGTGTGCGCTGTGTGTGTGTTCCGTGTGTGTGTGTGTGCCATGTGTGTGTGTGCCGTGTGTGTGTGCGTGCCACGTGCGTGTGTGCAGGTGAAGGCCGTGCTGGACGAGATCCTGGAGCGCATGCCGGAGGAGTTTGGCATGACGGAGCTGCTGGCGCGCGCCGAGGACCGCACGCCGTACGTGGTGGTGGCGCTGCAGGAGTGCGAGCGCATGAACCTGCTGACGCGCGAGATCCGCCGCTCGCTACGCGAGCTCGACCTGGGCCTCAAGGTGAAGGGAGGGGGGGGCCGGGGGGGATTTGTAGTCCGCCGCCTTCGCCGGGTCAGAGGTCGTAGGAGACCCAGCAAGGGTGACCCCGGTGTATTTAAAAAAAAAAATTAGGTTGAAAATTAATTTCATTTAGAACTGCTTTTTGTGTGTTTAGTTTTTTTGTCCTTCCCCCTCCCCCCGCACCTCCCATTAGCAGGGTTGGCTACGTACGGTGCGAAAGAAGTTCAACATGTATACATACGGAAGTTCAACATACATACAAACATTCTAGAGATCCCAAACTATGGACCATTTCATGAGAGCTGCATTTTGCATTTAGTTTGTTGTCCTTCCCAACCGCCGTGATGGAGAGTTACGACCTCACCACGACTCACCCCCCCACCCTCCCACCCCTCTCCCATTCACTTAAGACTTACCACCCATTTACGAGCCGCAATCAGAGCCCGTCAGATTTACGAGAAATTTCCAGAATCATTTTCCGCCCTCGGAGCTCCAGAACCTCTGCGGTGCCTGCCCAGCGCTTTGGCCGCCCCGCCCCACAACGAGCCGCGCATGGGTTTGACTCGTTCCCGTGTCCCCCCTCCCCGCCCCCCCTCGTGCGTACGCGCGCACGCGTCTTCCGTCCCGCAGGGCGAGCTGACGATGACGGGCGACATGGAGGCGCTGCTGACGTCGCTGTTCTTCGACCAAGTGCCCGAGGGGTGGACCCGGCGTGCCTACCCGTCCATGCTGGGCCTGGCGGCGTGGTTCATCGACATGCTGCAGCGCGCGCGCGAGCTCGAGGCGTGGACGAGCGACTTCGCGCTGCCGTCGGCCGTGTGGCTCACGGGGTTCTTCAACCCCCAGTCGTTCCTCACGGCCATCATGCAGTCGGCGGCGCGGCGCAACGAGTGGCCGCTGGACCGCATGGCGCTGAGCTGCGACGTCACGAAGAAGGCGAGGGAGGAGCTGGGCGGGCCGCCTCGCGAGGGCGCCTACATCCACGGCCTCTTCATGGAGGGCGCTCGCTGGGACACGCAGGTGCGTGTGAAGCGCGTGCGAAGTGCGTGTGTGTGCGCGTGCGTGCGTGCGCGCGTCTGGAGCGTAGCGATCAGCGCACTGCGCTACGAACCCAGCGACCCGAGTTTGATTTCCGCTCACGGCTACCAACACCGGTGAGGATTATCTGAACCGGTCCTCGGCCTCCCCTAGGTCGACTCGGCCTCAAATTAGTACCGTTGTGCGGTGTCTAAACTTCGCCACGAGGGAGACGAAGGCGGCCGGGCGTTGTGCTGGCCACCCACCCCCTCGTGCGCCGTATCGGCCTTCATAGGTGCTCCTCGCTAACAGCACTTGGCCCAACAGTCCGTTGAGGCTATACGGGGGATATTTGTCTTGTCTGAAGTGTGGGGATCCCTCCTGAAGGGACATCTGTACCAGAATGCGAATCGTAATATTTATGTACACTGGAGGAATCCGATGAGCTTTCAAGATCTTTTTCACAGATGTCCAGCTGGGGCACGGGGTCAGATCATGTATACTTAAGTGATCTAACATGAAAAAAAAATCAGTCATGAATCATAATTTTGGTCGCAAAAGTCTCCTGCACGTTAAACGTAACTGATATTGGCCGGACGTTTCAATCGTTCAAAATGTGCTTGCAATTGGCGCAAGTCGCAAACGTCCGATGCTGACGCGAGTCGCTGGGTTCACTGCGCCGCTCACCCTCCCCTCTCTCTCCCCCCGTGACCCGTCCTGTGCCCTCCGACCTCCCCCGAAGACGGGGATGATAGCGGACGCCCGTCTGAAGGAGCTCCTGCCGCCGCTGCCCGTGGTGTTCCTGCGCGCGGTGCCCAGCGACAAGCAGGACACGCGCAGCGCGTACGCGTGCCCCGTGTACAAGACGCGCCAGCGCGGCCCCACCTTCGTCTGGACCTTCCACCTCAAGACCAGAGACAGTCCCGCCAAGTGGACTTTGGCTGGAGTGGCCCTGCTGCTGCAGTCTTAGCTCGGGAGCTCGGCTTCCCCGGCTAATAGAGATCCCACCCGCCCAATCAGCACCTTATCCACCGAACCACCCACCTGACCCGATTACCCAACCACCAAATCACCCACCCACCCAATCACCCACTCACCCAATCAGCACCTTACCCACCGACCGACCGACCGACCCACCAACCAACCCACCCAATCACCCACCCACCAAATCACCCACCTACCCACCGACCGACCCACCAACCCACCCACCCCATTACCCAACCAATCGCCCACCCACCCAACAACCGAACCACCCACAAAATCACCTACCCAACCACCAAATCACCTTCCCAACCACCAAATCACCCACCCAATCACCCACCTACCCATCGACCTACCCACCAACCCAGCAACCCACCCAATCGCCCAACCAACCACCAAATCACCCACCCACCAACCCAACCAACCACCCAATCACCCACCCAATTATATACCCACCGACCCACCAACCCAATCACCCACCAACTGACCCACCCACACAATCACCCGCCCACTCTTCGCCCATGATTGGCAGCGGCACACAAGCAAGTAAGCAAAATAAGCCTAGGGTTGCCCCAACGTGTTACGTTCAACATTTTAAGTTGCCGTTGCGATTGGCCGTGGGGGGGGGGCTCTAGGTGTAAGCAAGATTAGCCAAAGATTAGGGGGGGCCACGTAGCTCACGAAGAGGCGGGCGGGGGGGTGGGGTGGGGTGTGCCAAAACCAGCTCAAATTCAGATCTTTGTGAAGAAATTTTAAAAAAATTATCGCAGCCCTAGCAGCACTCTTCGAGCAAATGTCATTGCGAGAAGTTCATTGACTTCACTGCTCGACGACGATGACCGTGGTAGGAGTTCGCCGGTGGCGGCGCGCCCATCGCGCGACGTTTGTCGCCGTCACCCTGACGGTCCGGCAGGCGTGGCCGCAAAGTGGCGACATCCCCCCACCGAGGGATTTGTTTAAACAACGTGGGAAAGTCTCGTAAAATCCTCCGCCTGTGTCCATCCAGCAGCGTGGATGAACACGCCACCGCCGCCACCGCCGCCGCCGCCGCGATGGTTAGTCGATCCGGCATGGTCGCGTGCGGTGGGGTAAAGTGTGGATAAATCCTCCCACACCTGTGGCCCGTGTAGAACAGCTGGGGGGAGGGAGGGCTCGCTCTGCTCGCCTCCTCATCGTTCGCGATTTGGGGTTGCGGTACGATTCACGATTTGCGTTGTTGTTGTTGTTGTGAATCTCGCGCCCGTAGTGGCCGCACGGGCCATGTTTTGCCGACCGCCTTGCAACGTATCGGGTGAACAGTGGCGGGCGTTTGTCACGCTGCTATTGGTCGGTCTTGGTGGTCGTTTGACCGTACTTCACCACGCTGGTCAGCACGCGTTGCTGTATGGGAGGGGTGCCCAGGACCGGATGAGATATTTCTCACCCCTGACGCGGTGGGGCCCGTGGTCGGGAATTGAACTCAGGTGTGCTGGGTTCATGGCGCTAATTGCTTAGCCACCACTCCGGGCTCCCTCTACCACGGCATGCAACGCGAACGAAAACTTTCGTTACTTTTTTACGCACTCGATTCGGCGAATGTATCTCGAGAATAACAATCATCGACTGCGATCGATGGAGCTAAAAAAGCAAGGAGCGCAGTGTAACGGGTATTGGCAAACATTTAAAAATGCTGAAATATGAACACTGAAAAATTACTTAATTGGGATCAAAGACAAAGATCCCCCTCCCCCTCCCTCGTGTGTAGCCTGTAACAGACTGTTGGCGCTGTTGCTGTTAGCGAGCACCTATTAAGGCCGGCACGGCACGCGATGGGGTGGTTGGTGATGTTTTTTTGCGCACCGCACCAGGTATTCATTTGAGGCGGAGTCGACCTAGGGGAGGCCCAGGACTGGTGAAAACAATCGTCACCGGTGTTGGCCGTGAGCGGGAATTATCGAACGCGTAGCGCTGTAATCGCTGCGCTACTGCCGCTCCCCACAATTTGAGATCACCACACGGCAAAAAATTACTCAGTTGGGAATCACACAGCAGCAAAATCGCGAAACACCTGGCAGGACCCTCCTGCAACAGAAAAAAGAGTCTTGAGACTCAATGTGCCTTTCCTGGGTAAAAAAAAAACCCAGCATGATGGTGTAATCGTGGATCATTTACAAAAAAAAGTCGATGTCTCGTCGTGAGATCCACATGGCTGTGGAATGTACCACTGTGCCAAGGGAGAAAGGGGGGGGGGGGGTGTTTTTGGGGGGGTTGATTTTTTGTTGTTGTTGGCTCAAGCCGCGTTGTGTGTACGTCGCATTAGAGAGAGGTTGTTTTTGCTGCGTTTGTATTCCAGCCGGAGGTGGTCTGCGCAACGCGTTGCCACGTCCAGCGTGTTTCTGCGAAATAAAACGTAATATATTTTACCTGTTCAGTGTCCTTCATTGATGTGACCGCTGCACTTAGCTGACTCGGATTTCAATCCAGGGAGGTCACTGGTTCGGTTCGATCTTCCGATGCCGAAGTTGAAACTCTGATGCATGTTTCTCAAATCACCTCCTGCCCCCCCCCGAAATGGTTACGCCGCAGTCAGAACCGGCCCTAGACCTTTGGGGGCCCTAAGCAAAATTTGGTTGGAGGCCCCTTTGATGTATGATTTTTTTCACCCACTAGCTAGCAGTGACTCTAGGGGGCCCTCTGCTGGCCACGGGGCCCTTTGCAATTGCAAGGGTCGCTTAGTGGCTGGGCCGGCTCTAGCCGCAGTTGAGATGATGGGCACGTCGTAAGGAAGGCCCCACTGAACTCGTAGCTTCTTGATTTGAAGCTTTCGTGACTGCAAGGATTCATATTCTTAGGTTTTTTCGGTAAAGTCACGTAGGTGAAAAATTAAAATTAATAAAAAGTAAAATAAAAATCACGACGTTTCGGAGGCAACAGACGGAAGCTTGTGTTGCCTCCGAAACGTCGTGATTTTTATTTTATATTTATTTTACTTTTATTTATTTTAATTTTTCACCTACGTGACTTTACCGAAAAAACCCAAGAATATCGCAGCTTCTTTTTCAGAAGCGACCTGGCTAGCACAAATGATAGCTCAACGCAGGACAACTGTCATCACGTGGAAACTCATAGCAGCCAAATAACTCTGAACGCGTGGTGAAGTTTATTCTAAATGTGGAGGGGGGAAAACCGGAGCACCCGGAGAAAAAAAATTCCACGGCGATCATGGGGAGAGAGACACGCAAACCCCAAATATACAACAGCAGGCGTCAAGGCCGGGATCGAAACCCACGACCTCCTGTACACCAGGCGAGGTCGTTAACATCTCACCACGGAGAGACACGCAAACCTCAAATATACAGCAGCAGGCGTCATGGTCGGGATAGAACCCACGACCTCCTGTACACCAGGCGAAGTAGTTAACATCTCACCATGGAGAGAGCCGCAAACTCCAAATATACAGCAGCAGGCGTCATAGTCGGGATAGAACCCACGACCTCCTGCACACCAGGCGAGGTAGTTAACATCTCACCGCACGGTGTGTGAAACCTCAGCGCTGGGGAAAAAAAGGTGACCAGGTATGGTTCTGGGCAACACCACCACCATCGTCTTGTGTGTGCACCAGTGCCGGATGAAGCGAGTGCGGGGCCTGTAGTATGATGTTATAAAGGGGCCATAAATAAATAAATATTCATATTAAAATACACATTTTTTTACTTGCAGAGTAAAGTAATTGCATCTTATCATTTGCTATACAGCCAGATAATACGACAAATCGCTAACCGTAAAAACCCAGTCGTTCCTAGAAGTTGAAGGGCGGTATAGTACTATAGTAATAGAGCAAGTGCAGAATCATTGAACAGGAATTGATAGTTTGAAAGCATTTATCGCGGGAGCCCTTGAAAGTGCGGGGCTCGTAGCATATGTAGTTGCTACTTATATAGCAACTACATATGTGTGTAGTACATATGTAGTACATATGTAGCTACTACATATGTAGTACATATGTAGCTACTACACATGTAGCTACATCTGTAGCTATTTTTGCCACTACGATAATCAGACAACGGACTGTGCACGCCACGCTGGCCTTAATAGACGCTTGCGAAAAGCAGTCTGTGTGGCTGCCTGGTGCGTTTGTCGGCACAGTGTTGGATCTATGATGTACTCTGCACAATGAAGCGTTGGCACGGAGGTATCATAAACCCCGATACGTGTACTCTGCCTGATTGCGATGTTGCTTTGCTGATCTAGTTAGGGGCTCGCGACCACGCGCTTAATGGACTCGATGGGGTTCAGCGAATTTCTTTAAATCTCGTGTCATTTGAATCAGTGCAAGTGCCGGCTCAAGCATTGTGAGCAAGTTGGCGGGGGGGGGGACACCACGCACGTGCATGGAATTGTTTAATCGTTGGGGGGGCCCCTTTGACCGATCTTGACCACGCTAGTCAGGAGCAGTAGGAGCATGAGTAGCAGCAGCAGGAGTAGCAGCAGTAGCAGCAGGATGAGTAGCAGCAGCAGGATGAGTAGCAGCAGTAGCAGCAGGAGTAGCAGGAGGGGTATTGCGTCCCGTGTCCAGCCAGCGAGGCTCGTTTCGGCCACGGCGCTTTCCACACGAGTCAGCAGACGCGGGAGCCATCGCTCACCCAACCACGGCTACTGCGAATGACCTCCCCGTTTCTTTATCCTCGTCGTTATTAATATTCTGCTGGGTTACCCTGGGAAGCCGCGGCCAGCCTCAAGACTGCTTCCTTTTTTTGCTTTTTCAGGAGGGTCCTGCGAGATGTTAACTACCTCGCCTGGGATACAGGAGGTCGTGGGTTCGATCCCGACCCTGACACCTGGATATTTGGAGTCTGCGCGTCGCGCTCTCTCTCTCCTCGTGTTCGCGTGGATTTTTTCTCCGGGTCGTCCGGTATTTTCCGTCCATATTGAGAATCCACACCACGCGTTTAAGAGTATCTGGCTGCTATGAATGTCCACGTGATGATGATCAGCCCACTTGGTTGAGCTGTCATTTGTGATAGCCAGGTCACTTCTGAAAAAAAGCTGCATAGCTCAGTGGGGGCCTTACCTGCTAAAATAAAAAATAGTTTATAGTACTGGTAGGAACCACCTGGTTCCACCAGCCCACAGGGGATTATTGTGTCCGTCCGTCCGTCGTGCATCCAAAAATGGGAGGGGTCGGGATGGGTGGAGAGGGGAGGGTGGGGAGGGGCTGGGTTGGGAGGGTGGAGAGGGGCTGGGTGGGGAGGGTGGGGCTGGGTGGGGAGGGGAGGGTGGGGAGGGGCTGGGTGGGGTGGGGAGGGGAGGGTGGGGAGGGGCTGGGTGGGGAGGGTCGGGTGGGGCTGGGTGGGGGGTGGGGGGTGGGTGGGAGGGGTGGGGCTGGGTGGGGAGGGGCTGGTCACCCCGTGGTGCCCTTATAAAACTCAACGTTTAACCTACTCACGCCGGCTTGTGCCCGCCCTCACAGTCGGGCATATTTGCGGAATACACCACGCCGCCGTTGACCCTGGCCATTGACCGAACAACCCAACGTTCCTACCAGCTCCCTCCGCAGGAATGTGTTTAGTATCAGTGGTGTAGTGACTACATGATCAGCTCAGGGAGGGGGGGGGGGCAATCGGTCAGCTGCCCCCCCCCCCACAATATTTGATTTGCGAAATTTGCGGAAGCTCAAATGTCGTTGACTCAAATTAAATTCAAACATAACACGTGGAACGCAAATGAAAGCGTTCTCAGTCAGGAGGACATTAACTTTAGCCCGCGTTTTAAATAAGTCCTGTTGTTTTGTTTTATTATCAACAGAGGTGTGGACTCGAGTCATGTGACTTGGACTCGAGTCAGACTCGAGTCATGAATTTGATGACTTGCGACTCGACTTGGACTTGCATAACAATGACTTTGTCCCACCTATGAGATGTGGACTCGAGTCATGTGACTTGGACTCGAGTCAGACTCGAGTCATGAATTTGATGACTTGCGACTCGACTTGGACTTGCATAACAATGACTTTGTCCCACCTCTGATTATCAACACTGTTGTCAAGGGGGGGGGGGGGGCAGCAACTCGTAGCTTTGTTCATCCAGAGGGGGTGGGGTAGGGGGCCAAGGCACCCCTTGCCTGCCCCCCCTCCCACCTACGAGTTGATGAGTTGTTGTTGTTGTTGTTGTTTGCGGAGGGTGGGCATGGAGAGGTCGGAGAGCAGGGTGGTGGAATAATAATACTACAGATCTAATAATCATACTAACACTACTACTACCAGAGGTGGGACAAAGTCATTGTTATGCAAGTCCAAGTCGAGTCGCAAGTCATCAAATTCATGACTCGAGTCTGACTCGAGTCCAAGTCACATGACTCGAGTCCACACCTCTGACTACTACTAATATAATCATACCAATTATAATATTAATAATACTAATAAAAATACTACTAATAATACCAATTATAATATTAATAATACTACTAATACTAATGCTAAGAATACTACCGATAATACGAATAATCATACCAATGATAATATTAATAATACTAATAAAAATGCTAATAATACTACAAATAATACCAATAATACTATAATAATAATACCAATAATGCTATAATAATACTTCTAATAATACAACAATAATAATACTATTATTATTAATAATACAACTAATACTACTTGCCCAGCCTCGACGCAGCCCGGGTTTTCAGTGGCGTGCGGACGGGGCGAGATCGTGAAACAAAAAGTTGGAGGGGGAGGAGGAGGGGCAGGAAGAGGTGAAGGAAGCGGAGGGAGACGAGGGGGATGAGGAGGGGGAGGAGGAGGGGGAGGAGGAAGGAGAGGAGGAGGGGCAGGAAGAGGTGAAGGAAGCGGAGGGAGACGAGGGGGATGAGGAGGGGGAGGAGGAGGGGGAGGAGGAAGGAGAGGAGGAGGGGCAGGAAGAGGTGAAGGAAGCGGAGGGAGACGAGGGGGATGAGGAGGGGGAGGAGGGGGAGGAGGAGAGAGAGGAGGGAGAGGAGGGGGAGGATGAAAAGGAGAAAAACAGGAAGACGCTGCCGATCATTTTGATTTCATTGCCCCTTTATTACATATCTTAAATAATATTCATACGCAATCATAGTAAGTGTAATCATAATGGTAATAGAACCTAAAAAAAGGGATTCGGTAGCAACACACATCTCATGAGCGGCTATTATTATTAATATTATAATATTTTTTTTTTGGCGTTACAGGCCTTGTGGCAGGCCGGGGCAGGGTGAACGTGGCGAGAAGATACCACGACGGAGCGAGACCTCAAACACGACGCCCGCCGCCACCCCCCGCACCGCACGGCAAGCTCCGAGCCGACGGATTCACGCAGCGGACAAATCGTGAGCGCGGATCACGGTGACCGCCACCTCCACCACCGTTGCCTGCCTGACGAAGTTTTGAGTCTCGGTTCCCTGGGTAGGTGGGTGGGTAGGTGGGTAGGTACGTGGGTGGGTAGGTGGGTGGGTGGGTAGGTAGGTGAGTGGGTACGTGGGTAGGTGGGTGGGTAGGCGGGTGGGTACGTGGGTGGGTAGGTGGGTGGGCATTTGGGTAGGTGGGTGAGTAGGTCGGTTGGCACGTGGGTTACGTGAGTAGGTGGGTACGTGGGTGGGTAGGTGGGTGGGTAGGTAGTTGGGTGGGTACGTAGGAAGGTGGGTGCGTAGGTGTGTAGGTGGTTGGGTAGGTGGGTGGGTGGATACGTGGGTGGGTAGGTGGGTGGGTAGGTGGGTGGGTAGGTAGGTGGGTGGGTACGTGTGCAGGTGGGTATGTGTCAATATACGGTACAACGTCTTCTTCTGCAAAGTATACGGGTATCGGGTAGGGTACGGGTATCGGGTACCCGGTTGCGACCTCTGCTTCCGAAACTGGGGTGGTGGGGGGCGCGTTCGGGGTGACCTGGCTTTGGGCAGGGAAGAGCGGCAACCGCACGCAACCAACCGCTGACCCCCCCCCCCCCCCGACGGGATGCGAGCCGATGCCACGCGGCGCAGCGTCCGCCGTAAGTGCCCAGACGTTGCACCCGAGTCAAGAGCTGCGTGGCTCACAGGGCTATGCCTAATAAATGAAACACAATGAAATAAATGTCTCCTCCGCCGCTCATTGCGCGTGGCGAGCGGCCAGTCACTTGACGGGTGCACCGCAGTGCGAACGCCGTTGCCGTGGGGCATTTGGCAGATATACGCTCCATTATAAAGGTTTTTGGGTGAGATCGCGTAAGTGTAAATTCGTCGCAACCCTTCACCATCCGGCACGGCCAATCGGTAAAAAAAAAATGTGTCACGTTGACAAAACGACAATTGGTTACTTCTTCAGCCCACCAGTGTGTTTGAAGAGTAAATCCACAGCATTTAGAATTTGAGTACGACGTTTCGCTGGTAATTAAGTCCAGCATCTTCGGGCAATTTGCCAGAATCACCCGGGTGGTGGAGGGTTCCGACACGTTTAAACTTACGCGATCTAACCCGAAAACCTTTGATTTGAAGCTTTCGTGATTGCAGGAATCCATACTCTTTGGTTCTTTGGGTAAAGTCACGTAGGTATAAAATTAATAGATCAAATAATAATCGTGATCTATTATTTTTCTTACCTACGTGACTTTACCGATGAAAACCATAGAGTAGCGAAAACACGTAGGTATAAAATGAAGTAAATCACGACGTTTCGGGCGCAACACAAGCGTCCGTCGTCAGGTGGAGTATGGATTCCTGCAGTCGCGAAAACTTCAAATCAAGATAGTACCAAAAACCTTTATTGTGAATAATACTGGTCGCGAAAGCCTACGTGTTAAAACAGATTTACGCTGCTCGCGTTAAAAAAAAATAAAAATCCAAATTATCGTCGGTCTTGTGTGCAGAATGCAATTTTTGGATATTTGCGAAACAACGGGGGGGATTGTTAAATAAAAACGAACAACCCTCAATTGCGAATAAAATTAAAGCCACCAAATTTCTGGGAGGCTCAACCAGGACGCGTGGCAGCTGACAGCTCCGCCCACTTCTACACCACTGGCCCGCCCACTCAGGTAGCTTCGTCCAATCAGGTAGCTCCGCCTGCTCGGGTAGATCCGCCCAATCAGGCAGCTCCGCCCACTCAGGTAGCCCCGCCCACTCAGGTAGCCCCGCCCACTCAGGTAGCCCCGCCTGCTCGGGTAGCTCCACCCACTCAGGTAGCTCCGCCCAATCAGGTAGCTCCGCCTACTCAGGTAGCTCCGCCCACTCAGGTAGCCCCGCCCACTCAGGTAGCCCCGCCCACTCAGGTAGCTCCGCCTACTCAGGTAGCTCCGCCTGCTCGGGTAGCTCCGCCCACTCAGGTAGCTCCGCCCACTCAGGTATCTCCGCCTACTCAGGTAGCTCCGCCAACTCGGGTAGCTCCGCCTACTCAGGTAGCTCCGCCCACTCAGGTAGCTCCGGCTACTCAGGTAGCTCCGCCCACTCAGGTAGCTCCGCCCACTCAGGTAGCCCCACCCCACAGCACCGCATCATGAGCTTAGCACGAGGCCAGAACATTTTGGGGACGAAGTCTCAATTTTCGCAACGACTTCATGGGGTTGAGGGAGCGGTGTTGGCGGGGTGGCACAGGGATGGCCTGTATGGAACGACTGGTTCTGTCCAGGCCAAACCTGCGCATCGGGTGGCTTTCGTATAAAGCGGCCGAAGGCTTTGACGAGCGTGCCTTTTGGGTCAAGATCGGTCTGCGGGAATCAAACTCCGGGAAAGGGTTTTGAGCATCCTCCTCTCGACCCTCGCCACTCCGGAAGCCGCCCACCGCTGACGAACGAACGTGCTGCGTTTTTACCACGTCAGAGGCTCCGACTCCCCCTTCTTTTCCCACTGGCACATCCGAGCCGAGACAGCGCGGGTTCCCGCACGGTACGGGGGGCGGTTTTCCACTGGCCGTTTTTGCCGTGCCGAGCCGCCCGTTCGCTCGCTCGCGACGCCCGCACGCGCGTGCGGGCCTCCGCTCGTTCGACCGCGCGCGCCGCGAGACGTCTCGGCTCGGCTCGGATTCCGTGGCAGTGGAAAATCAACCGGGCGCCGCCATCCCGAGGCCGGGTGCTCGGCTCACCCATTCAGCCGCGCCGCCAATTTCCCTCTGCCCTGGGTCGAGGAGGCTTTCCCAAAATTGGCGTAGGTGGGGAAGGGAGGGGGGAGGGGGGTGTATTTAATATAAAGCAAATTCTTGATTAATATTCATATATATGTACGTATTAATGTATATATTTATATATGAATAATGCCTTATACGTATGCTTGCATGTATCCCGATGAGTGTTCGGCGTGCCAGCTTCAACGGCGGTGTTCGGCGAAGCCGCGCGTGGCATTTAGCCCGTCGCCAGGTCGCTCTGTAACTAAAACAACGTACGCGCCTTTACCACCCCCCCCCCCCGGATAGAGTAAGGGGGGGGGGGCGGTGATGAGAGAGTTTTAAATGTACAACGAATGAGCAACGCGGGGGTGGGGAGGTAGTAGGGGGGGGGGGAGGGTGCCGTGGATGGGTGGGAAAGCGGTGGGGTTGGAACGCACTCGGACCGCGATGGCTTTTTATTTTTTTTCTCTCCCCCAACCCCCACCTCTCTCTCTCGATTTTTCGGGGGGATTTTACAAACGAGAGGGTAGAGAGAGAGGGGGGGGGAGAGGCGGGGGGAGGGTGCCCCGAGTTCTCCTCGTTGGGAGAGTGCGAGAGTCGAAGGTTGTCTTCCCGCACCTCGACTCAAAGGGAAGGACACACGAGGGGAGGGGCACGACAACAGATCGAAGCATCGGTTACGGTCCGTCGGAGCGAGAGGCCTCGGATGGCGTGGACGCGGTTGTTCAGTGGCCCGGGTTCGCAACGACGCTAGGTTGGGGACCCCCAAAATCTGACAGCGAAAAAAACACGCAAAAACCCCCCTTTAAAATACACGCGCGGATTTGATTTTTTTTTGTACTTTTTTTTCCCCCGTCAATAAATATTTTTTCGTTTCTAAATAGGTTTTTTTTTGTTGTAAAGCAAATATGTTTGAGTAGTAATAATAATAAGAATAATAATTATTATTTTGTTGAAAATATAAAACATTTCATGGCATGAACACGCCAAAGTAGGGAGATAATAAGAGTTAATGCTGAGATGAGACTTTGTACATCGGTAATATATATTTTTTCAGTATTTTTTTGGGTTTTTTTTCCAATAGTTTTTATTTACTTTCCAGGTGTGTGACGTAGATGAGAGGCGGTAAACATTAATCTACTTCACAGCTGTCACGTTGGCTCCATTCCAGCGGCAGGTTGCACGCACACACACTCACAGACTCCTACATAACACACAGACTCCTACACACACTCACAGACTCCTACATACACACACTCACAGACTCCTACACACACTCACAGACTCCTACACACACTCACAGACTCGTACATACACACACTCACAGACTCCTACATACACACTCACAGACTCCTACAAACACACACTCACAGACTCCTACATACACACACAGACTCCTACACACACTCACAGACTCCTACACACACACACACTCACAGACTCCTACATACACACACTCACAGACTCCTACACACTCACACACAGACTCCTACATACACACACTCACAGACTCCTACATACACACACTCACAGACTCCTACACACACTCACAGACTCCTACACACACACACACTCACAGACTCCTACATACACACACTCACAGAATTCTACACACACACAGACTCCTACACACACTCACAGACTCCTACACACACACACTCACAGACTCCTACATACACACACTCACAGACTCCTACACACACTCACACACAGACTCCTACATACACACACTCCTACATACACACACACAGACTCCTACATACACAAACTCACAGACTCCTACACACACTCACACACTCACAGACTCCTACATACACACACTCACAGACTCCTACATACACACACTCACAGACTACTACATACACACACACTCACATACTCCTACATACACACACACTCACAGACTCCTACATACACACACTCACAGAATTCTACACACACACAGACTCCTACACACACTCACAGACTCCTACACACACACACTCACAGACTCCTACATACACACACTCACAGACTCCTACACACACTCACAGACTCCTACATACACACACTCACACACTCCTACATACACACACTCACAGACTCCTACACACACTCACACACAGACTCCTACATACATACACACACACAGACTCATACATACACACACTCACAGACTCCTACACACACTCACACACTCACAGACTCCTACATACACACTCACAGACTCCTACATACACACACTCACAGACTACTACATACACACACACTCACAGACTCCTACATACACACACACTCACAGACTCCTACATACACTCACTCACAGACTCCTACACACACTCACTCACAGACTCCTACATACACACACTCACAGACTCCTACACACACTCACAGACTCACACACACTCACAGACTCCTACATACACTCACTCACAGACTCCTACACACACACACTCACAGACTCCTACATACACACACAGACTCCTACATACACACACAGACTGCTACATACACACACTCACAGACTCCTACATACACACACTCACAGACTCCTACATACACACACACTCACAGACTCCTACATACACACACTCACAGACTCCTACATACACACACACTCACAGACTCCTACATACACACACTCACAAACTCCTACACACACTCACACACTCACTCACAGACTCCTACACACACTCACAGACTCCTACACACACTCACCCACTCACTCACTCACAGACTCCTACATACATACACTCACCGACTCCTACATATACACACACACACACAGACTCCTACACACACACACTCCGAGGGCTCCACGATCGTCAAGGTGGGGGAGGGGGGGGCTCGCTCTCCAACTCTAAGCTCACTATCCCACTCTAAGCTCACCACTCCTCCAACTCTGAGCTCACTCCTCTCCAACTCTGAGCTCACTCTCCAACTCTGAGCTCACTACTCTCTAAGTCTGAGCCCCCAGCCCCCACCCCCCTCCTCCCCACAGGTCTATTGTGACGTCACCTTCCACCGGAATGGCGCCGCCGCCTTGACAGGCACGGCGACTCGATAAAAAGAAGCGACTTAAAGGTTGAAACTGGATAAAGTTCACGATATCACCGGTAACTAAAATTAATCTTAAACTCACCCACCCATCCCTTCCCTGACCATCCCCCCCCACCACCACCCACCCTCCCCAGTCCCCCCCCTCCCCATCCCCCAACCCCTCCCCCTACATCACCCTCCTGCCCGCTCCCCACCCTCCCCTCCCCATCGACCGTCTTTAAATTGCACAACGCTGCCGATGGTAATGCAGGACACGGGCGCGCGATACCTTGTATTTTACTTCTGTTTTGGCAGAATCCTCTGAGTTCACACGACGGAGGAGGCCAGGGGGGGATCGCGAGCGCACGCTCCAGTGTCGCTGCCACCGCCACCACCATCGTTGTGCTTCCTTGGAAGACTTCTCCGGAGTGCCGTTCACCGCTCGCACTGGACGGGAACGGGATACCCGGGACGGAAAGGACGCGTTTGGGGTCCCCAACCGCCGCGGCGTCGATCGGAGCAGCAGCAGTGCAAGGTGGACGGACGCTGGCGTCGTGCGAAACCTCGTCCGTTGTGCGATCGTCGGGTTTCCGATCGACGGTCGTTGTCGTCAGCCTTTCCGCGCGGCGGGGCGTTGAGGGGTTCACCTCCCTCCCCCGGAGACGGTTACCCCCGGAGACGGTTGCCCCTGGAGACGGTTCCCCCCAGAGACGGTTGCCCCTGGAGATGGTTCCTCCCGGAGACGGTTGCCCCTGGAGACGGTTCCCCCCAGAGACGGTTGCCCCTGGAGACAGTTCCCCCCGGAGACGGTTGCCCCTGGAGACGGTTCCCCCCAGAGACGGTTTCCCCTGGAGACAGTTCCCCCCGGAGACGGTTGCCCCTGGAGATGGTTCCCCCCGGAGACGGTTTCCCCGGAGACGGTTACCCCTGGATTCTGTTCCCCTGGAGACGGATCCGCAGCAGGAAAACCGCCGTCCCTGAAGGACCGTGTTTCGATAATTTGCATTTAGATAATTCCCGTTGTGTTTTTTTATTTCTTTGTTGCTGTTTGTTCGGCGTTATATTTTTTGTTTGTTCGACGGCATTTGCGACCACCCCCCCCCCCCCACTATGCCCCCCCCCCCACGCTCCCCCCCCGCCCCTCCCCATGCCCCCCCCCCCCATTCTGCCCAAACGAGGCCCTGTAAGGCTGCAGGCAGGCGACGCGTTCATAGAAAAAATAATGATTGTTTTACATTTTTCCCTTCCCCCGTTTGTCTCCTCATATAATTGTCTGTCCGCGCTGTTCTCAAACACCTCTTGACCTCTGTGCTTTGGTCAGATGTACAAATTTCCTCCTCAATTTGTGTTTATTTATTATATCCACCCTCCCCCACCCACCCCATTACCCATTACCCGACTCCCACATCCCACCCCCCAAAAACCCATTCCTTTTCCTATTTTTTCTTTAAATATTCACATTCTTTAGTGCAATTTTGAGGTTGGATGAAGCACTTTGAGAAAGAAAACACGAGATAGAGAGAGGGAGAGAGAATTTACATCGGGTGTGTGGGGGGGATGGGGATCAAAACAGGGAACCCCACTCAGCTCCACTCTACACCCCCCCCCCACCTCCCCCCCCTCCCCCCCCCTCTCCCCACACGAGGTGAAGGCAGTCCCTCTTGTGATGCACCGACAAATGTAAAACTCTCCGCGCTGCTGGGACGACGTTTCGACTCCGAGAGGGTCACGGGACGAGCACCCGGGGCCGCAGATAACGCCCCGGGCCGGGATGAGGCAATGATCCTGACGCCGTAGATCTCCTCTCTCCCCTCTCACCTCTCACCTCTTCCTCTCTCGCCCTCTCTCTCTCACCACCCGGCCACCACCGCCGCGGCGGGGCGCTCACAAGGCCGACGGTGCGGCTGCTGTGCCCTCTGCGCTAGCGGCCTCCCTCCTGCCGCCGCTGCCTCCTCCCCCCTCCTCCTCTTCTTCCTCCTCCGCCGCGTTCACCGCGCTGGGGGGGGGGGGGGGGTTTCATTTTTTGGCAATTTGCGCCGATTCCGCCCCCCCCCCCGCACCCGCGGAGGCCGTGGCTGGGGAGAGGTTTTTCTTTTTGTGCGCGAATCCAACCCGGACGGCGCTCTCTCTCCGACGCGTGCCGTCCGGCTGCGGTGTCCGACGTTTCGTTTCGCTCCCGCGTTGCTTGTGGCGGGTGGCTTCTTCGTGACCTGATTTGGCCACGCAGCAGGGTTTGCCCGCCGCCGTTGGTGTCGTTGATTGTTGACGATCCTTGTTGTTGCTGTTGCTGTTGCTTTTCTCAGGCGGGGAACCCAGCCGATTTCCCGGAGAGTCTCCCAGCAGCAGCAGCAAGCAGCAAGCAGCACGTGGAGCGAAACGTCAGACATCGTGCAACCCGAAATCGGACGGAGAGAAAGAGAGAGAGAGAGAGCTCAAAGCAAGGGGCGGATTCGTTTCTCTGTTTTCTTTCTGCGGCGCACGATGGATGCGATGAAGATGCCGTTAGTCACAGTGCAACGTAATCTTTGAAGGAGGTCGATCGCTCGCCCGCTCGCGCGCCCGCCAGCCCCCGTGCTCGGCCGACGTGACCCCACATGTCCCCCCGTTGCTGCTGGTGGAGGGGGGCAGGGGGGGGGCTCCTCCTCCGCGCCCCTCACTCCAACAGAATTTCCAGCCCCCCCCCCCCTCCATTCGGGTCTCGTACGCGCGCACGCACGATATCGGCGCCCCCTCCGCTTTGCGTTCCCAGCTCTGCGCGCAACTCCCGCTCACCGCCGGGGAGCGGCGTCGGCTGTCGGCAGACGGTGGTGGCGGTGGCACCGGCGTTGGCTTCCGCCCGTGCCGCGACGGGAGGGCGGCGGGGCCGCGCTTGGCTAATGCGCAGCCGCGGATTCGGTACCACCGCCACCACCGCCGCTCCACCCCCCCTCCTCCCGTGTGTACAAGACGATAAAATAAACTCCCAGCAAGAGGTAGCTTACTCTGACATCCAATGGATTGGCACGTTCCCCCTCTACTACCACTACATGGCGGTGGTTGTGGTGGTGGTCTCCATCAACCCCGTAACACCTGGGCCTGTCCCGTGACCTCCGAAAGCCTCCCACCGCACTTCGCGTGGCCTCGAGGTGCATCTCGCCTGGCACAAGCGCCACTTAGTGGCGAACGGCGGTCGTTGTTTGTTGGTGGTTGTCGGGGGGGGTGGGGCGTGGGGGCGTGGTGACGTGGCGTGCGAGCGCGTCACAGTGCGGTGAACGCCACTAGTTCCGGTCGCGGTCGACGTCCGGGCTAGGCGGTGCCAGCCCTTTGCCGTCGCTGTTTTCTTTTTCAAAACTCCCGCCCCCTCGACGCGGTCGAATCCCCTGCGGGGATTCTCGCGAATGCCAGGGGGAGGAAGTGATGCGGGTTGGGGTGGATTGTGGGGGGCGGGGGCAGTTGGGAGGGGGGGAGGGGCATGAGAGGCCGCGGCGTTTCCTGTCGATTTCGCGTGGCACGTGGGGAGAAACGTGCGGCCCGACCGGGATTAAATCGCGGTTCGTGGGAAGGAGAAAATATAAATATATATATCAACACGCTGAGCTCGTGGGAAACGAGACGCCTCTACACATTAATCATTGGTTTTCATTTCGTCGCCTCTTCGTCTGACCGCCTGCCGCACGGCCGTGGCGGAGTCGTTCGTCCGCTCTTCGCGAATCTCGTTCGTTCGCTCGCTCGCACGGACGCACGCCACCGCACGCCGCCGCCGCACGCCGCTGACCAATACCAAAAACCAAAACCAACGCTCCCCCCTCCTCCACCCAGATGGGGGTTGTAAGAGAGCGGACGGGGGAAAATTCTGCACTCGAAATATTCGAATGTTTAGCAGGCGCCGACGGATTCTCTTAGTCTTGCCGGGCAGCCAGGGCGGGGAGGGGGTAGGGGGTGATGGGTGGTGGGGGGGGCAGCGGGCTTTGTCAGCTAGGCCGTGCTCCCCCCCACTCCACCCGCCTACTCCCGCCCCCCCGGGAAGGCCGAACCAACGGGAACCGAATTACGTTAAAGCACCCGGGGGTGAGGATCTCGACAGTGGAGGGGGGGGGGGTTGGGGTGGCGGTGGTGGGGGGGGGGGGGGTGGCAGCGACCTCTTGACCTCCGGGTCGGCAAGTCAAGCCACCGCCGCCATGGCAAAGGCGCTTGTGCCGGTCCCAAATCTGCGTCGCTCGCTTTTTTGCATTTGTACCGTCGGCCAAAACAAGACAAAAAAGCGGGCCTGCAAGGGGAAAACCCAAACCAAATTACCTAGTGGCTAAACAGGCAGGTAAACTAGTCAGTGGAGGGGGGGGGGGTTTCTCTCGGTTTTAGTTCTTGAATAGCCGCTTACCTTTAGGTTCGCTAGGTAAAGCGAGAAATCCCCTCCCCCACCACCGGGCTTGGCATTCCGTTTCGCTATATTCCGTTTCGCTATATTCAAGATTGAACTGCGCACGCGTTCAGGCACGGGTCAGCGCCCCAAACTTTGAACTCTGAAGGCAGTTTGTAGACTGGTCGTTTGTTTGCCCTCCCTCCCTCTCTCTCGATCGCTCGCAATGTGTAGTAATAATAATGATGATGATGATGATAGTCCAGCGGCGATCAACGGATCCGCCGCCACCACCTAAACCGACCGCATTGCCGAACCGTCCAGGCCAGCGCCGTTTATATTTTTCGTGGCCCTGAAGTTTCGTTAAAGATTCCTTCATCGGCGCGGCCTCTATGGAAGTTGTTTGAGACGTCCTCTCCCAAAGTAAACCAGGCGTGGCGCGCTCATTTTTTTGTTTGTTAAAATAATTTCGAGTTTACCACGGGACGGAAGGGGGGGGGTGGTGGTACGGGGAGTGCCGCTCATCGTTCTACCCCCCCCCCACCCCTCCTCCCGGTAACCAACGGGATACGTCCGTACGTTTAGCGGCGAGCCCCGAAATGTAAAACGCGTAGGAAAGCACCCGCGACGGTCGGGGGAAGGAACGGAAAAAAAGAAAAACCCAAAAGCTCGCGTTCCCCCTCGGACGCGCTGCAACCTGAAAGTCCGAGCGTCCACTTCTGAAGGAATCGTTGGCGGAGTAATCTCATGCATTCAGTACGCCGGTCGGTCTGTGGGTGTATAGGAAAGACGAAAGACAAAATAAAGTCGTTCCGCAGACGTCGCTTCGCCCCCCACCTCCCGCCCTGTCGCGTCGGAGGCTCCACTGGGTCGGGGCGACGGCCACCCCGGTCGCGTTCCCGGGACTCGGGAGAATCCGCGCAGATTTAGGGCCGTGGCCGCCTCGCGGCCGGACGCTGGCGGCGTTGCGACGGAGGAACCCTGTCAGTGTCGGGAGAGAAAAAACCCCGTACAAAAGAAAACGAGCCGTCCCGGCCACGGCGAGCCAGGAGTAAAAAACGGTCGCGACCCGGCGAGGTCACACGGTGACCTCGTTGCGGCTCTTGGTGCCCGCGTGCGGCGGCGTCTGCCACTGCTGCTGCTGCTGCTGCAGCTTCTGCTGCGCCGCCGCGTAGTTCAGCTGCTCCAGCGTCAGGTGGCGGCGCCCGGCGAACGCCTGCCGCTTTGCCGTCGAGCTCGCCATGTTCCAAGTCCGCAGCGTCTCGGCCTGCGTCGGCGGCGGCGCCCGCGGCGGCGGCGGGCCCGGCGCGTCGCCGACGCCGCCCCCGAGGCTCTGCCGGCGCGCCAGCCGGTGGGCGGTCGGTGTGGAGCGCGGCGTGTAGGGCAGCGTTGCCGTGTCGTCCCGGTCGCCGCGCCGCACCCGCCCCGCCGCCCGGTCCGGCGTGGCGCTGTTCCCCCCGGCGGCCGAGGACGACCCCGACGAGATGACGGAGCGCGGCGGGAGCCGTGGCGGCAGCGCCGGCGGCGTGCCGACGCCGTCGCGCTCGTCCGGCGAGCGCCGCCGGTGGCAGTAGCCGCGGCGCGCCCCCTGCGGCGCCGGCGGGTACTCGTAGTCCTCCGACGAGTCGCCGGCGAGCAGGTGGTGGTCGCTGCGGTGGAGCGAGCGGCGGGACAGGCGCTTGCGGCCGAGTCCCGGCGTCGAGCCGCCGTAGCCGTCCGGCGTCTGCGGCATGCCGGAGCGGGAGGCCGTGCCGTAGCGGGGGTCGGGCCGCGGCAGGCCGCCGCCGCCGCCGGCCCCCGTGCGGCGAGCGCCGCCCGGCGTGCCGGGGAAGTCGCGCGGCGTGCGGCGGCCCCCCACGTGGTGCCGGTCGAGCGAGTCCTGCGTGGGGTAGTGCGGCAGACGCTGCGTCATCTGCCGCGGCTCCTTGTTGAGAGTGGGCGTCGAGCCGTAGATGTCCGTGTGGTACTTCCAGCCCTGGCGCGGACGCGGAGAGAGACGGAGACAGAGAGGGGCAGAGAGGGAGAGAGACAGAGAGGAAGAGAGACAGAGAGAGACAGAGAGGGACAGGGAAAGAGAAAGACAGAGAGGGAGAGAGACAGAGGGAGAGAGCGATGGAGAAAGTGAGGGGGAGAGACAGAGAGACAGGGAGAGAGATACAGAGAGAGAGAGAGACGATACATTACGATACCCTATACACTACAGGGCACACACCGCCGTGGCAAACCCCTCTGCTATACCGCGCCACGCCGGCGAAACCTGCCGCCGGGAAAGCCCACCTTCTCGGAGCCGGTGCGCCACGTGCCGTAGTGGTGGTAGTGGTGGTGCTGGTGGCGCGGCTGCGTGGAGAAGCCCCGCGGGTCCCTCTGCAGGAAGTCATGGAGGAGCCGCTGCTTGCCCGGGTAGCCGTCGGTCTGCCCGTTGGCCTCAAGGCCGCCGATGCCGACGTACGGCGCGAGAGCGACGTCGGCCAGCGTCGGCGTCGAGCCGTAGGTGCGCACGTGCGCAGCCGCCGCTGCCGCCGCCGCTGACGCCGGCCGCTGCTTGCGGTAGTCCCACTGCTCCCAGTGGTCGCGCTCGCGCTGCTCCCACTGCTGCTGCTGCTGCTCGCCGCCGCGTTGCTGTCGGTCGGGGTGCGGCACGCGCAGCGGCAGCGTGCCGCACGAGGCCATCTCCACCAGGTGGTGCTTCTTGGCGTAGTACTCGCTCAGCTCCTTGTCGGCTGCGGGCGGGGACGGGGGTGGGGGAGGTGGGGGAGGGAGGGGGTGGAGGAGGGGGAGGGGAGGGGGTGGGGGTGGGGGAGGAGAGGGAGGGGAGGAGGGGGAGGAGGGGAGGGGGAGGGGTGGGGAGTAGGGGGTAGGGTGGGGAGGAGAGGGAGGGGAGGAGGGGGGTGGGGAGGGGAGGAGGAGGAGGGGTGGGGAGGGGAGGAGGGGGTGGGGAGGAGGGGGTGGGGAGGAGGGGAGGGGTGGAGGGGGAGGGGAGGAGGGGGTGGGGACGAGGGGAGGGAGAAGGGGGTGGGGAGGAGGGGGAGGGGAAGGGGGAGTGGGGAGTCGGGGGTGGGGAGGAGGGGGAGGAGGGGGAGGGGAGTTCGACTTTGAAACGCGAGTGACGTTTGCGACCGCGATCCGCCGCTCGGCTCCGTGTGAGTCTCTGGGCCTGGCCAAGGAACCTCGCTGATTGGGGACTTCTCGTCGAGTTTTCAACTTTGTCGTTTTGTTGTCGTCCCCACAGCCCGGCCGCACCTCTGATTGAGCATCGATCGGCCACGTACGGTGGTGCCGAAAAAGAAATGTCTACATGCGCACAAAAGACAAAACAACGATCCCTCCGCGTAGACTTAACAGACTGTCGGGGCAAGTGCTGTTAGCGAGCAGCACCTACGTGGGTAGTGATGGTGATGGTGGTGATGGTGGTCGTGACGATGGTGGTGGTGATGCTGGTGGTTGTGGCGCTGGTGGTGGTGGCGGTGGTGGTGGTTGTGGTGGCGGTGGTTGTGATGGTGGTGGTGGTGATGGTGGTGGTGATGGCGGTGGTGGTCGTGGCGGTGGTGATGGTGGTGGTGATGCTGGTGGTGGTGGTGATGCTGGTGGTGATGGTGGTGGCGGTGGTTCTGGTGGGTCACGTGCCGAGCCTCTTGAGCGAGTTGAAGCGCGCCAGCTCTGACTTGGCGGCCGTGAATGACGGCGTGAGGTGCTGGTGCGACTCCGACGGAGCCAGCGGAGTCATGAGCGCCATCGTCATGTGGATGTTGTTGACGCGCGGTTTCTCTGCGGATCGGAGGACGGGGAAAGAGTGGAGAGAGGAGAGAGAGAGAGAGGAGAGGGGGGCACATAAAGCAAAGCGTTGAAAAAAAAAAAGAAATGATGAACGAAGCAAAGTGCCGACTACACCGAACATCTTCTTGTTTCCTCTGATCGTAAAAAAAAAGAGAGAGGAGAGAGAGAGGCGAGGGAGAGAGAGAGGAGAGGGAGACTTTTAAACAACTTTTATTGTCACCAGCAGCCACAACACTGGAGGCGATTTCGATACGAAATACACAAAGTCGCCAGCAACACAATGACACAATAAACACACGGGCGCTGTGGCGCTGGATGCGCCGCGCACAACACGAAAGAAAAGGCACGTGGTGGTGGTGGTGGTCATCGCGCACGCCACGGTGACGAGCGAGCGCTTCAGAAGGTGAACACGAGGGTGCCATTGCCGCTGGTACAGAGAGGGGCTTGTCTGGCTCCCCAGCGTTCGAAGAAGACGCGCACATCACCGACATGTGTGTGGTACGCGTGTTCCAGCCCGAGCCGCGCCTTGAGCAGGCCCCTGAACACTGGAAGCACAGGGCAGCCGTCAGTGTCACCTTGCAGAATATTTTTTCTCGTCTTGTACACCGCCATCTTCGCTTGAGCGCAGGCAAAGTTGGCGAGGTCATGGCGCTTGTTAGCCAGGTAAGGCACCACCCCCCATATACGAAGCTGCTGTTGTAGAAGGGCACCTCCAGTTTCCTGAAGATGTCCCCCAAAAGGCGGAACATTGGGTTGAGCCGCTGGCAGCGCAAGTACTGGTGGGGCAGATCCTCCCTGGCACCGCAGGAAATGCACAAGTCTGTTACCCCTGGCGAGATTCGGCTGAGCCACACGGCCGATGGATACATGCAGTGTGCCAACTTCCACTGGAGGTCACCGCAGCGTTTGGCTACGGGAGATATTTTCTGTTGCGCTGTTTGTTGCTGGACGCTCGGCGGTTCCGCGCCTTCGGGGACTGATCGCTATTGTTGCTCACAAACAGGGATACGATAAGTAAATTTGTAAAATGCCCGCAAAGCTGGAGGGGGGAAAACCACAGGCGCAGAAGGGGAGTCTAAAACTACGAACTAAACTTTTTTTTTGCAGGTAAGGCCGCAATGAAGATCTATAATTATTTTTTCAGAAGCGACCTGGCCATCACAGATGAAGGCTCGAACGAAGTGGGCTTATCGTCACCATCGCCGTGTGGGGATTTATAGCAGCAGCCAAATAACTCTGAACGCGTGACGTTGATTCTAAATGTGGAGGGGAAAGACCGGAGAAAAATGCACGCGACCACGCAGAGAGAAAGACACGCAAACTAAAAAAATACAGCAGCAGGCGTCAGGGTCGGAATTGAACCCACGACCTCCTGCACACCAGGCGAGGTAGTTAACATCTCACCACGGAGAGAGACCCAAACTCCAAATATACAGCAGCAGGCGTCAGGGTCGGGATCGCGATCGAACCCACGACCTCCTGCATACCAGGCGAGGTAGTTAACATCTCACCACGGAGAGACACGCAAACTCCAAATATACAGCAGCAGGCGTCAGGGTCCGAATCGAACCCACGACCTCCTGCATACCAGGCGAGGTAGTTAACATCTCACCACGGAGAGACACGCAAACTCCAAATATACAGCAGCAGGCGTCAGGGTCGGGATCGAATCCACGACCTCCTGCACACCAGGCGAGGTAGCTAACATCTCGAGGCGGGGGCCGCGTGTTCTTGGGGTGATCGCCCTGGTAATGTGACAATGACATTAAGGGCCCTTGCTGACAGTTTCACATTGCACGCGGAGTGGAGAGGCCGCGTGTATATATTCACACGTTTTAGATTTGAATGTCAAGCTTGTAATAGTTTAATTATCTCCCACACTTTTGTTCCCTTTTAAATATAACAAGATTGAATATCGTTTTTTTTTACACCACGCAAGAACGCTATGGAGCGTATATATATGAAGAAAAAAATTCCCATCATCGCGGGTTCCACGAAACGCCCGGCGTGTCTCGCCCCGCGCCGGGTGTCAGGGACGAAGAAGAACCGGGAAGGAAGACCACGCGTACACCATGAGCGTGCCGCAAGTGGCGCGGAGATGTTAACTACCTCGCCTGGCATGCAGGAGGTCGTGGGTTCGATCCCGACCCCGACACTTGCTGTATATTTGGAGTTTGCGTCTCGCTCCGTGGTGAGATGTTAACTACCTTGCCAGGTATGTGGGAGGTCGTGGGTTCGATCCCGATCCCGACCCTGACGCCTGCTGCTGTATAGTTGGAGTTTGCATCTCTCTCTCCGTGGTCGCGATGATTTTTTCCCCGGGTCCTTCGGTTTCCACTCCTCCACATTTAGAATCGACATTACGCGTTCAGAGTATTTGGCTGCTATACATTTGCCCCGCTCCGTTGAGCTGCTATCTTTCGTGATAGCCAGCTCGCTTCTGAAAAACAGCTCCGTAGCTCAGCGGGGCCTTTCCTGGTAAAATAAAATTTGAAAAACTTGTTCATATTTCGATTTAAAGCTTTCGTTACTGTAGGGATTCGTCTTCTTGGTTCTTTCGGTAAAGTCACGTAGAAGGGAAATAATAAAATAATAAAAATAAAACATAATAAAATAATTCTCACGACGTTTCGGCCACAACGCAAGCAGCCGTCCTCAGGTGAAAACCAGGTCTGTCGAGGCGACAGTGATGCTCGAACGGGGCCTTCCGTGTCCGTCTCGTCCCCACCGGCCTAGACTTTTTGCCGCTTCTGAACGGCGAGGGGGAGCGGGGAGGGCGGGGGGCGGTAGGGAGGGAGCCGTCCCACAGCGATCGAAAGCGTCGTGGTGCCGCCTGTCCCTGG
>NC_136164.1:4326077-4366077 GCF_965212315.1 Lampetra planeri
CCGAAACGGAGCTCCGCATTCATCGGCCGTGCCTGGACGAGGGGAGCGAGACCCCCGCGGGGCATCGAGCCCAGGGGGCCGAACCACACGGGACCTGCAGCGTCGTTAATTGAAAGGGGTGGGAAACAAAACCCACCAGCACCCCAGAGAGGAAGGCTTAATGTCATCCGCCCCGGGTGTGCGCTGCAGGTTAATTGTTGGTGAAGACACGAGAGGCGTAGGGGGGGGGGGGGGCAGGGGTGGGTTGGCCAACGCTCGCGTTTGAAGGTGCAGTGGACACCGTCGATTTGCGGAGGATGTCTGAAAAAAATATTTGTTTTTAAATTTGCCAGGTAATGCCCACGGAGTTGCGTAGTTCTCTCTTGCAGAAGTGACCCGGTCGTCAGAAATGATGGCCCACACGAAGTGGCTAAAAGACGTCGTCGTCATCATCATCATCATCAGGTGTGAATGTACAGCAGCAAAATAGACTGAACGCGTGACGTCGATTGTAAATGTGGAGGGGAAAAACGGGAGGACCCAGAGAAAAATCCACGCGACCACGGGGAGAGAGACACGCAAACGCCAAATATACAGCAGCAGGAGGCAGGGTCGGAATCGAACCCACGACCTCCTGTATACCATGCGAGGTAGTTAACATCTCCCGACGGAGAGACACGCAAACTCCAAATATACAGCAGCAGGCGTCAAGGTCTAGATCGAACCCACGACCTCCTGTATACCAGGCGAGGTAGTTAACATCTCCCGACGGAGAGACACGCAAACTCCAAATATGCAGCAGCAGGCTTCAGGGTCAGGATCGAACCCACGACCTCCTGTACACCAGGCGAGGAAGTTAACATCTCACCACGGAAAGAGACACACAAACTCCGAATATACAGTAGCAGGCGTCAGGGTCGAGATCGAACACACGACTTCCTGTATACCAGGCGAGGTAGTTAACATCTCCCGACGGAGAGACACGTAAACTCCAAATATACAGCAGCAGGCTTCAGGGTCGAGATCGAACCCACGACCTCCTGTGTACCAGGCGAGGTAGTTAACATCTCCCGACGGAGAGACACGTAAACTCCAAATATACAGCAGCAGGCTTCAGGGTCGAGATCGAACCCACGACCTCCTGTGTACCAGGCGAGGTAGTTAACATCTCCCGACGGAGAGACACGCAAACTCCAAATATACAGCAGCAGGCTTCAGGGTCTAGATCGAACCCACGACCTCCTGTATACCAGGCGAGGTAGTTAACATCTCCCGACGGAGAGACACGCAAACTCCAAATATACAGCAGCAGGCTTCAGGGTCAGGATCGAACCCACGACCTCCTGTATACCAGGCGAGGTAGTTAACATCTCCCGACGGAGAGACACGCAAACTCCAAATATACAGCAGCAGGCTTCAGGGTCAGGATCGAACCCACGACCTCCAGTATACCAGGCGAGGTAGTTAACATCTCCCGACGGAGAGACACGCAAACTCCAAATATACAGCAGCAGGCTTCAGGGTCTAGATCGAACCCACGACCTCCTGTACACCAGGCGAGGTAGTTAACATCTCCCAGCCACCGCAGAGACTAAAGATTCCATCCGGCCCGACCGATTGCGCGATAGGGCGAGCGGCTCGCGACGGGAAGCACCCCAGTTCAACTCCAGTCTGTGGGTGGTGGCTGTATCTCTGCATGCATTTGATCTTCTTTCGCACCGTACGTAGCCAACCGTACTGAACGGATGTGTGGGTTGACTCGGCATATTGTAGCCTCCCTCTGGGGTAAGGGGGGTTACTGGGAATGTATTATTATTATTGTTGTTTACCCAGGAAAGCCTCGTTTTGCAGGAGGGTCCTGCCAAGTGTTCTCAGTAAGAATGGCGCCGTGCACGTGGCACTGTTCACGTGGGCTGATCTCCGTCTGTCTCTCTCCCTCCAAAGTTGCGTGTAACGACGTTGAGAGACGTCGACATGATATGTATATGTGTGTGTGGTGTGTGTGTGTGGTGTGTGTGTGGTGTGTGTGTGTGTGGTGTGTGTGGTGTGGTGTGTGTGGTGTGTGTGGTGTGTGTGGTGTGTGTGGTGTGGTGTGTGTGTGTGGTGTGTGTGTGGTGTGTGTGTGTGGTGTGTGTGGTGTGTGTGTGGTGTGTGTGTGTGGTGTGTGTATGGTGTGAGTGTGGTGTGTGTGGTGTGTGTGTGGTGTGTGTGTGTGTGGTGTGTGTGTGGTGTGTGTGGTGTGTGTGGTGTGTGTGGTGTGTGTGGTGTGTGTGGTGTGGTGTGTGGTGTGTGTGTGGTGTGTGTGTGGTGTGTGTGTGTGGTGTGTGTGGTGTGTGTGTGGTGTGTGTGTGTGGTGTGTGTATGGTGTGAGTGTGGTGTGTGTGGTGTGTGTGTGGTGTGTGTGTGTGTGGTGTGTGTGTGGTGTGTGTGTGGTGTGTGTGGTGTGTGTGTATGTTGTGTGTGTGGTGTGTGTGTATTTAGAGGTTTCCAGAACGACTCGGTACTTCATGGGGTCGGTGTCAAGGTCAATTCTTTGGGCCTCATTTCATCCGTACCACCCCACCAACCCCACCCCCTAACAAACCCACCCACTCCACCGCCCCCCAACTCACACCGCCCCCCAACTCACACCACCCCCCAACCCACCCCACCCACAACCCCCACACTACCCCACCCCCACCAACCCACCCCTCCCACCAACCCCCCCCCCACCAACCCACCCACCAACCCACCCACCACAACCCCCCCCCCCCACCGCCTCCATCATTCACCACCCCCCCCACCACCCCCCATAGCTCACACTGTTGTTGTAACACGGAACGCGCACCGTTATTATAACGCGGTTTCTGAGCTGTCGACGACGAACTACTTTCTTGAGCTGTGCTGCGGTCCGGTAACGTGGAGTGATACGGTGACGCAGTGTGGTGAGTGGATGGGTGTGAGCGAGTGAGTGTGAGTGGGTAATTGTTAGTGTGAGTGGGTGAGTGTGAGTGGGTGAGTGTCAGTGGGTGCGTGAGTGGGTGAAAGTGAGTGGGTGAGTGGGGGTCTGAGTGGGTGAGTGTGAGTGGGTGCGTGTGAGTGGGCGAGTGACTGGCTGAGTGAGTGGGGGTGTGAGTGGGTGAGTGAGTGGGTGAGTGTGAGTGGGTGAGTGTGAGTGGGTGGGTGAGTGAGTGGGTGAGTGTGAGTGGGTGAGTGTGAGTGAGTGGGTGAGTGTGAGTGGGTGAGTGTGAGTGAGTGGGTGAGTGGGTGAGTGTGAGTGGGTGAGTGTGAGTGAGTGGGTGAGTGAGTGGGTGAGTGTGAGTGGGTGAGTGTGAGTGAGTGGGTGAGTGTGAGTGGGTGAGTGTGAGTGAGTGGGTGAGTGAGTGGGTGAGTGTGAGTGGGTGAGTGTGAGTGAGTGGGTGAGTGAGTGGGGTGTGAGTGGGTGAGTGTGAGTGGGTGAGTGTGAGTGGGTGAGTGGGTCAGTGACTGGCTGAGTGAGTGGGTGAGTGAGTGAGTGTGAGTGGGTGAGTGAGTGGGGTGTGAGTGGGTGAGTGTGAGTGGGTGAGTGAGTGAGTGTGAGTGAGTGGGTAAGTGAGTGGGTGAGTGAGTGAGTGGGTGAGTGAGTGGGGTGTGAGTGGGTGAGTGTGAGTGGGTGGGTGAGTGAGTGGGTGAGTGAGTGAGTGTGAGTGGGTGAGTGTGAGTGAGTGGGGGTGAATGAGCGAGGGTAAATCCACGGATTATTCACTTCTTGTTCGCTCTCTAGACGGGTTCCAGCGTGCGTAAAGAACTCCGCGTCGGCCACGTGGCCCCCTCCTGCGAGGATCGCGGTGTTCGTGCGACAGCGATAATCCGCGGACACGCGCGGGGACTACAGCCCACTTCTCGCGCTGTTGTTGTTGCTGCTGCTGCTGATGCCGCTGATGCCGCTGTTGCTGTTGTTGTTGCTGCTGCTGCTGTTGCTGCTGATGCCGCTGTTGCTGTTGTTGTTGCTGCTGCTGCTGTTGCTGCTGATGCCGCTGTTGCTGTTGTTGTTGCTGCTGCTGCTGTTGCTGCTGATGCCGCTGTTGCTGTTGTTGTTGCTGCTGCTGTTGCTGCTGATGCCGCTGTTGCTGTTGTTGTTGCTGCTGCTGCTGTTGCTGCTGATGCTGTTGTTGCTGTTGTTGCTGCTGATGCTGTTGTTGCTGTTGTTGCTGCTGCTGCTGTTGCTGTTGTTGTTGCTGCTGCTGCTGTTGCTGCTGATGCTGTTGTTGCTGTTGTTGCTGCTGATGCCGCTGTTGCTGTTGTTGCTGCTGATGCTGTTGTTGCTGTTGTTGCTGCTGATGCTGTTGTTGCTGTTGTTGCTGCTGATGCCGCTGTTGCTGTTGTTGCTGCTGATGCTGTTGTTGCTGCTGTTGCTGCTGATGCTGTTGTTGCTGTTGTTGCTGCTGATGCCGCTGTTGCTGTTGTTGCTGCTGATGCTGTTGTTGCTGTTGTTGCTGCTGATGCTGTTGTTGCTGTTGTTGCTGCTGATGCCGCTGTTGCTGTTGTTGCTGCTGATGCTGTTGTTGCTGCTGTTGCTGCTGATGCTGTTGTTGCTGTTGTTGCTGCTGATGCTGTTGTTGCTGTTAACACAGCCTGCGTCGTATCGATCGTCGCGATTGGTACGCGCGCGCTGGTATCCGTGCTACCGCGGTTGTAACGCTTAGCACGCTGGTTGAAATGACGATGACGACGATGACGATGATGAGGACGACGACGACGACGATGATGATGATGACGATGATGATAACGATGACGATGATGACGACGACGACGATGATGATGACGATGATGACGATATTGATGACGACGATGACAACGATGGTGATGACGACGATGATGATGATGACGACGATGATGACAACGATGACGATGATGACGATGATGTCGCTGTGTCGTCACCGGTGTCTTCACCTCTCCGTCCGTGACTCTCGCACACAGCGCCTGGGTTCAAACTCCCGAATCGGGAGTTTCTACGTTCACCGGTATTGGACAAACATCGCAACGTTGAGCAATGACCTCGAAATAATCACATCGGGATTGGCCAGGGAGACAACACACATCGTGGACTGACGGGCGACAACTTGGCAGGACCCTTCCTGGAAAAGAGTATTGAGACTCAGCGAGGCAATGGGAGGAAATCGGAGATCCCGGAGGAAACCCAAGCAGAACAGAGGGCGAGAGAGAGAGAGAGAATGTGTCCACTTGATTTGAAGCTTTCGTGACTGCAGGAATTCATACTCTTTTGTTATTTCGGTAAAGTCACGTGGGTAGAAAAAAGAATAGACCACTTTGAGATCCTTCAACAAACTCCGCGATGAGAAGGCTCAGCTAATCGAGTCTCTCACCTTTCTGAAGAGATGCCGCGACTCTAAGAACCAAGCAGATGAATCCCTGTAGTCACGAAAGCTTTAAATCGAAAAATAAATTATGTTAATAGCTTCAAAAAGTTAAAACGTCTCCACTTGTTGGCCATCATTGTCAACGCGTGCCCTGACACCATCTCCAGGTAGCTATCCAGAGCCCGTAGGCAGCCACATTTCTCCTGCTATTGTTGCAAATTCTCGGAAGTTTTAACATTTTGTTGAAGCTCCCTGTTTATCTGAGCGACCTATGGCTGGGATTGTCCCGATGGACTCCCTTTTCAACTGGCGCATCCGAGCCGGCACAGCGTACGTGGGACTTTACAATCGTGGCAAATCGCCTGATCAAGCTCGCTGGTGTTGTTGTTGCTGCTTTTGTAATCACCAGCGAGATGTCACAGTCCTCACATTGTAAATGTTGTCAGTTTACTCTGCAACGCACCAACACCGTTGTGCTGAAGCAGTAACTACATTTCGATTTAAAGCTTTTGTGACTGCAGGGATTCATCTCCTTGGTTCTTTCGGTAAAGTCACGTAGAAGGGAAGTAATAAAATAATAAAACTAAAAAATAATAAAATAATTCTCACCACGTTTCGGCCACAAGGCAAGCAGCCGTCCCCAAGAACAGTGACTACATTGGCAAGAATTCTAGATTTGAAGTTTTCGTGACTGCAAGAGTCCATACTCTGGTACTTTTTCGGTAAAGTCACGTAGGTGAAAAAGGAAAATGTATTAAATCACGACGTTTCGGAGGCAACACAAGCTTCCGTCTTCAAGCTTGTGTTGCCTCCGAAACGTCGTGATTTACCGAAAACACCAAAGAGGATACATTGGCACATTTTGTATACGTGACAAACCTCACTAATCGGCTGTGTCCGTGGTGGTGGGTCAACGACACATTTCCATTTAAGCTATCTAACCCAAACCCACCCCCCCCCCTTATTATTATGGATGTTGAATTTCTTTCACACCGTACGTAGCCGAACGTGCTAATCGCAGGTGCGGGCGGGAAGAGAAACGAACCAAACACAACAATGAGTTCTAAAGAAATGAGTTTAAAAAAAAACCCGACTGGGTTTTATTCTCTCGCTGATTTCCCATGCCGAGCCAGATAAGCCGGCCGAGCGAAACATGTGAATCTGGCTCGGGGCCAAGCAGGGCCAGGGGAATTTCTTTGCTCGAGAGTGATCAAAAATCGGCTGCAATTAAAATCGTAACGAGCAAAAAAAATCAAAACGCGAGCGTAAAAATTGGGCTTCAATCTCCCGCATCTCTCTTGTTGCCGTCTCCTCTTCTCTCATCTTTACCGCACCGCCGTTGATTGTGCGTGTCTCTTCCGTCGCCTCCCCGGGTGTTTATATAGATTTTAAACTACCGCAGACTGCGTGTGAAACGTCGCGCCTTGGCGATATCCTCGGATACCAAGAGGGAGGGAGGAGTAGGGTCCTGCCAAAAAATAATTTCTGATTTGGGTCCCACAAAGTCGGCCCAGAGCCACCACCAGTGACAAACCTGGGAACCAGGCTGCTCCTAAGATTGTCTCAGTTGTGCTGAGTGTGTGTGTTCGTTTGTGTGTGTGTCTACATGTGTGTGTGTGTGTGAAGGAGGCTCGTGAAGGACGCTACTGGGCAGTTGGAGGCAGTCGCCCTCCAACAACAACGGAGGGTGGAGGAGCGACGCTCACAATAACGAGCGGAGCGCCGGGTGGCTAAAGCACAGCAAGTTGGCACAGTAGGGGGCACAGGTGGTGCATCAGCCAGTCATCTCTGTCATCTCAGTCAGTCGACCCGTGGCACCTGGGTCTGCCCCGTGACCTCCTGCCAGCGGGCGTTCGACACTTCACGTGGCCTCAAAGGTGCACATGGCCTGGCACATGTGTCGTGGTGACGTCACCGCCACTTAGTGGCGAATGGCGGTTGTTGTTGTTGTGTGTGTGTGTACAATGTGGGGAGCGGTCGTGTAGCGGTTAGCGCGCTGCGCTACGAATCTGGCCACCCAGGTTCGATTCCCGCTCACGGCCAACGCCAGTGACGATTACCTGAACCGGTCCTGGGCCTCGTCTAGGTCGACTCAGCCTCAAATTAATACCTGGTGCGATGTGTAAGCATCGCCACTAGGGAGACAAAGGCGGTCGGGCGTGGTGTCGGCCACCCACCCCCTCGTGTGCTATGCTGGCCTTCATAGGTGCTTGCTAACAGCACTTGCCCCAAAAGTCTGTTAAGGCTATACGGGGGATCTGTGTCTTTGTATCTTTTCCAGACCCTCTGCTTGAGTCACCCAGCGAATGACGTCACGGGGATCGCTAAAGTCCCACTGTAGTATCATGACACTACCCATAGACCAACACTACCCATAGGCTCAACACTGCCCATAGACTAACACTGCCCATAGACTAACACTGCCCATGGACCAACACTACCCATAGACTAACACTGCCCATAGACCAACACTGCCCATAGACTAAAACTGCCCATAGACTCAACACTACCCATACACGAACACTGCCCATACACTAACACTACCCATAGACTAACACTACCCATAGGCTCAACACTGCCCATAGACTAACACTGCCCATAGACTAACACTGCCCATAGACTAACACTACCCATAGACTCAACACTGCCCACAGACTCAACACCGATTAGCACGGTTGGCTACGTACGGTGCGAAAGAAGTTCAACGCACGTACTGGAGAAGCCAACGTGACTACTAGGAAAAGCCACTGGAGCTTTGAAATCAAGATTGAAGACTCATTTCTTGAGTTTTCAATCCAGATTAGCACTACGTACGGTGCGAAAGAAGCTCCGCACACACATACGTCCAGACACAAACGAAATTCACGTGATAAATTGACGCTCTCCGTGAGCCGCGTGGTGGTATTGCGTTCCACGTCTCGACTTCCTCCGTGTCGCCACCCCCGGGCCGCCCAGAGGGCTGTTTGTGAGTTGGACTCTCCCATGCCAGGCGCCCTCTGCACCCAGCGGTCCTAGTGAGCAGAGTCGGCCCACGCCCCGACAGCCCCGTCCGTGCAACAAGGGCGACACCAACCCAAGTGTTTTGTTTGTTGTTGTTGTTGTTATACTGGTATGAACCTCCTGGTTACACCAGCCCACAGGGGATGATTATGTCCGTCCGTCCGTCGTGCATCCCAAAATGGGAGGGGTCGGGCTGGGTGGAGAGGGAGGGGCTGGGTGGGGGGTGGGAGGGGTGGGGCTGGGTGGGGCTGGGTGGGGACGGTGGGGCTGGGTGGGGGGTGGGAGGGGTGGGGCTGGGTGGGGAGGGGCTGGTCACCCCGTGGTGCCCTTATAAAACTCAACGTTTAACCTACTCACGCCGGCTTGTGCCCGCCCTCACAGTCGGGCATATTTGCGGAATACACCACGCCGCCGTTGACCCTGGCCATTGACCGAGCAGCCCAACGTTCCTACCAGCTCCCTCCGCGGGAGGAATGTGTTTGTTGTTGCTGGGTCAGCCTGGGCCTTCGTCGGCTTGCGACCGGGCCATGCATGGCCCCACCGTCTATCTGCGGGCGGCCTGCGGGTTAAGCTGTGACCTTCTGACCCCGTGCCACCGACTGGACATCCGTGAAAAACAAGAGCTTCACGGCACATCGGATTTCCTCGTGCAGTCTAAAGATTACGACGCCGCTCTCCCTCCTCGGCTCCGCATAACGACCTAGATTTGTGTCTTTGTTCTCCCCCCCCCACCACCACCTCCACACCCGCTTTACCTTTTCCGGCAAAAAAAAATTAAGTTAACAAAGACCGCAAGAGAGAGGGATTCGCATTTTTCCACCATTCATGTTTACATCCTTGGAGGGACGCCGGCTCACCGGTGCCCCATACTGTTTTTGTGTGTGTTGTCTTTGCGCACACCCGCTAAGTGTTGCATTAAAACCAGCGATGAATCTCGTTTCAGTCGCCCCCCCCCCGCTAGCCAGGATTATGCAACGCAGAGACGCGGCGGCTACGCCGTGAGCGGCTGCGTCGCGGGTACCGAATTGCTCGCCCATACTTCACCAGGCTGGGTCAGTGTGGTGGGTGGGGTGGGTGGTGGGGGAGGGGGAGGGAGCTGGGACACATTTTATCTCGCCTCCCGGCGAATATCTGACTTGTGTAGAAATGATGGCAACAGCGGTCAATTCAAAGCGCCCGACGTCGCATCTCGTCCGAAACGTTTCCAAGGGGCACCCCCTCCTCCAAGTGGCAGCTGTCCCTGTGTGGCCTGCAAAGTGACCATCCGCCTGCCAGCCGAGGGGGCGATGGTTGCAGCTCGCGTGCGTTGATCGTCAGCGGGTCGTTGTTGTGCGTGTGTCACTCGTTTTTTTGGGGGATTCGCCAAAAAATTCCGGGGTGTACTCGGTGGGCAACCTCCCCTCTTGCGAATCTCGTCGCTGGGTTCGCTAAAGGCCTCCCCCTACCCCACCCCGTAAGCGTCGCTACGCTCGCAGTGTCAATGAGGGCAGCCGCTGGATTGTAACCGTGGACTTCTCGGCCCCGCGAGCGGCGAGCGCGCTACCTCCGTTGCCGTGCGATATCAAACTTCACGGTGAGAGAGCGATTGCCCACTCGTAGCGGTGTTCCGTAAACTCGTGGCTGTGCTGAAGATTTTGACTCTTCATTGTTTTTTTCAGAATGGAGGGAACGGTTATACTGGTAGGAACCCCCTGGTTTCACCAGCCCACAGGAGATTATTGTGTCCGTCCGTCCGTCGTGCATCCAAAAATGGGAGGGGTGGGGCTGGGTGGAGAGGGGAGGGTGGGGAGGGGCTGGATGGGGAGGGGAGGGTGGGGAGGGGCTGGGTGGGGAGGGTGGGGCTGGGTGGGGGGTGGGGCTGGGTGGGGAGGGGCTGGTCACCCCGTAGTGCCCTTATAAAAATCAACGTTTAACCTACTCACGCCGGCTTGTGCCCGCCCTGACAGTCGGCCATAATTGCGGAATACACCACGCCGCCGTTGACCCTGGCCATTGACCGAGCAACCCAACGTTCCTACCAGCTCCCTCCGCAGGAATGTGTTTTTGACGCGGCACCGGTTTTCGCACGCCACAATTACACACCGCGTCAACCCACACGGTCTACCCCGTTGACCTGTGCAGGGACATTGAGTTTTCAGGTCCATACGGCGTACAACCGTTTTAATACGGCCAACACAAATGCGTCTATTTGTTTGTGTTTCTCCCTCGTGATGGGGCTTTGTAGGATGAACATTGCGATTTATAATGGCACGAAACGTCGTGAAAATTGTATTTTATTATGTTTTATTTTCGACAGACCTGTTCTTCACCTGAGGACGGCTGCTTGCGTTGTGGCCGAAACGTCGTGAGAATTTCATTTTATTATTTTTTATTATTTTATCATTTCCCTTCTACGTGACTTTACCGAAAGAACCAAGAAGACTTTTCACTTCATCTCTGGAGGCGCTCCAGCTGGCGAATGCCCCCCTGGGCTTGCAGCCCCTCAAGCCCCCCCGTGCCTGAATCCGTCCCTGGGCACGGGACAAGAAGTCGATCTTCTACGAGGCCCCGGGATGGGCTGGGTGATGGCGAGGCGAGGCGATGGATCTCGGCGACACCTCGAGTGTCATTCGCAAACGGCGGCCCCATTTTGGGGGGCTCATTCGATGATGAGTTAATGAGTTAATGATGACGTCACCCTGCTGCTGCTCTATATAAGAACGGGAGACACAGCAGAGCCTCACCATTCTGGCGAATTGCCCGATGATGCTGGATGCAATTACCAGCGAAACGTCGTACTACTCAAATTGTAAATGTTGTGGTTTCACGCTTCAACACACCGGTGGGCTAAAGCAGTGAACTATTTGTCTTTTGTCAACGTGACACTTTTTTAGATCCTTTATATTAAGTTCGCTTGCTTGCGTGCTTGCGTGCTTGCTTGCTTGCTTACGACCATGCAAATCTTTCGGTCGTTTTTTAACCCACTTCCCGTGATCCAATCGAGCTGACATTTTGCACACAGACTCGTTGTGCGTGACAATTTATTTTCGTGAAAATTTTTCCAAAATTTTACATTTTTTAGGAAAAAATTTATTATATTTAATTACCAATTGCTTAATGGTGGCAGGCAATCATCTGACCCATAGGTGGCAGCCATCTCAAGCCAGAGGACGAGAGGACTCTAGCCGCCACGCATATAAAGGATTTATAGTGAAAAACTTTGTTTTTACGGGTTAATTTTTTACTGATGGGCCGTGTCGGGTGGTGGAGGGTTACGACACATTTATAAATAACGCGATCTAAACCCAAAAACGTTGATTATGAATAATATTGGTCGCGAAAGCCTGCCACGTGTTAAAACTCATTCGACTGCTGCCGCTTGCAAAGCGCAGGTGAAAACCCTTGGCGGTCACGTGAGTCGTGACGGTGTTGCATGTGTCCAGCCGTCGTAACCTCGGCTCCGTGCGGCGTGAGACCCGGGTCACACCCGACGACTCCCTCGTTCTAGTTTACGTGGAAATAATATTGGTACCTCTTCCCTCGGGACAGCCACGTCTCTCAACCACTACGAGATACGGCCGCTCACACGCCCGCCGGTCGCTCACGCCACTCTCTCTCTCGAGAGGGTGTTTGGCCTACTCTTCCACGCTTGCCAGGCGTCTTGGCAAACTCACTCCCCCCCCCCACCACAGACACTGTGTGATATTTATCTGGACCATTATCACTCAAAGCAATGGGGGGCGGCGGGGAAGGGGTACGGTGATTTGCTTATTGCTTATTGTTTTACTGTTCAGTGAACAAAAAAACCAAAACCCCCACCGTTCCTTTATATATTTACATTGATTTATATTCTCATCAGAAAATGGCCTCTGTCGTAATCATCACTCGTTAGCGGCGCGTGTTTATTTTAATTCTGGTCTGCGCCTGTGGCGTAGCGTTCGTGAGGGTGATTTTTAAAATATCGCTTTTTTTTCTCTCTCCTTCTCTTGTAATTATATATATTTATATGTGTCACTCTCCTCTCTCCTCGCTCTCCTCTCTCGGCTCAGCCTCTCGCGAAAGTGGGTTTGTGGGATACATGCGGAGCGCGTTGCCATGGAAACCCCTCCCGTGTCCTAGCAACCGCGAGTCGAGGTGGAATTTTAAACATGGCCGACTGATTTTAGATTTTTTTTTTCTCTCTCTCTAAACTCTCCACCCCCTCTCTATTCTTCAAACCGGCTGCACCGATTAATCCTCAAACGTCTGAAAATCAAATAGAGTCAAAAGTCTGCATGGCTTCAGGCCTCGCTGTTAAGAGAGTGTGTTGCGCACGCGTTCACTCGTTTGCAAGATTGTAATGAGGCCGCTGTGAAATAATATTTTTTGTTCTGAGAAATGTTGTTGTCGTTTATTGGATGCGTTGCTTTGTGCGTGACGTCAACATTATTGCATGCAATTTAAATATTGATTTTTGTTTGTATTTACAGATCGTGCGTGTGTTTGTGTGTCTGTCATATACGGAAAACATACCCAATTAAGCATTTTTTTCATTTTACCAGGTAAGGCCCACTTAGCTATATATTAAGCGACCTGGTCACAAACGATAGCTCAACGAAGTGGCTTATCATCGTGTGGAAATTTACATCAGCCACGTATTCGTAACGCACGTTGCTTCTAAATGTGGAGGGAAAACCCGAAGGATGTGGATACAAATCCACGCGACCACGAGGAGAGAGAAAGAGAGAGAGACACGCAAACTCCAAATATACAGCAGCAGGCGTCAGGGTCAGGATCGGACCCACGACCTCCTGCACACCAGGCGAGGTAGTCAACATCTCCTAGCCACCGTGAAGATGATGATGATGAGAGAGACACGCAAACTCCAAATATACAGCAGCAGGCGTCAGGGTCGGGATCGGACCCCACGACCTCCTGCATACCGGGCGAGGTAGTTAACATCTCCTAGCCACCGTGGAATCCTCATCACACATGTGTAAACGTCGCCACTGGGGAGACAAAGGCGGCCGGGCGTCGTACTGGCCACCCACCCACTCGTGCGCCGTACCGGCTCTCTAAGGGACCGTCCATAAATGACGTCACGCGATTTTGGACGATTTTTGACCCCACCCCCCCCCCCCTTCGTCACACGGCGTCACAAAAAGTCAGACCCCCCCTCAAATATGACGTTACATTTCTCCCCCCCCCCCCACCTCGTAACACATCGTCACAAATGTCTGACTCCCCCCCCCCCCTAGGTGCGTGACGTCATTTATGGATGGCCCCATACCTGAATTGTAGTGATTGGTAACGATGGACACGACGGGGTTAATGTTTGCACGCCGACCAGTGTGGTGAAGTATGGTCAAGTTACCCCCGTAAAACGTGCGCGTGTGTGTAGGGGGAGACTAACACTGCCCATAGACTAACACTACCCATAAACTAACATTACCCATAGACTCACACTGCCCATAGACTAACACTACCCATAGACTAATACTGCCCATAGACTAACACTGCCCATAGACTAACACTACCCATAGGCTAACACTGCCCATAGACTAACACTACCCATAGACTAACACTACCCATAGACTAACACTACCCATAGACTCTAACACTACCCATAGACTAACACTACCCATAGACTAACACTGCCCATAGACTAACACTGCCTATAGACTAACACTACCCATAGACTCAACACTGCCCATAGACTAACACTGCCCATAGACTAACACTACCCATAGACTAACACTACCCATAGACTAACACTACCCATAGACTAACACTACCCATAGACTAACACTACCCATAGACCAACACTGCCCATAGACTAACACTGCCCATAGACTAACACTGCCCATAGACTAACACTACCCATAGACTAACACTGCCCATAGACTAACACTACCCATAGACTAACACTACCCATAGACTAACACTACCCATAGACTAACACTGCCTATAGACTAACACTACCCATAGACTAACACTACCCATAGACTAACACTGCCCATAGACTCAACACTACCCATAGACGAACACTACCCATAGACTAACACTGCCTATAGACTAACACTACCCATAGACTAACACTACCCATAGACTAACACTGCCCATAGACTAACACTACCCATAGGCTAACACTACCCATAGGCTAACACTGCTCATGGACTAACACTACCCATAGACTAACACTGACCATAGACTAACACTGACCATAGACTAACACTGCCCATAGACTAACACTGACCATAGACTAACACTGCCCATAGACTAACACTGACCATAGACTAACATTGCCCATAGACTAACACTGACCATAGACTAACACTGCCCATAGACTAACACTACCCATAGACTAACACTGCCCATAGACTAACACTACCCATAGACTAACACTGCCCATACACTAACACTACCGATAGATTAACACTGCCCATAGACTAACACTGCCCATAGACTAACATTGCCCATAGACTAACACTACCCATAGGCTAACACTGCCCATAGACTAACACTGCCCATAGACTAACACTACCCATAGACTAACACTGCCCATAGACCAACACTGCCCATACTACACTATACACTACACTACACACTAGTGCTGTACTAGTGACGAATTGGCCACGTTCTGTTAACGTGACAACCCTTACTAGTTGGCTGTGTCGGGTGGCGGCGGGTTTTAACGACAAAAAAGTTTTTTCTAAATATTACTTATTTTTCTGCCGCGATATATTTCCACGCGACGACGATACGCCACTTTCGTTGAGCTATCGTTTGTGACGGGCCAGGTCGCTTCCAAAAACAAAGAGAGCTACGTTTGCTCAACGCGGGGACCTTACCCTCGTACCGTACTAAAAAATATATATAATAGCGGTAGCAAACGCGGGGTCGCGACAAACCACCGAGCGATGAACCGAACCAAACGAGAATTCTGACCGCGTGAAGTCGCGTTGTCGTTACAGACTCTCCCCCCCCCTCCTCCACGCACCCCCCGAAGCTAACCCAAGGTGGTTGGGGTAGGGGTGGGGTGGGGTATATGCCCAAGAAGTTGGACCACGAAAACCCCGAAGCTTCGAATGGGTGGCTGTGAAACGGCTCCGTTCGCATCTTTACGTAACGCGACGCGCGGCGGCATCTGTTGTTCTGACCTTAGTTTTAAAATAATTGTAGATTTGAAGCTTTCGTGACTGCAAGGATTCATACTCTTAGTTCTTTCGGTAAAGTCACCATGTAGGTAAAAAATGAAATAAAAATTTATAAAAATAAAACAATGAAAATCACGACGTTTCGGAGGCAACACAAGTCTCCGTCATCAGGTGGGACCGTCACAGCCAGATTAGCTGCATCCACTTGATGATTTTCATTGTTTTATTTTTTTAAATTTTTATTTTAAAATAATCACCGATGTCTCCTCGTCGGGAATTGCGTGCACGTGCACGAGATGAATGTGACGAATTAATCGATAATAATAATCAACAAAGAGCTGGCTCGTTTTTTTTTTCCAATTAAAATTTGAGAATTCGAATAATATTAATATTCAGCCAATCGTCACGTCCTCTGTGGGATGATGGCCTGTTGCACTCCCGTTTCGGACACGGGGGTATTGTTTGAGCCAACTTCGGCAAGCCGGTTCAGATGTCACGCGTCGCTGATTTTAGGCCCTTGGGCGGGTATTGAAGGCAAGGTCAACCAGGTTCAGAGCGCAGAGGGCCTTGAACAACACAGACAAAGCCACCGCCTTGCGCAGTGCATTTCCCCCAGTACCCGGATCTCGTGGTGTGTACGCTGGGTGAAGATTAAGAAGAAGAAAAACCACCCCCCGCTCTCCTCCGTTCGGCAGCCGCGTCTCTAACAACGGCGGCAAGATTGTGCCCCCCTCTCCTCGTCGTCAAGTATTCTGAAGCGGGCGTCAAATACTGGCGAACCCCCCCCCCCAAAACAAACCCCATCTCGATCAACGTCATCCCCGGCTATAATTCCTCGCGCTCCCTCCACTCCCCCTCCCCCCACTCCCCTCCCCCCACTCCACTCCCCCCACTCCCCCTCCCTCCCTCCACCCCCCTCCCCCCAATCCCCCTCCCCCCACTCTCCTCCCCCCACTCCCCCTCCCTCCACTCCACTCCACTCCCCCCACTCACCTCCCCCCACTCCCCTCCCTCCACTCCCGTCCCTCCACTCCCTTCCCCCCACTCCCCTCCCTTCACTCCCCTCCCCCCGCTCCCCCTCCCTCCACTCCCCTCCCCCCACTCCCCTCCCCCACTCCCCTCCCTCCACTCCCGTCCCTCCACTCCCTTCCCCCCACTCCCCTCCCTTCACTCCCCTCCCCCCGCTCCCCCTCCCTCCACCCCCCTCCCCCTACTCCCCTCCCCCCACTCCCCTCCCTCCAATCCAATCCCCTCCCTCCACTCCCCTCCCTCCACTCCCCTTTCTCCAATCCCGTCCCTCCACTCCCCTCCCTCCACTCCCCTCCCTCCACTCCCCTCCCTCTTTACTGTAACAATTAAAACTATTTACGACTGAAATGTATTTTAAAATGAGAACATTTCACGCGACCACGTGGGGAGAGAGAGAGAGACACGCAAACTACAAATATACAGGTTTCAGGGTCAGAGTCGGGATCAAACCCACGACCTGTTGGAAATCAGGAGAGGTAGTTAACATCTCACCACCACGGCGCCTGCGGGGGCACAGAGCTTGGCTCCGAGTTCTTCAGACAAAGGAATCTCGCCAGATTAGGAGCATCTTGCCTTCAGCTGCTTCCTGAAGGAGGAGGGACATTCGATTACGATGATGATGAAGCTGCTGCCCCTGCCGCTGCTGCCGCTGCTGCTGCAACACGTGAAGGAAGATACCGAGTTCCGGATGACGGGCGCTACTGATGGATGGGGGGAGAGTCGACGAACGTCTGTGCCCGCACCTAACTTTGAGGATAATCCGGACGCAGTTTAAATGCTAAACCTTCCGCCTGGCACGTGCCGTGACGGGCACTGCAAGATCTGACCGCGTCCGTCGTGTGTTCGTCGAGCTGCATGGGTTTCCGGTTGCCGAACGAAGGCAATGCAAGGTCGCGCTCGTGACACACACAAAGTGCTTGGCACAAACGCACCACAGTACCCCGCTGATCTCGTTAAGGAGCGTGAACCATCATCACGCGAACTCCGGAAGTCATCATCGCAGCTGCTTTAAGCTCAGCCGTCGAACAAAGGCGGCGGTCACCGCACCGAGCGCTTTCAGATGCGCCTCTGCGGCCGTCTGGAACGCTCTGCCTTCCAACGTTTGCAAGCCACGCGAGCTATGCACTTTTAAATCATCTCGATTGACACAAACTCATTCCTTTAAAGTGACATTTTTGCGCGTCGTTTGTTGTCCTTCTCCCGCAAACCTCCCATTAGAGCGGTTGCCCTACGTATGGCGCGAAAGAAGTTCAGCGTACGTACACCGCGATTACGTTGAGCAAGAGAGAAATGAGTAATATTAAAACAACTTTTTTTTAAAACGCGCTTTTATGAAATGTACTAGTAATGGAAGAACTCCACGACTCCAGGAAGTGGCCCCGAAGCTTGCCATATCGTAAAGGACCGTGGCCAATTACAGCCCCTCCCCACCCAGCCCCTCCCCACCCTCTGCTCTCCACCCAGCCCCACCCCTCCCATTTTTGGATGCACGACGGACGGACGGAGACAATAATGCCCTGTGGGCTGGTGGAACCAGGTGGTTCCTACCAGTATTACATGTCTCGCAGGTTCATCAGCGCTCGCCAAACCGCGATTATTCGCGACGAATAATCCATCTGTTGCTGTTCGATGTCGTCGAGGCGATGTGTACAAGGTTGCAATAAAAAAATTAACCCGTAAAAACAAAGTTTTTCACTATAAATCCTTTATATGCGTGGCGGCTAGAGTCCTCTCGTCCTCTGGCTTGAGATGGCTGCCACCTATGGGTCAGATGATTGCCTGCCACCATTAAGCAATTGGTAATTAAGTATAATTTATTTTTTCCTAAAAAGTGTAGAATTTAGGGAAAAAAATTTCACGCAAATAAATTGTCACGCACAACGAGTCTGTGTGCAAAATGTCAGCTCGATTGGATCACGGGAAGTGGGTTAAAAAACGACCGAAAGATTTGCACGGTCGTAAGCGCGCAAGCAAGCAAGCAAGTGAACTTAATATAAAGGATTTTAAAATGTAAACACCTTTGAGAGTTTGCAACAATTATAATTCTAGATTTGAAGCTTTTGTGACGGCAAGGATTCATACGCTTTGGTTTTTTCGGTAAAGTCACGTAGAAGGGAAATAATAAAATAAAAGAATATAAACAATACAAATTCTCACGACGTTTCGACTGCAACACAAGCAATCATCATCAGGTGTGAAATCCACAGCAAGTGTGTGGATATACTAGTACAGCACTGCTGTATAGTGTAGTGTATAGTGTTGTGTATAGTGTAGTGTATAGTAGTGTAGTGTATAGTGTAGTATACTAGTACAGCACTAGTGTGTAGTGTAGTGTATAGTGTAGTGTATAGTGTAGTATACTAGTACAGCACTAGTGTGTAGTGTAGTGTATAGTGTAGTGTATAGTGTAGTATACTAGTACAGCACTAGTGTGTAGTGTAGTGTATAGTGTACTATACTAGTACAGCACTAACCGGTGTGTTGGAGAGCCAAGCCACAACATTTACAATCTGAGTACGAAATCCACAGCCAGTGTGTGGATTTCACACCTGATGATGATTACTTGTGTTGCAGTCGAAACGTCGTGAGAATTTTTATTGTTTTATGTTTTTATTATTTTATTACTTCCCTTCTACGTGACTTTACCGAAAGAACCAAGAACACGTGGGAGACGCGTTGACTTTTCGAAGCTATGAACATTACATTCGTTATCATTTTACAGTGTACAGGGTGCTTCAAGAAAAATGTTTTAACACTTACATGGGCCTATCGATTTAAATGGAAAAAAGGACGGATCGTACGCCGTCACATGATAGGAGACGTATTTTAATAACTTCACTCGCTCGCCATCATTGTCAACGCGTGCCTGGGATCTTTTCCAGATGGTCTCCAGTGGCCGAAGGCAGCGCGTTTCTCCTGGTTATTGTTGCACACACTCAGTAGTGTTCACATTTTTGAAGCACCCTCTAATACATCCCTTCCTTTTCCCATTAAAAAAAATCACGATAGTCCCGTCGAAGTGTCAAAACATTTTTGTTTGAAGCACTCTGCATATTTTTCGATTTAAAGCTTTTGTGACTGCAGGGATTCATCTTCTTGGTTCTTTCGGTAAAGTCACGTAGAAGGGAAATAATAAAATAATAAAAATAAAACATAAAATAATTCTCACGACGTTTCGGCCACAACGCAAAGCAGCCGTCCTCAGGTGAAGACCAGGTCTGTCGGGGAGACAGCGTCTGAATGACCTGTTCTTCACCTGAGGACGGCTGCTTGCGTTGTGGCCGAAACGTCGTGAGAATTGTATTTTATTATGTTATATTTCCGACAGCCCTGTTCTTCACCTGAGGACGGCTGCTTGCGTTGTGGCCGAAACGTCTTGAGAATTATTTAAATGTTTTATTTTTATTATTTTATTATTTCACTCTGCATATATCTACGTCTATTTTCTCTAACACCCCCCCCACCACCGCCCCAACCCACCTCCCTCCTTGACGAACCTCCTTCGCTCCAATTTATTCCGAGCGTGGCATCGCCCGATGACGTCCCGAGCCTCCGATGACTCCGCTGGGAAATCTCGCCGCGCGCGCGGCCCAGACGGACGCGCGGCGACTCGGCACGATTTTGTTGCGCACGTGGCAAACCTCGCTGATTGGCTGCGTCGACCGGTGGCGGCTTTAATGACGCATTTTATATTTACGCGATATAACCCAACAACAACAACAACATTTTACTTTCATTACTTTTAATGTTTTACCTACGTGACTTTACCGAAAAAACCTGAGAATATGAATCATTGCAGTCACGAAAGCTTCAAATCTAGAATTAAACAACAACAAAACGTATATTAGGGATCAGTGTTTGCTCATTTCTAGGCCCCCCGCGTGGCCTACTGGTGGGCCCCTGCTGGGCCCCTGGTGGAGCCCTGGTGGACCCCTGGTGAGCCCCTAGTGGACCCCTGGTGGACCCCTGGTGGGCCTCTGATGGACCCCTGATGGACCCCTGGTGGGCCCCTGGTAGACCCCTGGTGGACCCCTGGTGAGCCCCTAGGGGACCCCTGGTGGGCCCCTGGTGGGCCCCTAGTGGGCCCCTGGTGGGACCCTGGTGGGCCCCTGATGGACCCCTGGTAGACCCCTAGTGGACCCCTGGTGGACCCCTGGTAGACCCCTGATGGACCCCTGGTGGCTCCCTGGTAGACCCCTGTTGGACCCCTGGTAGACTTTAGTGCGGCACCTGACGTACACCCCTCTCCCCGACCATCAACTTGTGATAACACCCCTCCACCCCATCTCCCATCATCGTGCTGCTACAAACCCCCAATGGTTCCACGTGTGTGGCGGCCCTCACGCTGATGATAATAATTTAATTTACAATTGTAAGGCGCCCTTACACGAATGTCTCAAGTCCAGTGTTATCGGCGAAAGTAGTCCCCCCCCCCCACCTTCCTCTGTAAATGAGTGACGTTCACTGCAGTAACTGCTGGTCACACGGCGGAGTGATCCGAACAGAACTCTACTGAAGTGCAAAGTCGCGATGCTGCTCAGGTCTCGCGCTGTGCAGAAACCCGGTCACGTGGCTCAAAAAGGGGGCTTGCCCTGAACTCGGGAACAGAGCGGAGCCAAAGGGATTATCTGTGGGGGGGGGGGGGGGAAGAGCTTCATGGCACATCGGATTCCTCCAGCCTCGACACGGATGGCGATGCTGAATTGTGCATCGCTGTCGGTTCCTGCAGCCGCGGTTTTTTGAAGCGTTTTGCACATACCAGCGTATGGGATAATTCAAATGAGGGATTTGAAATTTTCCATCAATCCGACATCTTCATCACCACCACCACCACCACTATAATCAGCCACCCATGTCATCAGCATCATAATCTCGGAGACCTCATGTACTGGCTCAGGCTTCAGGACAGGAAGGACAAGATCAAAGGGCTCGCATAATGCGCATGCATAATGTACGTTGACTCAGTAATCGCCCCCCCACCCAACCCACACTTTGCACAAGAAGAGCGCAGAAGCGTGGTCACCACATCTACGCGTCTATATAAGGAACGAAACAGGTGGACTTCTCCACGAATCTGGCTGTCGCCTGATGAAGCTGGTTGTAATTACTGGCGAAACGTCGTACTCAGATTGTAAATGTTGTGGTGTGGCTCTCCAACACACAACCGGTGTGCTGTACTAGTATACTACACTATACACTACACTATACACTAGTGCTGTACTAGTATACTACACTATACACTACACTATACACTACACTATACACTAGTGCTGTACTAGTATACTACACTATACACTACACTATACACTACACTATACACTAGTGCTGTACTAGTATACTACACTATACACTACACTATACACTAGTGCTGTACTAGTATACTTCACTATACACTACACTATACACTACACTATACGCTACACTATACACTAGTGCTGTACTAGTATACTACACTATAGACCACACTATACACTACACTATACACTACACTACACACTAGTGCTGTACTAGTGACGAATTGGCCACGTTCTGTTTACATGACAACCCTTGCTAGTTGGCTGTGTCGGGTGGTGGCGGGTTTTAACGACACATTTATATATTTACGCGATCTCACCCAAACAAAACCTCCATTATGAACTCCTTCTGTGCCTGTACCTTTCAATCCATGTCATTATCATCATCATCATCAACCAAGTCATCAACATTCCTAACAGCGTGCTTCAGCCGCACCGAACCTCACAAAAATAATATCCAGGGCCTACCTTGGCTCCTCCCACCCTCAACCAGTATATATACAAGGACTGTTTTCTTGGAATTTCTCTCACTTGATACAGCAGTCGTGGCTGTGACGGTTCCACCTGAAGACGGAAGCTTGTGTTGCCTCCGAAACGTCGTGATTTTTATTTTATTTTTATTTTACTTTTTATTAATTTAAATTTTTTACCTACGTGACTTTACCGAAAAAACCTAACAATACGTAACAACCGCTCTTCGTAAATTGAAATTCCGGACGAAATTTAAATCCCTCGCCCTGGCCTGGCAATGCATCTTTCTTCTTCACACACCAGTGCGATTTGGGAGGGTGTGGGGGGAGCAGGGAAACGATGATCGGGTTGGGGTCGCGCGTGTCTGAGCTTCCACCCAGGGAGACATCGTTAGTGGCACATCGCAGCGCTGTGCGCCCGCAAGGGCATCAGTCAATCTCCCCATCAATGCATTATTATTAAGATTATTACAGCTGTAGTAGGCGCATAGGACCCAGAGACTATCACGGGATCCCGTAGATGATAGCACGTGGAAGAGTGAGCATAGACCGAGAGCCTCGTAGTGTAGTGTGTAGTGTAGTACGTATGTTGAAATTGCTTTCGCACCGCACGTTAACCGACCGCGCTCATGGGGAGGTGTTGGTGGGGGTTAGAAGGGCGACAAATGAAACCCACGGAGTCCGTGGCTCCGTGCAACAGACTGCCGGGGTCAGGTGATGTTAGTGAGTGGCAGCACCTATGAAGGACGGCAGGGGGTCAAGTGCTGTTCGCGAGTGGCAGCACCTATGAAGGACGGCACGGGGTCAAGTGCTGTTAGCGAGTGGCAGCACCTATGAAGGACGGCACGGGGTCAAGTTCTGTTCGCGAGTGGCAGCACCTATGAAGGACGGCACGGGGTCAAGTGCTGTTCGCGAGTGGCAGCACCTATGAGGGACGGCACGGGGTCAAGTTCTGTTCGCGAGTGGCAGCACCTATGAAGGACGGCACGGGGTCAAGTTCTGTTCGCGAGTGGCAGCACCTATGAAGGACGGCACGGGGTCAGGTGATGTTCGCGAGTGGCAGCACCTATGAAGGACGGCACGGGGTCAGGTGATGTTCGCGAGTGGCAGCACCTGTGAAGGACGGCACGGGGTCAGGTGATGTTCGCGAGTGGCAGCACCTATGAAGGACGGCACGGGGTCAGGTGATGTTCGCGAGTGGCAGCACCTATGAAGGACGGCACGGGGTCAGGTGATGTTCGCGAGTGGCAGCACCTATGAAGGACGGCACGGGGTCAAGTGCTGTTCGCGAGTGGCAGCACCTATGAAGGACGGCACGGGGTCAGGTGATGTTCGCGAGTGGCAGCACCTATGAAGGACGGCACGGCGCACGAGGGGGGTGGGTGGCCAGTACAATTCCCGGCCGCCTTTGTCTCACGAGCGGCGGTGATTTCACACAGCACTGGGTTTTCGTTTGAGGCCGAGTCGACCTAGGGGAGGCCTAGGACCGGTTCAGATAGTCGTCATCGACGGTGGCCGTGAGCGGGAATCAAACTTGGTTCGCCAGGTTCGTAGTGCAGCGCGCTAACCGCTACACTACCGCACACACAGACACAGACACACACCCACAGACACACAGACAAACACACACACAGACACAACCTAACACACACACAGACACAACCGAACACACACAGACACACACACAGACACACACAGACACAACAACAACAATCGCCATTCGCCACTAAGTGGCGGTGACGTCACCACAACGCTTGTGCCAGGCCATGTGCACTTTGAGGCCACGTGAAGTGTCGAACGCCCGCTGGCAGGAGGTCACGGGGCAGACCCAGGTGCCACGGGTCGACTGACTGAGATGACCGAGATGACTAACTGATGCACCACCTGTGCCCCCTACTGTGCCAACTTGCTGTGCTTTAGCCACCCGGCGCTCCGCTCGTTGTTGTTGTTGGAGGGCGACTGCCTCCAACTGCCCAGTAGCGTCTCTAGCCCGTGCCGTGCCCATTTAGCCCCCTCGATCCGGCCGAACAAAAGCTGTTTCGGCATGCAGTGGCTGGGCATGCGGGCTACATGACCCAGCCAACGCAGCCTTGCCTGCTGGAGGAGCTCACCGATGGGCCTAGTGATGGTATCATAGGCCTTGACCAGGTCAATAAAGCAGAGATGTAGGTCACACACAAAAACACACACACAGACAGAACCGAACAGACACACAGACACACACAGACACAATCGAACACACATACAGACACACAACAACAACCGCCATTCGCCACTAAGTGGTGGTGACGTCACCACGACGCTTGTGCCAGGCCATGTGCACCTTGAGGCCACGTGAAGTGTCGAACGCCCGCTGGCAGGAGGTCACGGGGCAGACCCACCAGGTGCCACGGGTCGACTGACCGAGATGACCGAGATGACTGGCTGATGCACCACCTGTGCCCCCTACTGTACCAACTTGCTGTGCTTTAGCTACCTGGCGCTCCGCTCGTTGTTGTGAGCGTCGCTCCTCCGCCCTCCGTTGTTGTTGGAATGGCGACTGCCTCCAACTGCCCAGTAGCGTCCTTCACGAGCCTCCTCCACTGAGGCCGATCTTGACACCGCTGGTACCAGTCATCGGCAAGTCCACTCAGCTCCACGTCCTCCTGTACCACATCACTCCATCTCTTCTCTAGCCCGTGCCGTGCCCGTTTAGCCCCCTCGATCCGGCCGAACAAAAGCTGTTTAGGCATGCGGTGGCTGGGCATGCGGGCTACATGACCCAGCCAACGCAGCCTTGCCTGCCGGAGGAGCTCACCGATGGGACTTTGCCCAGATCTTTCAAGGACTTGTGAGCTCCTCACACAATCCAGCCTGGTTAAACCCAGGATGGATCGTAGGCAGGCCAGCCTAAATGTTTCCAACCGGCGAAGATGCTCCACTAGGGGGGTCCACGTTTCGCAAGCGTAGAGAAGGGAGGGAATGACCGTTGCCGAGAAGACCTGAAGCTTCGTGCGGAGCGACAGACCAGGTAGCTTCCACACAGCGTTACGCAACCGATGAAAAGATATTGCCGCTCGACTGATTCGGAGTGAGACCTCTGCTGATAAACTGGAGCCGGTCATAAGCACACTGCCCAGGTATGGGAAACTCTCCACTCTCTCCACAACTGCCCCATCACCAATTGGGAGTTGTGGGGGTGGAGTGTCCGATGGTACAAAATACCCAGGCAGGTGCTTAGTTTTGGTGGGGCTGATGGTAAGGCCCCACCTCTTAGTGGCACGCTCCAGTCTCAGCAGCAGCGTCTCCAACTCCTCTTCTGAATGAGCAGCTATTACCAAATCATCGGCATACTTAACGTGGTTGACCAATAGGGAGCCATCCCTTGATCGCACCCGGGCGTCGATCAGCCTCCCATTATATCTGTTCCAAATGGAAATTCCCCCGGTACAGCTATTGAAGGCTTCACGAACTACGCAGTCGAAATAGATGTTAAATAATGTGGGAGCCAGAGGACATCCCTGTCGCACCCCAAGGTGTACAGGGAAAGGCTCCGACTCTCGGCCACGTAGTTTAACCCGGGCCCGCTCACCATCATGAAGGTCCTTAATGATCGTGAGCAGAGGGTCAGGGACTCCGAAAGCACGAAGAACAACCCAGAGCCCAGTCCTACTGATGGTATCATAGGCCTTGACCAGGTCAATAAAGCAGAGATGTAGGTCTTTTTGGAATTCCCTACACCTCTGCTGTAGCAGACGGACAGAAAATATGGCATCTGTGCAGGACCGCCCTTTCCTGAAACCGCATTGGGGCTCCGCAAGCCTCTCCTCAGCGTGCCTAGCAAGGCGATGTTGAATAATCCTTGCCAGGACCTTACCCGGCACACTGAGGAGTGAGATGCCCCTGTAGTTGTTACAGTCGGTACGGTCCCCCTTCTTAAAGAGGGGGACCACCAGGGCATCCTTCCAGTCCTGCGGAACCCGTCCAGTGGTCCAGACTGTTGTTATGATGTCATATAGGGCAGTCTGTGCACAAACGCCACCCTCCCTCAGCATTTCGCTTGGGAGATCATCTCTGCCCGGTGCCTTCCCTGGTCTCAGACTCCGGATCGCCCTCAGTACTTCCTCAACAGCTGGCACCTCAGCCAGCCACTCACAGGGGGTGACCTCTTCCAATATTTGAGGCACCGCAGCCTCAGCAGGGTTATCCCCACTTTGTGCCATGATGTTTTCCTGGCTGAGAGATTTTCCCTCCCCCAGGACCTCACAGAAATGCCCAGCAAATCTGCAAACCTGTTCCTGGGGGTCGGAGATTGGATCACCGTTTTTTCCTCTAATGATGGTAATAGGTGTGGCGCTGCACACACAGACACACACAAAGAAACAACCGAACACACATACAGACACACACACAGACAGACACACACACACACACAGTCAGCGGAACTGTTCACGTAGGTCTCTGTTCGATCGGCCGCGACCTAACCACTGGCAGTGTTTCCCATTCGACAACGCGGGGGGGGGGGGGGGGAGTGGGGGGGGCATTTTACATTTACATTTTTTAGCGCTGGAGGCGACTAGAAATCGTAACGATGAGCGGGTCCGAGAAAATGACCTCACCCCCCGAGATGGAGACGGAGCGATGGAATCGGTGAATGTGTCCACGGGCTGGGCAGATGATGATGATTATTATCATCGCGTTGAACGCGTGGGTTTTTGACGACCCCCCCCCCCCAAAAATGATCGTGGGTTAGATCGCGTGAGTGTGTCGTTAACGCCACCGCCACCCGACACAGCCAATTGCCAAGGTTTGTCACGTCAACGAAACGTCGTGCCGATTGAGTGACAACTTCAGCACACCGGCGTGTTGGAGAGTAAAAAAAACCCCACAACATTCACAATTCGAACGATCGCTAAATTTGATTATTACATCGCAGGTTCAGCGGGTGGTTCTGTGGGGAGGCCTTCATCCAGCAGTGGATTGACCATGGCCGACGATGACAATGAGCTGATGAAGGGAGCAGAAGAGACAGAAATTATGTCGGGAAATGAGAGAGAGAGAAAGAGGGAGAGGCGTGGACGAAAATAGAAGATGGAATGAGATGAGTGAGCGGAGCTGCGTGCGAGCGAGATGAGAGAGAGAGAGATTCATCGTTTCCTTGTTCAAAGTTCGTTAACCCGTTATATACATGTGTTAGGATTAGGAATTGATGCATCCGTATTCCATATTCGTTCTCTGAATTCTCCTCCCCTCCCCTCCCCGCCCCTTAGGAGCTCCCTACACGGCAGATGTCGCAAACGGGGTTTGATTCCTTACCCGTACCCGTACCCGGCCGCACCAGGGTCGCAAATGGGTACCCGTATCCGGCCGGGTACGGGTACCCGTACCCTACCCGTACCCTACCCGAAATGAGTGACAAACGGCTACTCACCAGTGACTCACGGCCTACCCGTACCCGGCCGCACCAGGGTCGCAAAAGGCCGGGTACGGGTAGCCGGGTATCGGGTAGGGTACGGGTATCGGATACCCGGTTTGCGACCTCTGCTACACGGGCGGCCCTGGGACTCTTTGCTGCTGCCAGCAATTTCGTCCCTTGGGGGAGTCGTGCAAACCCCAAGGGCAAGATCTAGGCCGAGGAATTTTTTTTTTAGTAAACCGGGAAACATGTTGCCCGTTTAATGTTTTTTTTTTAAAGCGCATTGTTTTTAAACAGAGGTACAATTATTCGGTTCGTCCGTCTGTCCGTCCGTCTGCCCAACCAAAACATTCTCAGCGATGTTGAGAAATTAATTAAAATTCACATTTCCTGGGCACGCGCACGCAGATTGAAATAATGACACCTTCGTTATTTTAAACTTGATTTGACACACACTGGTCTCTCATTTGACACACAGGTATCTGCGTGTCTATGTTGTGTGTCTCTCTCTGTGTGTCTATGTGTTGTCTCTCTCTGCTTGTGTGTCTGTCTGTGTGTCTGTGTCGTGTCTCTCTCTGTGTGTCTCTGTGTGTGTCTCTATGTGTCTCTGTGTGTCTCTCTGCTTGTGTCTCTCTCTCTGTGTGTCTCTGTGTTGTCTCTCTCTGCTTGTGTGTCTGTCTGTGTGTCTCTGTGTGTCTCTCTCTTTGTGTGTCTCTGTGTTGTCTTTCTGCTTGTGTGTCTCTCTCTGTGTGTCTCTGTGTTGTCTCTCTCTGCTTGTGTGCAGTCTGTCTGTGTGTCTATGTTGTGTGTCTCTCTGTGTTTCTGTGTGTGTCTCTCTCTCTGTGTGTCTCTCTGTTTGTCTCTGTGTGTGTCTCTTTCTGTGTGTCTCTGTGTGTCTCTCTCTGTTTGTCTCTGTGTGTCTCTGTGTGTGTCTCTCTCTGTGTGTCTCTGTGCGTGTCTCTCTCTGTGTGTCTATGTTCTATGTTGTGTGTTTCTGTGTGTCTCTGTGTGTGTCTCTCTCTGTGTGTCTCTGTGTGTGTCTCTCTCTCTGTGTGTCTCTGTGTGTGTCTCTCTCTGTGTGTCTGTGTGTGTCTCTCTCTGTGTGCCTATGTTGTGTGTCTCTCTCTATGTGTCTCTGTGTTGTCTCTCTCTGCTTGTGTGTCTGTCTGTGTGTCTCCGTGTCTGTGTTTTGGCTCTCTCTCAATGATGACGACTGCTTGTGTTGCAATCGAAACGTAGTATTCTATTTAATTTATTTCCTTTCTCCATGACTTCAGCGAAAGAACCAATAAGTGCTTCGTGATTTTGTTTGTATTTATATATATTTCGATTTCCTTCCCTCGAAGTTGCCGCCCACCCACTGGACTTAGCGCCCTGGCATTAATCGACCGATTTGTTTTAACGAGCGAAGCGACGGGTTGAAACAGAAAGAAGAAAAAATTAACCCGTAAAAACAAAGTTTTTCACTATAAATCCTTTATATGCGTGACGGCTAGAGTCCTCTCGTCCTCTGGCTTGAGATGGCTGCCACCTATGGGTCAGATGATTGCCTGCCACCATTAAGCAATTGGTAATTAAATATAAAAAAAATGTCCTAAAATGTTGAAAATTTTGGAAAATTTTCACGAAAATAAATTGTCACGCACAACGAGTCTGTGTGCAAAATGTCAGCTCGATTGGATCACGGGAAGTGGGTTAAAAAACGACAGAAAGATTTGCACGGTCGTAAGCGCGCAAGCAACCAAGTGAACTTAATATAAAGGATTTAAAAATTAACCCGTAAAAACAAAGTTTTTCACTATAAATCCTTTATATGCGTGGCGGCTAGAGTCATCTCGTCCTCTGGCTTGAGATGGCTGCCACCTATGGGTCAGATGATTGCCTGCCACCATTAAGCAATTGGTAATTAAATATATATTTTTTTTCCCTAAAAAGTGTAAAATTTGGGAAAATTTTGTTTCACGAAAATAAATTGTCACGCACAACGAGTCTGTGTGCAAAATGTCAGCTCGATTGGATCACGGGAAGTGGGTTAAAAAACGACCGAAAGATTTGCACGGTCCTAAGCAAGCAAGCAAGTAAGCGAACTTAATATAAAGGATTTAAAAAAGGAAATCCCCAACACGAGATAACGATAGCGGACAACCCATGTTGTCAATATGACCGCTAAACGAGGACCTCCGGCACCAGCGTGCGGGTGTGTGTGTGCGGGGTGGGTGGGGGAGGTCATTCGACCAGACCTCATCCGATGAGATGGCCGATTTTGGTCCGAGACCTAACGGACCAGCATCGATCCACAGCCAAACCCCCCGTAACGCCAAAAACAAACCAACAACCCACAGTAATGGGAACCTCATTTGCCATCAAAAATATGATAATTGTTTTTTTTTTACCCTTCTATCTGGCAACAAAACTGACACCTTTTTACAAGGAGTCAAGGAGTCATGTTTGCATATACCGCAATACCTGCAGTCAGCCTAGTCTCACATGGTCCAACCCATGTGAGACTAGGCTCTAAGGAAAGCTGTTTCGGGTGTGGACCAATCAACTTCAACGACAGTGCATATATTATCAGAGTTGTGTTTTTTGTTTGCATTATGACTGCAGGTATTGCGGTCTATGCAAACATGACTCCTTGTAAAAAGGTGTCAGTTTTGTTGCCAGATAGAAGGGTAAAAAAAAAAATTAACAACCCACAGCTGAAGGTGGTTGCAGCATGTTGAGAATGCGGATAGTCGGCTGTGTTCACCAGAGCAACTTCCCATCATATTTCGCCCATGTTGGCCTCCCTGCACGGGCTTCCAGTTTCACGTTAAAATGCATTTCAAAATCCGATTGTTAACTTGCAAATCGGTGAGCCACCTTAGCCACCAGCCTACATCATTGACGTTTTTGGGAATATTTGCTGGTTTATTACAGGATGTTTCTGTCACGCATCGTCGTCGCTTTAAGATGTCCTGTGTTCATGTTTTGTTTGTTGCGGTTGCACCCGACTTAAGAGCCGCACGGCTCACAGGGCTATACCAAATAAATGAAATGAAACTTAAATTTCGATTTAAAGCTTTCGTGACTGCAGGTATTCATCTTCTTGGTTCTTTCGGTGAAGTCACGTAGAAGGGAAATAATACAATAATAAAAATAAAACATAATAAAATAATTCTCACGACGTTTCGGCCACAACGCAAGCAACCGTCCTCAGGTGAAGAACAGGTCTGTCGGGAAGACAGCGTCTCCCCGACAGCCCTGGTTACTGGGGTCACAGCCCTGGTTACTGGGATCGCAGCCCTGGTTACTGGGGTCACAGTCCCTGGTTACTGGGATCACAGCCCTAGTTACTGGGATCACAGCCCCTGGTTACTGGGATCTCAGCCCTGGTTACTGGGATCACAGCCCCTGGTTACTGGGATCACAGCCCTGGTTACTGGGATCACAGCTCCTGGTTACTGGGGTCACAGCCCCTAGTTACTGGGATCACAGTCCCTGGTTACTGGGGTCACAGCCCTGGTTACTGGGATCACAGCCCTAGAGTACTGAGATCACAGTTCCGGGAGCCCCGGGGTATTGGGATCACAGCCCCTGGCTACTGGGATCTGTGTGAGTCTACGGGTCTCTGTGTAGGTCTATGGGTCCTGTGTGAGTCTATGGGTGCTGTGTTAGTCTATGGGTCCAGTGTGAGTCTATGGGCCCAGTGTTAGTCTATGGGTCTCTGTGTAAGACTATGTGTCTCTGTGTAGGTCTATGGGTCTAAGTGTGCGTCTATGGGTCTCTGTGTAAGTCTATGGGTCCAGTGTGAGTCTATGGGTCCTGTGTAAGTCTATGGGTCCTGTGTAAGTATATGGGTCTCTGTGTGAGTCTATGGGTGTCTGTGTGAGTCTATGGGTCTCTGCGTGAGTCTATGGGTCTCTGTGTACGTCTATGTGTCTGTGTGTGAGTCTATGGGTCTCTGTGTGAGTCTATGGGTCCTGTGTGAGTCTATGTGTCTCTGTGTGAGTCTATTGGTCCTGTGTGAGTCTATGTGTCTCTGTGTGAGTCTATGGGTCTCTGTGTAAGTCTATGAGTCTCTGTGTAGGTCTATGGGTCTAAGTGTGAGTCTATGTGTCTCTGTGTGAGTCTATTGGTCCTGTGTGAGTCTATGTGTCTCTGTGTGAGTCTATGGGTCTCTGTGTGAGTCTATGGATCTCTGTGTGAGTATATGGGTCTCTGTGTGAGTCTATGGGTCTATGTGTGAGTCTATGGGTCTCTGTGTGAGTCTATGGGCTCTGTGTGAGTCTGTGGGTCTTGTGTAAGTCTATGGGTTCTCTTTAATTATATGGGGTCTGTGTATGTCTATGGGGCCTCTGTGAGTCTATGGGTCCTGTGTAATTCTATGGGTCCAGTGAAGGTCTATGGGAACTTTGTAAGTCTATGGGTCCAGTGTAAGTCTAGTAAAACACATTCTTGTTTAGAACTGCATGGTTGTCTACGTACGGCGCGAAATAAGTTCAACGTACATAATCCCATACCTTCCCGACCGGGCCGAGATAGGGGATGTTGGTAACAATCAAAGCGGACTACAACGGAATCACCGATCTTGCTTGATATTAGCCAATCAAGTGAAAGGGTGGGAGGGGGGGGTCACATCGATACTGAATCCACGGATCGATTGGTAATGAATCGACAACAGCGATTAACCCCCAGATTACCATTATAACCCCGGTAATTTTTGATGTTCGCTTATTAAGGATCGACTGAAGCAGGAAATTGATCTCAATTAATCTCGATTCACCATCCGCAATACCATATATGGGCAAATCTCTGATCATAAATGGGGGGTGGGGGGGGGAATTTCTGATCGCTTGATTTTGTCGGGTGTACGATTTTTTCACCGCTCTATTGCGGCGCCTCTGAGTGTCGCAGATGCGTGAGCACGTGACATCGTTTGCAGTTTGTACGCAAAGAAAAAACAGCGACGAGTAGAGAGCAAATTACGGCTTCGCGGTTAATTGCGGAATACGCAATTAATGAATGTGATTACAGAGACTCCTCTACTTACGAACATTCGACTTACGAACTTTCAGAGATACGAACAAACCTGTCCATATGTCCAGTTGCCTGTTGGGATCGAAAGTCGTAAGTTCAACCGCTGTGTAATATATGGCAGCAGTGGCATCTACATCTGCAGAACGTGAAGAACCAGTGGCATCTACATCTGCAGAACGTAAAGAACCAGTGGCATTTACATATACAAAACGTGAAGAACCAGTGGCATCTACATCTGCAGAACGTGAAGAACCAGTGGGTCGCCAGGTTCATGGCGCAGCGCGCTAACTGCTACACTACCGCTCCCCCAAAGAGACACACACAGAGAGACACACACACAGAGAGACACACAGAGAGAGACACCTAGAGGAGAGACATAGAAAGACACACACGCAGCGAGAGACACACACAGACCCACACAGAGAGAGAAACACACAGACACGGAAAGAGACACACACACAGAGAGACACACACACGTAGAGAGAGACACACACAGAGACACACAGAGAAACAACGCCTCTGTGACGAGGCATTTATGTATAGAGAGAGAGAGAAGAGGGGAGCAGAGAAATTCGCATGTTTTATTACCAGAAAGGGGTTAAAACCTATTGTTATTTTCCCATACTAATCGCGTTCCTCTCGAAGCGTGCGTGAGTTTTTATTTTGTTCTTACTCCCGAAACGGGGAAGTTTATTTCGGGATGAAACGAGCGTTTTGATTTGGTCAATGCGGCAGACGGAGCTGAGAGGCGCGCGTTGCGGTGTTAAGCCGAGACCGATGGTACAGAATGACGATCAGAATATTCGTCCATACCGCATGAGGAATCCGATGAGCTACAAAGCTCTATTTTCACAGATGTCCAGCGGGCGGGGCGCAGTGGTAAGCGCGTTACAATAGCGAACAATCACACGAAAAAAAAAACCACGATACGAGTGCAAAGTCCAAGAAGGGTAAATGAATCACCCTGACACATACAAATAAAACGAAACCATCCCCATCCTACCGGTCAAAAGCATCCCGTTCCCGGAGCCCTGGGTCAGCAAGAGAAAGTGCCTTTAAGTGTACTTTTGGTTTTGAACAGCGAAGCGGCTCTCTGGCCGATTCACGACGTTGATTTATTTCCGTATCCTTTCGTTTTAAGCGGCTCTTTAACCGATTGCATCGCCCTCGCGTTTCACCCAAATCGTGCGTCGGTGGGTACGTTCGCGTGGACGGCATCGGTAGCTGTTCGCGCACAACGGAAGCTTGTGTTGCCTCCGAAACGTCGTGATTTTTATTTTATTTTACTTTTATTAATTTTAATGTTTTACCTACGTGACTTTACCGAAAAAAACCTAAGAATACGTGAAGCCCTCTTCGTCGTCCTCCCTTTGCCAGCCGCCTTCTCCACGCTGCCCCGTCCTGATCCATCTCTCCTGCCGCTCCTCGGTGCGCCATCCCCTAGGTCGACTCGGCCTCAAATCAGGGCCTGGTGCGGTGTTGTAAACATCGCGCTACTCGGGAGAGAAAGGCGGCTCCGGGCGTGGTGTTGGTCACCAAACTCCCTCGTGTGTTGTGCCACAGCCTCTGTTAGGTGCTACTCGCTGACAGAACTTGCCCCTGCAGTTTGCGTGTCTTTGTTTGCTTGGCCATACTTGACACCGTGCTGGCCGGCGCTGGTTGGCCAAAGCGGGGGGCACAAATGTGTGAGAGTGTGGAAGTTGGGTAGAACACTGGATTATACTGGTAGGAACCTCCTGGTTACACCAGCCCACGGGGATTATTGTGTCCGTCCGTCCGTCGTGCATCAAAAAATGGGAGGGGTGGGGCTGGGTGGAGAGGGGAGGGTGGGGAGGGGCTGGGTGGGGAGGGTGAGGCTGGGTGGGGGCTGGGTGGGGAGGGGCTGCTCACCCCGTGGTGCCCTTATAAAACTCAACGTTTAACCTACTCACGCTGGCTTGTGCCCACCCTCACAGTCGGCCATATTTGTGGAATACACCACGCCGCCGTTGACCCTGGCCATTGACCGAGCAACCCAACGTTCCTACCAGCTCCCTCCGCAGGAATGTGTTTGAGGCACCGCCAGCTCGCCATGGTGGCGAGATGTTAACTATCTTGCTTGTTATACAAGAGGTCGTGGGTTCGAGCCTGACCCTGACGATGCTTGTAGAGTTCCCTCTCTCTCTTTCCCCCTGGTCACGTGGATTTTTCTCCGGTTCCTCGGGACTTTCCCTCCACGTTTAGAATCAACGTCACGCGTCTAGACGTTATTTGGCTGCGTGATGAGCCGCTTTCGTTGAGCTGTCATTTGCGAAATGAGCTATATAGCTCAGTGGCGTCTTACCTGGTGAAATAAAAATATATATTTTAGTTTCGGTTGCTCCGGGCCGTGGCACGGCACTGTGGGAGTCTCCAAGGCCCCCACGTGGAACGCTTCCTGGAGGCTTCTGCCTCGTCACGGATAAGCAGCGTGAATAGCGAACGTGAATTATCTCTCATGTTTTCGTGACCACTCGCTACGAGCCAATCACATTGCTCCCATAAACTGCCTATGGAAACATTGCTAGCCAATCACATTCATTCTATACACTGCCTATAGAGATATTGCTAGCCAATCACTTTCACCCCATACACAGCCTATGGAGACATCGCTAGCCAATCACATTCACCCCATACACTGCCTATGGAGACATCGCTAGCCAATCACATTCACCCCATACACTGCCTACAGAGACATTGCTAGCCAATCACATTGAGCCCATACACTATCTATAGAGACATCTTTAGCCAATCACATTCACCCCATACAGCGCCTTTCGAGACATCATTAGCCAATCACATTGCTCCCATATACTGCCTATAGATACATCGCTAGCCAATCACATTGATGTAATATAAATGGCTGGGCCTGACTCAGCGCTGAGCCGGCTTTCCGTAAGCTGCTGTGTATTTACCGGTTCTGTCATCGGCACAATCAGCATTTATATATCCTTGCTGTAGGGAGAAAGTCCACGGAGTCACAGACACTGTGGTAGATAGTGGGGGTTTCTTAGTCACATCTAGACACGCTGTGGGTGTCTCTTAGTCACATCTAGACACACTGTGAGTGTCTCTTAGTCACATCTAGACACACGGTGAGTGTCTCTTAGTTCCAAGAGAAGTTACATGGAGTGGGTGGGTGAATGGATGGATGGGTGAGAAAGAGGGTGTGTGAGTTGCTGTGATCTGTGGTGTGGCGTGTGAGTGGGCGAGTGAGAGTGTGAGTGAGGGGGTGAGTGAGTGAGAGTGTGAGTGAGTGGGCGAGTGAGTTAGGATGTGAGTGAGTGGGTGAGTGAGTGAGTTAGGGTGTGAGTGAGTTAGGGTGTGATTGAGTGGGTGGGTGAGAGTGTGAGTGAGTGGGTGGGTGAGTGAGAGTGTGAGTGAGTGGGTGAGTGAGAGTGTGAGTGAGTGGGCGAGTGAGTGAGAGTGAGTGGGTGAGTGAGAGTGTGAGTGAGTGGGCGAGTGAGTGAGAGTGTGAGTGAGTGAGTGAAAGTGTGAGTGAGTGGGCGAGTGAGTGTGAGCGAGGGTGTGAGTTGAGTGAGTGAGAGTGTGAGTGAGTGGGTGAGTGAGTGAGATGTGTGAGTGAGTGAGTGAGTGGGTGAGTGAGTGAAAGTGTGAGTGAGTGGGCGAGTGAGTGTGAGCGAGGGTGTGAGTGAGTTAGTGAGAGTGAGTGAGTGGGCGAGTGAGTGAGAGTGTGAGTGAGTGAGTGGGTGAGTGAGTGAGATGTGTGAGTGAGGGTGTGAGTTGAGTGGGTTAGGGTGTGAGTGAGTGAGTTAGGGTGTGAGTGAGTTAGTGAGAGTGAGTGAGTGGGCGAGTGAGTGAGAGTGTGAGTGAGTGAGTGGGTGAGTGAGTGAGATGTGTGAGTGAGGGTGTGAGTTGAGTGGGTTAGGGTGTGAGTGAGTGAGTTAGGGTGTGAGTGAGTTAGTGAGAGTGAGTGAGTGGGCGAGTGAGTGAGAGTGTGAGTGAGTGAGTGGGTGAGTGAGTGAGATGTGTGAGTGAGGGTGTGAGTTGAGTGGGTTAGGGTGTGAGTGAGTGAGTTAGGGTGTGAGTGAGTTAGTGAGAGTGAGTGAGTGGGCGAGTGAGTGAGAGTGTGAGTGAGTGAGTGGGTGAGTGAGTGAGAGTGTGAGTGAGTGAGTGAGAGTGTGAGTGAGTTGGTGAGTGAGAGTATGAGTGAGTGAGTGAGTGGGTGAGTGAGTGAGTTAGGATGTGAGTGAGTTGCTGTGATCTACAGTTGGTTGAACACAGCGTGGTGAGTGTCTGAAACAGAGTCCTTAATGGAGGAATTTGCGAGTGAATCCCACGGGAACAGAAACCCACATCAGCAGCAGCAGAGGTAGCGATACCATAACGATAAGCCGGCAACCGGCCGCTGTTCTGGGTTTAAAAAAAAAACCATTGGATCATTATGATTATAAACTTGGCGGGGCAGTGACGTCCATCAATGTCAAGATCACAACCGTGTTACGAATCCCGACTTACAATCAACTCTTACGCTTCAGCCAAGTCAAGCCCCGTTTTAAATTACTGTTCCTGAAGATTTATTTCCACCCCCCCCCCCCGTCCATTGCCTGCCAGAGGTTTGAGACGGCAACGCCCAACGCTGGAGGCTGTCGCCCGAAGCGGAGCAGCGCCTCGCCCGGCCCCATCGTCACTGCGACTCCATCCCTTGCTCCACGAGGACGGGGGTCCAAGCCGGTTGCCGCCCGCGCCTGCCACGGCTAATTGCGGCAAACGCGGCGCTCAACTCAAACGCCTCCTCCTCATAATTCTCCCTCCTCCCCTCCTCCCCCTTCCTCCTCCTCCCTCCTCATCCATCCTCCCTCCTTCTCCCTCCCCCTCCTCCCCCTCTCCTCCTCTTCCCCCTCCTTCCCCCTCCCCCTCCTCCCCCTCCCTCCTCCTCCCCCTCCTCATAATCCTCCCTCCTTCTCCCTCCCCCTCCTCCCCCTCTCCTCCTCTTCCCCCTCCTTCCCCCTCCCCCTCCTCCCCCTCCCTCCTCCTCCCCCTCCTCATAATCCTCCCTCCTCCTTCCCCCTCCTCCCTCCCCTCCTCCTCCCCCGTCCCCCTCCTCCCCCCCCTCCTTCTCCCTCCTCCTCCCCCCTCCTCCTCCCTCCTCCATTCTCCCCCCTCCTCCCTCCTCATCCATCCTCCCTCCTTCTCCCTCCTCCTCCTCCCCTCTCCTCCTCTTCTCTCCTCCTCCCCCCTCCTCCCTCCTCATCCCTCCTCCCTCCCTCTCCCTCCTCCTCCTCCCCTCTCCTCCTCTTCTCTCCTCCTCCCCCCTCCTCCCTCCTCATCCCTCCTCCCTCCTTCTCCCTCCTCCTCCTCCCCTCTCCTCCTCTTCTCTCCTCCTCCCCCCTCCTCATCCCTCCTCCCTTCTTCTCCCTCCTCCCCCTCCTTCCCCCTTCTCCCCCCGCCCCCCTCCTCCCCCCCTCCTTCTCCCTCCTTCTCCCTCCTCCTCCCCTTCCTCATAATCCTCTCTCCTCCTCCCCCCTCCTTCCCCCTCCCCCCTCCCCCCCTCCTCCCTCTCCCCCTCCTCCTCCCCCTTCTTCCTCCCTCATCCCTCCTCCCTCCTCTGCACATCCACCCCAATGCCCCCCCCCCCCACTGCTCACCCACGGACCCCAATGCCCCCCCCCCCCCATTGACCACTCCCGCATTGCGTCGCATTTGACGATTGATCTCTCACATTGAATGTTTTGCGGTGTTTATTTATTTCGTTGCTGCATGATGATGATGACGCCGACGACGACGATTGTTATCGACTGTCCTCATCGCTTATTTATGACTGGCTCTGCCCGTATTAGTGGAAGCGCCTTGCGCCAATTAATTGTGAAGGGCGCCGTACCGAAGACAGATTGATTGATTGATGTCTACACGCTAATTAGCGGCACGCATTGTGTATTCAAAGAGCAAATCGACCCCCCCCCCTCCCCCCCGGTGTGTCGCCTGAAAGAGACTTTTGAGGGCAAGTGCTGCTGCTAGCGAGCAGCACCTTGGAAGGCCGTGGCACGGCACGCGAGGGGGTGGGGTGGACAACGCCCGGCCGCCTTTGTCTCCCTCGGTGGCTGAGTCGACCGAGGGGAGGCCCCGGGAGGAGCGGTTCAGACCATCGTCACCGCGTGTTGGTGGCCGTCGAACTCGGGTGTATTGTTGTTTGTTGTTGTTTGTTGTTGTTTGTTGTTGTTGCAGGAGACTCGAGTGACGAGTGATAACGATGTTGGGCCCTACGGCGAGTGGGGGAAATACCCCCCCCCCCCCAATCGTTTTTTTATGAATTGCCTGAAATAAATGGGTCAATGAGCTAGTATATACCTGAAAATGTGTCGTAATGGCACAAGTAATTTTTTAAAATAATGAATAGAAAGTTAATAAAAAAAATAAACAATTGAACTATTAAATACGTTTTTAAATGAACTTGCCGACGCATCTATACTTTATCTCTCGTCACTTTATCTCTCGTCACTTTATCTCTCATCACTTTATCTCTCATCACTTTATCTCTCGTCACTTTATCTCTCATCACTTTATCTCTCGTCACTTTATCTCTCATCACTTTATCTCTCATCACTTTATCTCTCATCACTTTATCTCTCATCACTTTATCTCTCGTCACTTTATCTCTCATCACTTTATCTCACATCACTTTATCTCTCATCACTTTATCTCTCATCACTTTATCTCTCATCACTTTATCTCTCATCACTTTATCTCTCGTCACTTTATCTCTCGTCACTTTATCTCTCATCACTTTATCTCTCATCACTTTATCTCTCATCACTTTATCTCTCGTCACTTTATCTCTCGTCACTTTATCTCTCATCATTTTATCTCTCATCACTTTATCTCTCATCACTTTATCTCTCATCATTTTATCTCTCATCACTTTATCTCTCATCACTTTATCTCTCGTCACTTTATCTCTCGTCACTTTATCTCTCATCACTTTATCTCTCGTCACTTTATCTCTCATCACTTTATCTCTCGTCACTTTATCTCTCATCACTTTATCTCTCGTCACTTTATCTCTCGTCACTTTGTCTCTCATCACTTTATCTCTCGTCACTTTATCTCTCGTCACTTTATCTCTCATCACTTTATCTCTCATCACTTTATCTCTCATCACTTTATCTCTCGTCACTTTATCTCTCATCACTTTATCTCTCGTCACTTTATCTCTCGTCACTTTATCCCTCACCACTTTATCTCTCATCACTTTATCTCTCGTCACTTTATCTCTCATCACTTTATCTCTCGTCACTTTATCTCTCGTCACTTTATCCCTCACCACTTTATCTCTCATCACTTTATCTCTCGTCACTTTATCTCTCATCACTTTATCTCTCAT
>NC_136164.1:4371077-4478129 GCF_965212315.1 Lampetra planeri
GCCAGCTCCCTCCGCACGAATGTGTTCGTGACTGCAGGGATCCATACTCTTTGGTTCTTTCGGTAAAGTCACGTAGGTATAAAACAAAATGAATTAAATCACGACGTTTCGGGCGCAACACAAGCGTCCGTCATCAGGTGGGACAACCACAGCACGAAACAACTGCTGCAGGTTCGCGACAGACAACGGGACAAGAAGGCGAAACTAATCGAGTCCCGAACCTTCAGCAGTGGTGGTGGTGCTGGTGGTGATGGTGGTGCTGGTGGTGGTGCTGCTACTGGTGGTGCTGCTGGTGGTGCTGGTGGTGCTGGTGGTGCTGGTGGTGCTGCTGCTGGTGGTGGTGCTGGTGGTGGTGCTGGTGGTGCTGGTGGTGGTGGTGCTGCTGGTGGTGGTGGTGCTGGTGGTGGTGCTGCTGCTGCTGCTGGTGCTGCTGGTGGTGCTGCTGGTGGTGGTGCTGCTGGTGGTGCTGGTGGTGCTGCTGGTGGTGGTGGTGCTGGTGGTGGTGGTGGTGCTGCTACTGGTGGTGCTGGTGCTGCTGGTGGTGGTGCTGGTGGTGCTGGTGGTGCTGCTGGTGGTGGTGGTGCTGGTGGTGGTGCTGCTACTGGTGGTGCTGGTGCTGCTGGTGGTGGTGCTGCTGGTGCTGCTGGTGGTGCTGGTGCTGCTGGTGGTGCTGCTGGTGGTGGTGCTGCTGGTGGTGCTGGTGGTGCTGCTGGTGGTGGTGGTGCTGGTGGTGGTGCTGCTGCTGCTGGTGCTGCTGGTGGTGGTGCTGGTGGTGGTGCTGCTGGTGGTGGTGCTGGTGGTGGTGGTGCTGGTGGTGGTGGTGGTGCTGGTGGTGGTGCTGCTGGTGGTGCTGCTGGTGGTGCTGCTGGTGGTGCTGGTGGTGATGGTGGTGCTGGTGGTGGTGCTGCTACTGGTGGTGCTGGTGGTGGTGCTGCTACTGGTGGTGGTGCTGGTGGTGCTGCTGGTGCTGCTGCTGGTGCTGCTGGTGGTGGTGCTGGTGGTGCTGCTGGTGGTGCTGGTGGTGGTGCTGCTGGTGGTGGTGCTGGTGGTGCTGCTACTGGTGGTGCTGGTGGTGGTGCTGCTGGTGGTGGTGGTGCTGCTGGTGCTGCTGCTGGTGCTGCTGGTGGTGCTGCTGGTGGTGCTGCTGGTGGTGCTGCTACTGGTGCTGCTGGTGGTGGTGCTGGTGGTGCTGCTACTGGTGGTGCTGGTGCTGCTGGTGGTGGTGCTGGTGGTGGTGCTGCTGGTGGTGCTGCTACTGGTGCTGCTGGTGGTGGTGCTGGTGGTGCTGCTACTGGTGGTGCTGGTGCTGCTGGTGGTGGTGCTGGTGGTGGTGCTGCTGGTGGTGCTGGTGGTGGTGCTGCTGCTGCTGCTGGTGGTGCTGCTGGTGGTGCTGCTGGTGGTGCTGCTGGTGGTGCTGCTGGTGGTGCTGGTGGTGGCGGCTCCCACTAAGCCTGGCTCATCGCTTGCCGCCCGCCCGCCCGCGCTATCTCAGCCCTCATGAGCGCGCCGAGCGGACAGCCAGGTGCTTTTAAACGTTCGTCGACGAGGGGCAGACCCGTGACACAGCAGCAGCGGCAGCAGCGACACGGCGTCTGAATCAACTCCTGGGCGGCTGGAGGTGGTGGAGCAGAGTGACCCCATGGGGGTCACGGTGACCCGAGGGGGGGCGGGGTGGGGCTGTATTTCTTCCCCCCCTCCCCCACTGCTAAAGCGGCCAATGCGTTCAAGGGCAGCGCTTCTGCTGTGTGAACGCTCACGGAAACGTTCTCACTCACTCACTCTCTCACTCACTCACTCTCTCTCTCACTCTCTCACTCACTCTCTCACTCACTCACTCACACACTCACTCACTCACTCTCTCTCACTCACTCTCTCTCTCTCTCTCTGAGGATACTAAACTATGTTTTAGTTTACTAGACGAGGCCGCACTAAGTTGGGCGCCACGGTGGCGAGTTGTTAACTACCTCGCCTGGTATACAGGAGGTCGTGGGTTCGATCCCGACCCTGACGCCTGCTGCTGCTGCTGTATATTTGGAGTTTGCGTGTCTCTCCGTGGTGAGATGTTAACTACCTCGCCTGGTATACAGGAGGTCGTGGGTTCGATCCCGACCCTGACGCCTGCTGCTGCTGTATATTTGGAGTTTGCGTGTCTCTCCGTGGTGAGATGTTAACTACCTCGCCTGGTATACAGGAGGTCGTCGGTTCGATCTCGACCCTGAAGTCTGCTGCTGTATATTTGGAGTTTGCGTCTCTCTCAGCGGTGAGATGTTAACTACCTCGCCTTGTGTACAGGTAGGAGGTCGTGGGTTCGATCCCGACCCTGACGCCTGCTGTTGCTGCTGTATATTTGGAGTTTGCGTGTCTCTCTCTCCCCGTGGTCGCGTGGATTTTTCTCCGAGTTCTCCGGGTTTTTGCCTCGACGTTTAGAATCATGCGTTTAGAGCATTTGTCTACTATGAATGTCCACGTGATAAAGCCAATTCGTTGAGCTATCATTTGTGGCCAGGTCGCTATCGAAAAAAAGCTGTATTGCTCAGTGGTGGCTTACCTGGTCAAATTTAAATAGATTATCATTAGACCTCCTTTGCAAAAAAAATGAAAGCCGTCTCTGGTGTGGACCAATCAATTTAAAAGACAATGCATCCATTATCAGAGTGTGTTTTTGTTATCATTTTGACCACAAGTATTGTGGTTAATGCAGACATGATTCCTCGTAAAAAGGTTTCAGTTTTATTGGCAGAAAAAGGGGAAAACCCCTATTATTAAAATAGTTTAGTTTAATAGTTTGTTCGAGCTAAATAGCTATTTTTCACGATCGACCCGGCCATCACAAACGATAGCACAACGAAGTGACTCATCATCATCATCACGTGGAAATGTAGAGCAGCCAAATACTCCGAACGCGTGACGTTGATTCCAAACGTGGTGGGAGTGAATCCGCAGGACCCGGAGAAAAATCCACGCGGCCACGGAGAGAGAGAGACACGCAAACTCCAAATATACAGCAGCAGCAGGCGTCAGGGTCGGGATCGAACCCACGACCTCCTGCATACCAGGCGAGGCAGTTAACATCTCCTTGCCACCGTGAGGCTGAGTCGACCTAGGGGAGGCCCAGGACGGGTTCAGATAATCATCAACGGTGTTGGCCGCGAGCGGGAATCGAACCCGGGTCGCCAGGTTCGTAGCGCAGCGTAGCGCTAACCGCTCCCCACAGTACACACACACACACACAGGCAGATATTCACGTACACACACAGGCAGGTAGTCACGTACACACACAGGTATTCACGTACACACAGGTATTCACGTACACACACAGATATCCACGTACACACACACCTATTCACGTACACACACACAGGTATTCACGTACACACACAGATATTCACGTACACACAGGTATTCACGTACACACACACAGGTATTCACGTACACACACAGATATTCACGTACACACAGGTATTCACGTACACACACAGATATTCACGTACACACACAGGTATTCACGTACACACACAGGCAGCTATTCACGTACACACACAGATATTCACGTACACACAGGTATTCACGTACACACACAGATATTCACGTACACACACAGATATTCACGTACACATACACAGATATTCACGTACACACACAGGCAGCTATTCACGTACACACAGGCAGCTATTCACGTACACACACAGATATTCACGTACACACACAGGTATTCACGTACACACACAGATATTCACGTACTCACACACAGATATCCACGTACACAGACACAGGTATTCACGTACACACATGTATTCACGTACACACACCTATTCACGTACACACACACACAGATATTCACGTACACACACAGATATCCACGTACACAGACACAGGTATTCACGTACACACACACAGATATCCACGTACACAGACACAGGTATTCACGTACACACAGGTATTCACGTACACACACACCTATTCACGTACACACACACAGGTATTCACGTCCACGTGGTTGGCCGGCGGAGGCGCTGCGGCGACCTTCGGGGGTTCATACTCTTAGTTCTTTCAGTAAAGTCACGTAGGTAAAAAATGAAATTAAAATTAATAAAAATAAAATAAAAATGACGACGTTTCGGAGGCAACACAAGCTTCCGTCTTCAGGTGGAACCGTCACAGCACGATTGCTGTATCAAGTAAAGAGAAATTCCAAGAGACCCGTCCTTGTATATATACTGGTTGAGGGGGGAGGAGCCAGGGTAGGCCTCTGGATAGGAGTTTTTTTTTATTATGGTAAGGTTGGTGCGGCTGAGGCTGCTGCTAGGATTGAGCCTTTGTTATGCAGACTAGTTGAGCTGGGAGGTGCAGTCACGAAAGCTTCAAATCTAGAATTAGTTTACCCAATCTAGATGATGACCTAAAAGTTGTCAAGCCCCCCCCCCCCCCCAAACTCGTAGCTTTGGGGGTGCACTGACCATTGCTCTGACACCTGAACCAGGCAGACAGCACCTCCACACCCACCCCGTGTGCGCTCGTGCCGAGAACATTTGCTGCTCAAATTTCGCGGCCCTCTAAATGTGATCGCCACCGACTTTCGTGGCGACGGAATTAATCCCACGATGGGTGCCGGGAGCACTGATGGTGGGCGGTGGTGGTGGTGGTTGTGGAATATAAATTCAATAATCGCTCCTCTCTCTTTTCTCTCTTACTCTCTCTCTTTCTTTCTCAAAGCCCGCGGGCTCGTTCCAATTTCTCAATGTGCCGCAACGGCAGTGGGAGGTTACACACAATTGAATATCCTATATGCCATTAATCAGCCAGCCGTGATGCAGTACTATCAACTAAACTCTCAACTATTTTTTATATTTTTTACCATGCAGGGCCCCACTGAGCTATGTAGCAGTTTTTCAGAAGCGGCTTGGCTGATGGCTTAACGGAGCGACTTATGATCATAACGTGGGAATTGACGGCAGATAAATACGACGAACGCGTGATGTTGATTCAAAATGTGGAGGGGAAAAACCGGAGGCCGCGGTGAAAAATCCACGCGGCCACGGGGAGAGAGACACCACAAACTCGAAATATACAGCAGCAGGCGTCAGGGGTCGGGATGGAACCCACGACCTCCTGTGTACCGGGCAAGGGAGTTAACATCTCGCCAATCCGTCTTTGTGTGCAGATGTTTCTAGGACCGTGGGTGGAATTTTGACTTGAAACTTTCGTGACTGCAGGAATTCATATTCTTGATTCTTTCGGTAAAGTCACGTAGATAGAAAATGAAAAAAAATAAAAATATAAATTTTGCTTTTATTTAATTTCAATGTATTTTTTAATTTTCATTGTATTTTTATTTTATATCTACTTGACGTTACTGAAAGAACCAAGCACGTGGGTGGCATAACAACAAAAAGCGACATTCCTGCCAAAATGTTCCTTTCCGCCTCTCGTCTCTCTGCCTCTCCCTCCCTCTGGGTCGTCGGCGTGCGCGACCACCACCACCGCCACCACCACCACAACCGCCACCACCACCGCCACCGCCACCACTGCCACCGCCACCACCACCATCACCACCACCACCGCGTGACGTTCTTGTAAGTGCTGCGCGTGGCGCGTCGATTGCGTTATGTTTGTTTGCCGGCGACTTTGTGTATCGCATCGAAATCGCCTCCAGCGCCGTTGCTGCCGACGGCAATCAAAGTGCTTTCAAAGTCTCCCTTTTCTCCCCCGTCGATCAAACCCTGGCGTGAACGCCGCGAACGCCACCCGCCAGGCCCGCATCGCCCGTCGCAGCAAGGGGCACCCCTCCCGAAACGGCGTGGCGTGGCAATGAGACATCGTGCGGCTGTCAGCGGGCCAGACGGCGGGGAGCCCTTCACTCAACAATTCGCCTCCGTCCATCATCGCTACTAACGGCCGCGTCCCTCCTCCACCTCCTTCTTCCCATCCCCCCCCCCCCACACATCGCTGGCCGCCCGTCATCCCCCGCGCGCGCTCGCCCAGAGGTCGCAAACGGGTTTTGATTCCTTACCCGTACCCGGCCGCACCAGGGTCGCAAATGGGTACCCGTTCCCTACCCGTACCCTAGCCGAAATGAGTGACAAACGGTTATTCACCAGTGACTCACAGCCTACCCGTACCCGTACCCGGCCGCACCAGGGTCGCAAACGGGTACCCGTACCTGGCCAGGTACGGGTAGCCGGGTATCGGGTAGGGTACGGGTAATGCTCGCTCGCACGTGGCCCGGGCAACTCGTCATCGCTGTCGCGATTTCGTGAGCGCGCGGCCGTTCGTGCATTTAACGGCACGAGCTCATCAAAGAGGATCACGACTCGCAGGCACCACTGCCTTCGTCGTCGTCTTTGTCATCAGCAGCAGCAGCAGCAAGCAAGCAACAAGAAAACGGCAGCATCGTACTAATGACGCAAAGAGAAGCGGGCTACATTTTGTATTCGTTTCTAACCGGTATCGGCCAAACGCATCGTGATGCTGAAAATGTAACTGCAGATTTACTCAATTTTGAATTAAGCTGCGCAAGCAGCACCAGCAGCATCGCATACCGACTTGGAAGACTTGGGCAGGACCCTCCTGCAAACGAGTCTTGAGACTCGATGAGGCTCTACTTGGACAAACCGATGTGTTCGGTACACAATGATAAGGTGATAACAACAGCGTGGACGGAATGTATGTATGTTGAACTTATTTGACACCGTACTTGCAACAAATGATCGCTCAACGAAGTGGCTTATCACCTGGACATTTATAGCAGCCAAATAGTATCCGAATCGCGGGACGTTGATTCTAAATGTGGAGGGAAAAACCGGAGGACCCGGAGAAAATTCCATGTGACCACGGGGAGAGAGCGACAGAGAGAGAGAGACACGCAAACTCCAAATATACAGCAGGTGTCAGGGTCGGGATCGAACCTACAACCTCCTGTATACCAGACGAGGTCGTTAACATCTCCTAGCGACCGTGATGTTGATGAGAGAGAGATACGCAAACTCAAAATATACAGCAACAGCGCCAGGGTTGGGATCGAACCCACGACCTCGTGTATACCAGGCGGGGTAGTTAACATCTCCTAGCCACCGTGATGATAATGAGATAGAGAGACACGCAAACTCCAAATATACAGCAACAGCGCCAGGGTTGGGATCGAACCCACGACCTCGTGTATACCAGGCGGGGTAGTTAACATCTCACAATTGAGAGACACGCAAACTCCAAATCTACAGCAAGTGTCAGGGTCGGGATCGAACCCACGACCTCCTCCATACCAGGCGAGGTAGTTAACATCTCACAATGGAGAGAAACGCAAACTCCAAATACACAGCAGCAGGTGTCAGGGTCCGGATCGAGAACACACGACCTCCTGCATTCCAGGCGAGGTAGTTAACATCTCACAATGGAGAGAAACGCAAACTCCAAATACACAGCAGCAGGTGTCAGGGTCCGGATCGAGAACACACGACCTCCAGTACACCAGGCGAGGTAGTTAACATCTCCTAGCCACCGACGGCGCGCCATGGACACGTGTACACGAGCGCACGACGTGGCATGGCACCCCATTAGTTGTGGGATGACCTGCATGACTGTCGCTGATTATGGGAAACGACAGCACACTAGGACAGCGGCCCTTTCAGCAGTTGCGTGACCCGCCAACCCCACCTCCCGCCACCTCCAATGGAGCGCTGGTCATGGGCAGCCAGCCCATTAATTCAATTTATATTTGTTGAGTAAAAAACTCGCTCCCCTCCCCCCCAATAAAGAGGGCATCGCAATACTTTACAGTTGCGTAGCCGCACCGCCGCTGCCGCCACGCGGTTCAATATCCCTGAGCAGGAGCCCAGGATCACCAATAGGAACCCAGGATCTCGAATTGGAATCCGGATTTCGAATTGGAATCCAGGATCTGGAATTGTAACCCGGATTTCGAATTGGAGCCCAGAATCTCGAAATAGAATCCGGATTTCGAATTGGAATCCAGGATCTAGAATTGGAACCCGGATTTCGAATTGGAATCCGGATTTCGAATTGTAATCCAGGATCTGGAATTGGAACCCGGATTTCGAATTGGAATCCGTATTTCGAATTGTAATCCAGGATCTGGAATTGGAACCCGGATTTCGAATTGGAATCCAGGATCTCGAATTGGAATCCAGGATCTCGAATTTGAACTCAAGATCTCGACCGTGCTGGCTCTAGGGGGGGGGGGGGTCTGTGCCTCCCTCTCCCTCCTCCTCCCCTACCTGTCGAGCACCAACATACTCTTAGTTCTTTCGGTAAAGTCACGTAGGTAAAAAAAAATGAAATAAAAATTAATAAAAATAAAACAATAAAATCACGACGTTTCGGAAGCAACACACAGTCCAAATCTGTCGCTCATCGTGATTTTATTGTTTTATTTTTATTAATTTTAATTTAATTTTGTTTACCTACGTGACTTTACCGAAAGAACTAAGAGTATGAATCCTTGCAGTCACGAAAGCTTCCAATCTAGAGCACCACCATTATTACTGTGCCTTCAGGACCAGGCCCCTCCCACCCATAGCCCCCCTCACCCCCACCCCCTACAGAGTGAGACCTAATAACAGACTTTGCGTGTCGTTCCGACATTCTAGGGAAATGGGCAAAGGTGTTGGAGAGGTCGCGGGCTCGCTCGCACACCGATGATACGCGATTCACACTGGGTTTCGTGAGCTGGGGGGGGGGGGGGTTACATCCTTCCCACAGCTTCATCCGCCGCAAGCGCGTGCAACATTGATCGTCAACACTTTTGTTGTTGTTGTTGTCAAGCCTCGTCCACGTTGTTATTATAATAATTTTTTCGGTAAATATGAATTTGCGGTCGGCTGCGCCCGGCGCGAAAGAATTTCAACGGACAGTATGCGCGCGCACGTGTTACAAAAATAAAAAAAACCCCAGCACGTCTCCTTTATGTCGGGAATAAACCGATGTAAGATGGTGATGGAGAGGCTTTCGTGAACTTGGAGAGAAAGTTTCGATTTAAAGCTTTCGTGACTGCAGGGATTCATCTTCTTGGTTCTTTCGGTAAAGTCACGTGATTGGTGTGGACCAATTAACTTCAAGGACAGTGCATATTATTATCATTATCAGAGTTGCTTCTTCTTTTTGTTTGCATTTTTGACTACTTGTGTTGTGGTTATTGCAAACATGATGCCTTGTATAAAGGTGTCAGTTTTGTACCAGTTTAAAAGGGTAAAAACCTACTACTAAAGTTACGTGACTTGGAGAGAAAGGTTGCAGCGGTGGTGCGGCGGTGATGAGCGCGGCCACTCTGCGAATCCAGACTCCCGACGTCCAAGGTCCCGAGTTCAATTTTGGCACCCATGTTTCATGACCGTCACACGCGGTTCGGCCGTGCGAGCGAGCGAGCGAGCGAGAGATTTGGATTTTATTTGATCATCCATTATTGTTACTATCGTAATAATAATTCATGTTATTAATATTCTTGGGTTTATTCGGTAAAGTCACGTAGGTAAAAAATTAAAATTAATGACCCTTTCCCATTCCGATGACGAACGTCACCATTTGTTTGTACACGTGTACGTACGTCATCGGAACGGAATCGGAAGGAAAACTTAAACACAATATCTTTATCGGTACTTCTTCAGAATCAGAGTCTTTATTTATACTGGAGGAATTCGATGACTTTTGAAGCTCTTTTACACATACCTCCAGTAGGAGCGGGTCAACATACAATACAAAGAACACGATAGGAGTTGCAAAGTATAGGAAATATAAGCAAATCACTCAAAATGACGATGCCGTGCGGGAGGGCGCGTGGCTATCGCAGAGTGGCATCGGCCGTGTCGCTACGGTCCTCTGCGGCGGGTAACGACGTCTGCTCTTCCGCGCCGGCCACGCGTCTTGGAAGAGGTGGGAGCACGCACACTTTACCCTCGCCACGCGGTGCATTGCCGATCGACTGAAAAAAAACATCGTCCAACTGTTTTAAAGAGAAGATCGCCACTCCATCCGCTGTTTGTCGACCAACGTGCCGAGGAGATGGATCGCAACCGGCGATTTCTGGATTGCAAATTCCACTGCGGCATGGAGCGGGGGCGGGAGGTTGCTGCTGATATCAAGAAAGGTGGATAAATGATTTCTATCCGTCGTTGGTTTGGTCGGCACCACGCCGCAGCATTTAAAACAAAAACAGCCACTTGACATTTCGTGCTTCTTGGGGGACCCCCCCCCGGCCTCCCCCCCCCCCGCCCCCCCCCCGCCCTCCCTCCCCCCCGACAGAAGAATGGCCGCCGCTGGTGGAGGCTCAGGAAATGAAAGCGGCGGCCCTCACCTTGACAGGAGGCAATTTTCGCGAGATCCCAGACGATGAGAAATTCAAGTTTTTGAAATTTCAAATTGGAGACGGCGGTGGCGTTTGCGGCGTGCTCAGACAGGTTCGGATGCGGGCGGGCAGCGGCCCCCAACCCACGCCATGAGACCCGCCACCCCCACGCCCCCTGCCATCCCCCCCCGTTCATTTGTTCGGGGCTCTAATCATCAGCATTGGAGATTGGGGAAGGGGGGGGGTGGGCTGCCAGCAGGATTTTAAATAAAAAAAACGGAAATGTTCACATGGTCACGTAAAGTGCCGCCATCGTCAGCTGTCTGCAGTCGGTCCCATAGAGAACCGGGGGAGCTTATCCGCGCCCGCCCACCCGCCCACTCAAATGTCGCAGCGGCCCCTGATGGCTCAAACTGTGACCTCAAAGTGGCAGTGGCATCGATGGCTCAAACTGTGACCTCAAAGTTGGCAGTGGCACCGATGGCTCAAACTGTGACCCCAATGTGGCAGTGGCACCGAGGGCTCAAACTGTGACCCCAAAGTGGCAGTGGCTCCAATGGCTCAAACTGTGACCCCAAAGTGGTAGTGGCCCCAATGGCTCAAACTGTGGCCTCAAAGTGGCAGCGACCCTGATGGCTCAATACCGTGACCCCAAAGTGGCAACGGCCCCGATGGCTCAAACTGTGACCCCAATGTGGCAGTGGCACCGTGGCTCAAACTGTGACCTCAAAGTTGGCAGTGGCACCAATGGCTCAAACTGTGACCCCAATGTGGCAGTGGCACCGAGGGCTCAAACTGTGACCCCAAAGTGGCAGTGGCTCCAATGGCTCAAACTGTGACCCCAATGTGGCAGCGGCCCCCCGTGGCTCAAACTGTGACCCCAAAGTGGCAGTTGGCTCCAATGGCTCAAACTGTGACCCCAAAGTGGCAGTGGCACCGATGGCTCCAACTGTGACCCCAATGTGGCAGTTGGCTCCAATGGCTCAAACTGTGACCCCAAAGTAATAGTGGCCCCAATGGCTCAAACTGTGGCCTCAAAGTGGCAGCGACCCCGATGGCTCAAAACCGTGACCCCAAAGTGGCAACGGCCCCGATGGCTCAAACTGTGACCCCAATGTGGCAGTGGCACCGTGGCTCAAACTGTGACCTTAAAGTGGCAGTGGCACCGTGGCTCAAACTATGACCCCAAAGTGGCAGCGACCCCGATGGCTCAAACTTTGACCCCAAAGTGGCAGTGGCACCGTGGCTCAAACTGTGACCCCAAAGTGGCAGTTGGCTCCAATGGCTCAAACTGACCCCAAAGTGGCAGTTGACTCCAATGGCTCAAACTGTGACCCCAAAGTGGCAGCAGCCCCCGTGGCTCAAACTGTGACCTCAAAGTGGCAGTTGCACCGAGGACTCAAACTGTGACCCCAATGTGGCAGTTGGCTCCAATGGCTCAAACTGTGACCCCAATGTGGCAGTGGCACCAATGGCTCAAACTGTGACCCCAATGTGACAGTGGCCCCAATGGCTCAAACTGTGACCTCAAAGTGGCAGTTGGCTCCAATGGCTCAAACTGTGATCCCAATGTGGCAGTGGCACCGATGGCTCAAACTGTGACCCCAATGTGGCAGCAGCCCCCCCCCCCCGTGGCTCGCGAGGCTACAGCCGCTGAGTCGTAAGCAGCAGCGCTGCCCGCCGAGAGCGCTACTCGGTTTGAAGGCAGCTTTTCCGCTGCCCTTGATTTTAATGAGCGTAATTATAACGTTACATTTTTTTCCACTAAAAGCTCGATAATCGGTGCTATTCCGAGTCCATTGGGTGGGTTTTTTTTGGTTTCCTTCTTAAATTCTTCGGGAAGTAGGGGAGGGGGGAGAGTGACATACGCCTGAGATGTTAACTCCTTCGCCTGGTATGTAGGAGGTCGTGGGTTCGATCCTGACCCATTAGTCTTGTATATTTGGAGTCTGCGTGTCTCTCTCCCCGTGGTCGCGTGGATTTTTCTCCGGCTCTTCCACAGCTGCTATCATTTTCTTGGTTCTTTCGGTAAAGTCACGTAGAAGAGAAATAATAAAATAAAAAACATAATAAAATTAAATTATCTAGTGAGAATTGTATTTTTTATTTTTTATTATTTTATTATTTCCCTTCTACGTGACTTTACCGAAGAACCAAGAAAATGAATCCCTGCAGTCACGAAAGCTTTAAATCGAAACTGCTATCATTTGTGATAGCCAGGTCGCTTCTGAAAAAACAGATACGTAGCTCAGTGGGCCTTAGCTGCTAAAATAAAAATGTAAACAGTGTAATGTTTAGTTTGGGTGGTTTGGCAAAGTGCCGCCCGCTGGCTATACGGCCAGAGCTCACTCGAAGGGATCTTAGCAGTCGCCCCGTCGCAACCGCTGCAGGTCTAAGAACTCGTGGAGCCCTTTCTGTCACCTCTCAGAGCCCCCTAGCAGTGGCAGCTGCCACTGTGTGGCACAAAGCGACTCGGCACGTGGCTCGGCGATGATCCCTCGTCCGCCAGTGAAGGGGGGGGGGGTGATTGCTATTCGAGTAATTTGCGGGCAATTTTTCGCACATTTGAAACCGAGAAACCAGAGAACAGGGGCAGAACACATCAAAACCGCGTGCAGAGAGAAAAAAAAAACGCCCGATTCGGGTATCGAACCACGTGGGTTGCTTCTCCCTGCGAGGCGCGCGCGTGGAAGACGTTACCCATTGGGTCACTCCGCCTGCCGTTGTTGCTGTGAGGTTCTGCCGGAGGAGGGGAATTGAACACGGCGTGTGCGGCACCTGCAATAGGTACCGAGCCCATCGGCAGGGGTCGAGCCAGATGGTGGCGGCAAGGTCGTGTGTATGTATATCTGGCACGGCTATGTCTAAATAAATGTAGGGTACAGACAAAGACAAATAATACCACCACCTTCCCCCCAATCCCTCCTCCCCCGTGTAGCCTTTCAACAGACTGTTGGGGCAAGTGCTGTTAGCGAGTAGCACCTCTGAAGGGCGGCACGGCACACGAGGGGGTGGGGTGGCGATGTTTACTACACACCGCACCAGGTACTCATTTGAGGCTGAGTCGACCTAGGGGAGGCCCGGGACCGGTTCAGATATTCCCCACTGGTGTTGGCAGCGTGGCGCTACCCGCTACATACCCCGCCACTCGCTCGCACGACGGACGACGCGGCGAGCGTGGATGGAGTCCGGCTCCATCCACTGCGAGGTGTTTGGGGGGGTCTGAGAGAGGATGAGCAGGAGGATGAGTAGCAGCAGCAGGAGTAGCAGCAGTAGCAGCAGAATGTGTAGCAGCAGCAGGAGTAGCAGCAGTAGCAGCAGGAAGAGCAGCAGTAGCAGCAGGATGAGTAGCAGCAGCAGCAGTAGCAGCAGTAGCAGCAGGATGAGTAGCAGCAGGATGAGTAGCAGCAGCAGGATGAGTATCAGCAGTAGCAGCAGGATGAGTAGCAGCAGCAGCAGCAGGATGAGTAGCAGCAGGATGAGTAGCAGCAGGATGAGTAGCAGCAGTAGCAGCAGGATGAGTAGCAGCAGCAGGAGTAGCAGCAGTAGCAGCAGGATGAGTAGCAGCAGGATGAGTAGCAGCAGTAGCAGCAGGATGAGTAGCAACAGGATGAGTAGCAGCAGTAGCAGCAGGATGAGTAGCAGCAGGATGAGTAGCAGCAGTAGCAGCAGGATGAGTAGCAGCAGGATGAGTAGCAGCAGTAGCAGCAGGATGAGTAGCAGCAGCAGGAGTAGCAGCAGTAGCAGCAGGATGAGTAGCAGCAGGATGAGTAGCAGCAGTAGCAGCAGGATGAGTAGCAGCAGCAGGAGTAGCAGCAGTAGCAGCAGGATGAGTAGCAGCAGGATGAGTAGCAGCAGTAGCAGCAGGATGAGTAGCAGCAGGATGAGTAGCAGCAGTAGCAGCAGGATGAGTAGCAGCAGGATGAGTAGCAGCAGTAGCAGCAGGATGAGTAGCAGCAGCAGGAGTAGCAGCAGTAGCAGCAGGATGAGTAGCAGCAGCAGGAGTAGCAGCAGTAGCAGCAGGATGAGTAGCAGCAGCAGGAGTAGCAGCAGTAGCAGCAGGATGAGTAGCAGCAGGATGAGTAGCAGCAGTAGCAGCAGGATGAGTAGCAGCAGCAGGAGTAGCAGCAGTAGCAGCAGGAGTAGCAGGAGGGGTATTGCGTCCCGTGTCCAGCCAGCGAGGCTCGTTTCGGCCACGGCGCTTTCCACACGAGTCAGCAGACGCGGGAGCCATCGCTCACCCAACCACGGCTACTGCGAATGACCTCCCCGTTTCTTTATCCTCGTCGTTATTAATATTCTGCTGGGTTACCCTGGGAAGCCGCGGCCAGCCTCAAGACTGCTTCATTTTTTTGCTTTTTCAGGAGGGTCCTGCGAGATGTTAACTACCTCGCCTGGGATACAGGAGGTCGTGGGTTCGATCCAGACCCTGAAGCTTGCCGTATATTTGTAGTTTGCGTGTCTGACTCTCGCTCTCTCCACGTGGTTGCGTGGAATTTTCTCCAGGTCCTTCGGGTTTTCCCTCCCACATTTCGATTCAACGTGTATTTCAGCAAAAAAAATATTGCTGTAGTTTTCACACCTGATGATGATTGCTTGTGTTGCAATCGAAACGTCGAGATTTAATTGATTCTATATTTTATACCTACGTGGACTTTACTGAAAGAACCAAAGAGTATGGATCCCTGCAGTCACGAAAACTTCTAATCTAGAACATTTCAGAGTTATCTGGGCGCTATACATTTCCACGTGGCTTATCACGTGAGTTTTAATTTGTGACCAGGTCGCTTCTGGGAAAAAGCTACGCAACTCAGTGGGGCCTCGCCGGGTAAAATAAAAAAATATATAGTAATAGGTTTTTACCCTTTTATCTGGTACAAAAACTGACACCTTTATACAAGGGATCATGTTTGCAATAACCACAACACAAGCAGTCAAAATTCAAACAAAAATAAATAACTCCGATAATGATATGCACTGTCCTTGAAGTTGATTGGTCCACACCCGAGACAGCTTTTCTTAGAGCCCAGTCCCCATTGGTGTTGGACCAGATGACGCCAAAAGGCGTACAACTCAAAAACAGCGCCTGGTCCAACACCAATGGAGACTAGGCTCTTAAGAAAAGCTGTCTCGGGTGTGGACCAATCAACTTCAAGGATAGTGCATGTCATTATCAGAGTTGTTTTTTTGTTTGCATTTTAACTGCTTGTGTTATGGTTATTGCAAACATGATCCCTTGTATAAAGGTGTCAGTTTTTATACCAGATGAAAGGGTAAAAACCTATTACTATATTTTGCCACTGCTAAAAGAGGTCTCATAGTATTTAAAAAATGTTTAAAATAGAAGTTCAACTTGTCACGGCATTTTGGCGATGTCGCTGCTGCTGCTGCTGTTGCTTCTGCGAGTGATCTCAATCGAGTAATTGGCCGGCAGCGTTGTCAGCGTCCGGGATGTTTGGTCAATATCGGTGACACTGCCCGTGGCTTTTCCTTCACTCGGGAGAGGCAAAACGGAGGAGAAGCGGTAGGAAACTGACGCAGAACGGCGGGAGAGAGAACGAGAGAGAGAGAGAGAAAAGACAAACTCCGCACGGAGAGGGTCAACCACAGTCAGGACTCGAGCCCGGGAAGCCCTTCTCGCTCTGGGGCGGGAATGTCGCCACTGCGCCTTGGTGGCTAGGAGATGTTGACTACCTCGCCTGGTACGCAGGAGGTCGTGGGTTCGAACCCGATCCAGACGCCTGCTGCTGTATATTTGGAGTTTGCGTGTGTATCTCTCTCTCTGATCGTCATCATCACGGTGTCTTGGAGATATTAACTACCTCGCCTGGTATACAGGAAGTCGTGGGTTCGATCCCGATCCAGACGCCTGCTGCTGTATATTCTGAGTGTGCGTGTACTTTCATTTTTTCTCTCTACCCGTGATCGCGTGCCTTTTTCACCGATACCACCGCCACGGACAGCATCCCTGCCCCCCCCCCCCCACTTAGACAGCGGGGGGGGGGTGGCAAGGAGGAGGGGAGGGGGGGGCTCAGCCCCCATGCAGCCCCTCCCCCCTCTCCACCCAGCCCGGTCCCCACTTCGTTGAGATTCGTCCGGGAACGCGCCCTTAAATGTCAATCGATTGCAGCTTCGTCTATTCCACCCTAGCCCCTACCCACCCCCCTCCACCTCATCCAAAAGACAAAGATCCCCCGTGGAGCCTGTCACAGACTGGTGGGGGACAAGTGATGTTAGCGAGGTAGCTGCCCAGCACAACGCCCGGCCGCCTTTGTCTCCCCAGCGGCGATGGTTTTTTTTTTTTACACCGCACCAGGTACTCATTTGAGGTTGAGTAGACCTAGGGGAGGCCCAGGACCACGTTCAGAAAATCGTCACCGGTGTTGGCCGTGAGCTGGAATCGAACTCCGGTCTCTCTGCCGGGTTCGTAGCGCAGCCGCGCTAACCACTGCACCACCGCTCCTCACTCCTCCTCTGGCCGGATGATGCTAGTAGGAAAAGTAGCTGCTGTAGATTTCCACGCGACGGCGAGCCACTTCGTTGAGCTATCATTTATGATGTGCAGGTCGCTTCTGAAAAATAGCGACGCAGCTACGTGGGCCTTACTCGGTAAATGATTTTTAAAAAGTTGCATTTTTCGTTCACCCACAATGTCAATGTCGTGGGTTTTACCCTCTGGCCGTTCACAATCACACGCAACGAGACATTGGTAAGTAATACATTCATAGTTGCCGGGTGGGGTGGGCCCGGTCTGTGTGCAGACATTTGCAAATATGATCAGTGTAAACAAAGAAAAAAGTATCTATATATTTGAACATGTATTTAATTAAAATATTGCATTGCCTCTAATGCGTACGTTCTCATTGTTTATTTACGCTTTCAGTTGGCATTAAGTCCCCCCGTCCTCCCCCCACAAAAGATTCGTCCTCACCGGGGTGGGGGGCAGGGGGGGGGCTGCCCCCCCCCCAAAATGGGGCCAGCGAGGATCGCGTGGCACAACCATGCCCGCACGATGTCCATCGCACCGCGAAATCGTCTGAGGCTTCTAACATATTTCATAGCTCTAGATTTAAAGCTTTCGTGACTGCAAGGATTCATACTCTTAGTTTTTTCGGTAAAGTCACGTTCCATTCATTGGCTACCACATTCTGATAAGCCCCCCCCCCTCTCCTCCCCCTTAGCTTGTATTTAAGAACTTGCATCTTGGAATCCCTGCCTCACTTGATGCAGCAAATCTGGCTGTGACAGTCCCACCTGATGACGGAGACTTGTGTTGCCTCCGAAACGTCGTGATTTTATTATTTATTTTTTTATTAATTTTAATTTCATTTTTTTACCTACGTGACTTTACCGAAAAAACTAAGAGTATACTTCATAGCCCGAATTGGGGGGGGGGTGGGAGGGGCTGTGTGGTATACGACAAACCACGCTCGCACGATGTCTACCACACCACGTGATCGTTTCAGGCCGAGTCGGCATCTCAGCTCCACGTACTCCACGGCCCCGAATGTGGCGGCCCACGTGTTGTTAGTTCCAACAAAAAACACAACAACAACAAAAAACACAACAACAACAACAACAAAAAACGCAACAACAACAAAAAACGCAACAACAACAAAAAACGGCTCCGTGGCACCCGATCTTTAAGCCCCGTCCGCTTGCTGGCCAGAGCTAGTGGCGTGGAACAAAAAAGGACGGGGGGGGGGGGGGGTGTGAGCAAAGGGGGGGGATAGGGGGGGGGGGTTTGTGGGGGAACAGAAACAAGAACGAATTTTTCGCTCCGGCGACGGGCGATGCGAAACAGCGCGTCGTTCACGAGCGCCGCGGGATTCTGCCGGGTGATCTCTGAACATCCGAATTCACGGCCTGCACCACCCCCCCCCCTCCCCCTCTTTCTCGCCAGCCCCCCCCCCCCCCTAGAAGATTCTCGGCCCCTGAGCGGGCGCGCGAGCGCAGAGCCGAAAGCCGATTACCCTGGGGCCCATTTTTGTGGGACGCGCCACGAAAGTGATTTCAAAAGCCATCTCCCGCCGCTCGGAGCGAGCGACCGAGGGCGATGGGGGCTCGTCTCACCGGCCACTAGCCCTGCAACCTGGGACGAGAGGGCGGGTGGGGAATTCCACGTGCTTATGGCGGGGGCGAGTACGTTTGCACGCACGTACGTGCGCGTGCATTGAAGCTCTTTCGCAACGTAGGACAACCGCCGGTCACCTCCCGACAGAGTGGTTCCGAATTTGTATCGATCGTCGAGGGAGGGATGATGATGATGATGGGCTGAGTGAACTCCCCCACTCCGCCCCCCCCTGCTCCCCCCCGTCGCCCCCCACTCCAGGATTTGAATTCGGCGCAAGTGGGACCTGAAGAGTGGGCAAACGCAGGAGGTGAGAACAAGGTTATGTGCGTATAGAAGGAGAGGAAGATGACGTAGACCTTATGATGATGATGGGGGCGGTGACGACATTTGAATGGACAACAGCAGCACCATCAAATGCGTTGTTGTTGTTGTTGTCGTTGTTGTTGTTTGGGAGAAACGGAAGGAACCGGAAAGAGAGGAGAAACCTCACAGAGAATGGCTTGACGGTGACATCATAAGGGGCCGTCCATAAATGACGTCACGCGATTTTGGACGATTTTTGACCCCCTCTTCCCCTCGTCACACGGCGTCACAAAAAGTCAGACACCCCCCCCCCCCTCAAATATGACGTCACAAAGCTCTGACCCCCCCCCCAAACCATATTTCCATTTTTGAAATAAAACTTGCTTCAAATCGCTTGAAACTATTGTCATTATGGAGTGCGTATTTAATGTGGCGCTGCACTCTGATGTTGTAGGAGTGTTGTTATAACAATTAGTGTTGTTATAACAATTCTATTTTTATTTAAAGTTGCGCATTTTGATGTGACGTCACATTTCTCAAACCCCCCGCCCCCTCGTCACACATCGTCACAAATGTCTGACCCCCCCCCCCCCCCCAGGTGCGTGACGTCATTTATGGACGGCCCCTAAACACATCGGTGCCAGAAAGGCGGTGACACAAATTCATAACGGGCACGATAAATTTCGATTTAAAGCTTTCGTGACTGCAGAGATTCATCTTCTACGGGCACCGCACTTTCAAGGGCCCAGCGCTAAATGCTTTCAAGCTATTAATTCCGGTTCAGTGATTCTGCACTTGCTCTATTACTATAGTACTACACCGCCTTCAACTTTTACGAACGACCGGGTGTTTAAGGTTATCGATTTGTCGTATTATCTGGCCCGAAAGCAAATGAAAAAATACAACTACTTTACTATGCAAGTTAGAAATGTGTGTTTTCATATTTACGTGTTTTTTTTTATTCAGGGCCCCTTCATAACATCATGCTACAGGCCCCGGCACTCAGCTTCATCCGGCACGGCCCCTACCCCGCCCCTCCCTCGCTCCCTCGCAGCGACCCTCGTGAGGTCATCACCGTGCGAGATGAGAGGGGTCAAGCAGCCTGGGGTCAAGCAAACCTGGCGGCAGGCGCACCAACGGGACCAGAGCGCGGGGGGCCTTCACCACTGCGAGCGGACGCTCACTCACTCGCACCACCACCATCACCGCCACTGTCACCATCACTGCCACCGCCGTTACCACTACCACCACCACCGCCACCACCATTGCCACCACCACTACCACAATCACTGCCACCACCACCGCCACCACCGTCACCATCACTGCCACTACCACCGCCACCACCACCAATACTAACACCACCATCGCCACCACCACCAATACTAACACCACCACCAATACTAACACCACCAATACTAACACAACCACCACCAATACTAACAGAACCACCACCAATACTAACACCACCACCACCACCAATACTAACACCACCACCAATACTAACACCACCACCGCCACCACCACCAATACTAACACCACCACCACTACTAACACCACCACCACCAATACTAACACCACCACCACCAATACTAACACCACCACCACCACCAATACTAACACCACCACCAATACTAACACCACCACCACCAATACTAACACCACCACCAACACCACCACCACCAATACTAACACCACCACCAATACAAACACCACCACCATCATCAATACTAACACCACCACCACCACCGCCACCACCACCAATACTAACACCACCACCACTACTAACACCACCACCACCAATACTAACACCACCACCAATACTAACACCGCCACTACCAATACTAACACCACGACGGCCACGCCGCAGGGAAATCGCGCAGGAGGATGGAAGCGCGTCCGCCGGTGGGATGACCCCACGGGGCGGCGTGACCTTTGAGAGCCCCCGTGGTGCCCGGCTCGGGGAAGGAATTCTAAGCGAGGTCTCTCACCGCACTGAGGACCCCCCCCCCACACACCCCCCCCACCACCCCCCCCACCACCCCCCAATACCCCCCCCACCCCCCCCACCACCCCCCCCACCCCCCACCACCCCCCAATACCCCCCCCACCCCCCCACCACCCCCCCACCACCGATGACAAAAAGCGGCCGCTCGGCTCGGCAAGCGGCCACTTAGAATGCCACCGAGATAAGAGATTTCAAACTTGTGCCTGGTGCCCTTTTAAGCCTTTCCCCGTTCAACGCCGTCAATAGTATTTGTTTGCTTTTGTATAACAGATTTTTTTTTTCGTATTCTCTCTCTCTCTGTGTGTCTCTCTCGCTCGTTCGCTTAGGGGAGGCGAGCGACGCGGTGGGGGGGTGGGGGGATGGAGGTCGTGGCGGTGGTGGATGCGGCGGCGGCGGAGATGGAAGCTCCGGGTCGTTTCCATCAAGTGCGTTTGCGTTCGGGCGCGCGCTCGCAACGAACCACGGAGCGAGCTCCGGTGCGATGTCTCCTCTCGCTCGCTCGCTCGCTCTCCAGATGCTCTCTCTCTGGATCCTCGTCGTTGTTGTTGTTGTTGTGGTTGTCGTGTTTTTTTTTTTTAAAGCCATTAACGCGCCGCAGGGTCCCGCGGGCGCTGCTCGATGTTTCCTCCGGCGGCCGCATCGATCGATCGCAGACGAAATTGGGACGGCCGACGCGTTAACCGCTCACCGGACCCTCTGCCGTGGGGTTCTGTGCCCCCGGACCCGCAAATGGATTGCCCCACATGCAAACTGTGTCGTTCGTTCGTCCCGGACGTTCACGCGACTAAACAAAAAAAAATGCCACCTCTGTTTGTGTTGAGCTAAAAGAAAGTAAACTTTATTTTATTTTAACCACGCAGCTCTTTTTCACAAGCGAGCCTGGCGATCGCAAGCGATAGTTCAACGAAGTTGGCGTTATCGTCATCATTGTCGCGTGGGAATTTATAACAGCCCAACACTCCATGATAGAGGTTTTGTTGTTGTTGGGTTAGATAAAAATATAAATGTGTCGTTAAACCCGCCACCACCCGACACAGCCAACTAGTAAGGTTTGTCACGTAAGCAAAACGTGCCATTTCGTTACAAGTACAGCACTAACCGGTTGTGTTTTGGTGAGTAAACCCACTACAACATTTACAATTCGAGTACGACGTTTCGCCAGCAATTACGACCGGATAAATCATCAGGCGACAGCCATATGTGTGGAGAACTCCTCTTGTTTCGTTCTTAAAGAGAGGCATAAATGTGATGTCATCACGAGTGAGCCAATACTCTAAACGCGCGACGTTGATTCTAAATGTGGAGGGAAAAAACCAGAGGACCCGGAGAAAAATCAGCCCGACCACGGGGAGAGAGACACACAAACTCCAACTATACAGCAGCAGGTCTCAATGTCGGGATCAAACCCACGACCTCTTGTATACCAGGCGAGGGAGTTAACATCTCGCTACCATGACATAGCTGGCTCTGTGATAATCAGAAGGTGGTGATTTTAAATCCTTTCAGTTTTCAGTTTAATTTATTAGGTATAGCCCTGTGAGCCATTCGGCTCTTGAATCGGGTGCAACCGCAACAAACCAAAAACAAAAACATGAACAAGAAAACATCTTAAAGTGACTATGTGACTAAGTGCAAACAGAAAATCCAGGAAAGACACAGGAAAAATGCCAGAAAAAAAGCAGCGTGCACCAACGCTCTGTGCAAAAATCCCAGTGGGATGCAAGTCAAACAACAACAACCACAATACAACTTAGATTAAGGCCATCAGTCTAACTCCGTGCTACAACAAACAAACATGGCCAAACCAAAAAACTTTTCGAAATCCTCAACCGATCTTCCCCCTGGAGCCGATACAATGAGTATCGCATTTGATTGAAGTCAACAATTGTCGTTATTATGGATAACCTGGTCCCGGCCATGGCAATGTCGAATTCCCACCACTCTCTCAGGGACGCCTATGCAAAGATGATGGTTCAACTACATTTCTTCAGAACTGATTCTTGTGTTTTAGTTTGCAACGGTTGGCAACGTACATTAGCCTATGCACTACACTCACACTACACTATACACTACACTACTATACACTAAAACACTATGTGAAAACTAATTTCTTTAGAATTGCTTTTCGTGTTACGTTTGTTGTCCTTCACCGCCCGTCCCCCGCCCCGCACCGCCGATTAGCAACGGTTGGCTACGTACGGCGTGAAAGAAGTTTAACGAATACGTAATTGCCAGAGCGACGCAGATAAGCAACGCTCATGATAACAATTCAATCCCGCGATATTATCTTACTCGCAGTAGCACCACGTGGGATCGATAACCCAACCTTCCCCTGCCCCGCTGCATGAATGCAACGCGATATTCGTGCAGTGCACTCGTTGTTGCTTTCATATCGATTCGTTTCAGTATCGCGCCGTTTCGCGTAGCCAGGGTTAAAGCCTGGCTCGAGTCTCAAGACTCTGTTGTCGGGAGGGTCCTGCCAAGTTTTCGCAGGAGGCGATGGGGGGCGATGGGGAGGCGGGGTGATGCTGTCACTGCTGCTGCTTGCTCTGCCTGTGTGATTGATTCCCAATTGAGTGGTTTATTTGTGCAGGCGTACGCTGGAAAACAGGGATTTATGTTGATGGTCCAACTGGCTCTGAACTTTTTGGTCACTCCACCACCACCACCACCCCCCCTCCTGTGAGGGTTCTCCCAAACCCGGCGAAATGTTGGGATTGCGGTTTTGGGTGTCTGGAAACCGAACGGATTTTTATATTTATTTATTCGAATTATTTTCTCTGTGATGGATCATTGTCTCCATGCGTGCATTGGTTTTCTCTCGCTATTTACGTATTGAACCTTTAGTTTTTGATTTGCTAAGTAAGTGTGGGTTCTGTGTTGTTGCATCATCTGTGTGTAAGGGACCGGCTGATTGATGTTGCAGCGTTGTGGGATGCAATTTTTCACGAACGCCGCTCGAGAAAATGACATTGTTATTATTATTATTTGCAGGTAACGTTTCAGCACTGGGCATATTATATTCTTGGTTCTTTCGGTAAAGTCACGTAGAAGGGAAATAATAAAATAATACAAATATAAAACAATAAAAATTCTCACGACGTTTCGACTGCAACACAAGCAATCATCATCAGGTGTGAAATCCACAGCATGAAAATGTTTTCGGTCCACAATAGTGACATTGCGCGTGTGATTTTTTTTGTCGTGTTTATTGTTTCTTGGAAGCAGCTGTGGGAACAAAACCGAAGCCCTCTCCTCCCTCCCACCCCGCGCAATAACCCGAGATAAACTCCGGCCACAACAGACAGCCAGAGCCCACCCCTGCGCAAACACCAGCGCGTCCCGCAAGACCACGCGGTGTCCGTTCGGGGAGAACCGCGTCCCAAGAAAGCGGCCGCCTCTTGCCACTCCACTGCTGGATGAAGACCGTGACCCAGGCATGGGCCTCTGGCGTAATCATCCGTCCATCCGTTCCTTTCCCCCGCGCGGTGGACGATGGGAAGCCCCCTCGAAATATTTGTTTTGTTGTTTTAGATTGACGTGTGAGCGTGATGGGGGCTAAACGGGCGCGGCACGGGCTAGAGAAGAGATGGAGTGATGTGGTACAGGAGGACGTGGAGCTGAGTGGACTTGCCGATGACTGGTACCAGCGGTGTCAAGATCGGCCTCTGTGGAGGAGGCTCGTGAAGGACGCTACTGGGCAAGTTGGAGGCAGTCGCCCTCCAACAACAACGGAGGGCGGAGGAGCGACGCTCACAACAACGAGCAGAGCGCCGGGTGGTTAAAGCACAGCAAGTTGGTACAGTAGGGGGCACAGGTGGTGCATCAGCCAGTCATCTCGGTCATCTCAGTCAGTCGACCCGTGGCACCTGGGTCTGCCCCGTGACCTCCTGCCAGAGGGCGTTCGACACTTCACGTGGCCTCAAGGTGCACATGGTCTGGCACAAGCGTCGTGGTGACGTCACCGCCATTTAGTGGCGAATGGCGGTTGTTGTTGTGTCTTTTTATTGTTACGCTGGCCTACCAAGTGAGATACTGGGAGCTATTTGCAAGCCACTGAGGCTGTGCGCAGCTTGTCGTGTTTTAGTTGGCGCGGTTGGCTGCGTGCGGTGCGAAAGAAGTTCAACATGCTGCACTTACGTACTCGGTAACCTCTGGAGCTATTAGGAAGGCGCTTGAGCCATTAGGAAGTAGGGCACGGCAATGGATTTGCCTTCTTGCGACACCGTAACGTGGCCAAGCAGCAGCAGCACTAAGCACAAATGCAGGGGCACGCGGTTTGCCCATGAACTCATTAGCCAGGCTCACAACCCTGCTGAGCTTCCGTGATCTGCCCCGAGCACTCGATGTGCTGGCTGACGGGAGGGGTTGGCAACGTGGAAGAGGCGTTTTGTCGGGGGGTAGGGGGGGGGGGTGCTGATTTTCACTGCCGAAGACTCGCTGGCTTCTTCGCAACAGCAGCAGTCGGCCGGCTCATCAAGAGCGCGACCTCAGGGGTGGGGGGGAGGTGGGAGGGTAGAGGGCGGAGGAAGAGGAGGGGGCAGAGGAGGAGGAGAGGGGAGGAGGGAGGGCGGAGGAAGAGGAGAGGGGAGGAGGGAGGGCGGAGTGTGGAGGAGGGGGGGGGGCGGGGGAGGAGGAGATGGGAGGGGGAGGGCGGAGGAGGTGGAGGAGGAGGGAGGGGAGGAGGAGGAGGGGGGAGGGGGAGGGAGGAGGAGGGGGGAGGAGGAAGAGGGAGGGAGGGAGGGCGGAGAAGGAGGAGGTCGGACGGGGGTACTGGGGGGAGGGGGCAAGGGGGAGGAGGGGAGGATGAGGAATCCGATGAGCTATAAGGTTCTTGTTTTCCCGATGTCCCAGTAGGGACACAGGGTCAGAAAAGCTACAACAACAAGCATTTCCATAGGAGTGGAAAGTATAGGAAAGGTGAACAAATCACTTGAAAATATATATATACTAATGAAACTAAACTATTTTCAATCTTAGCAGGTTAAGCCCACTGAGCTCTTAATTTATTTTTCAGAATCGACCTCCTATCACACACGATAGCTCAACGGAGTGGCTGGCCATCATCGCGCGGATAATTTATCGCAGCAAAATACTCCGAATAATCTCAACGCGTGATGTTCATTCTCAATGTGGAGGGGAAAACCGGAGGACCCGGAGATGAACATCCACGCGACCACGGGGAGAGAGAGAGAGACACCGCGACCTCCTGTATACCAGGCGAGGTAGTTGACATCTCACCACGGAGAGAGACGCAAACTCCAAATAACCAGCAGCAGGCATCGTCAGGGTCGGGATCGAGCCCACGCCCTCCTGCATAGCAGCCCCCCTAGAGCCACGCCACCACTACGAAGCGCCCGACCGCTGGCGTGCCAGGCTAGGTGGTGCGGGGCAACCGCAAGCGGTGCAGCGAGGGCGGTGAGGGGTGAGCGCTGCAGTTAAGTGGTGCAGGTGAGCGGTGCATGTGAGGGGTGAGTGGTGCAGGTGAGCGCTGCAGGTGAGCGGTGCAGGTGAGCGGTGAGCGGTGAGCGGTGCAGGTAAGCGGTGCAGTTAAGTGGTGCAGGTGAGCGGTGCATGTGAGGAGTGAGTGGTGCAGGTGAGCGCTGCAGGTGAGCGGTGCAGGTGAGCGGTGCATGTGAGCAGTGAGCAGTGCAGGTGATCGGTGCAGTTAAGTGGTGCATGTGAGCGGTGCATGTGAGGGGTGAGTGGTGCAGGTGAGAGGTGAGTGGTGCAGGTTAGCATTGCAGGTGGGAGGTGAGGGGTGCAGGTGTATGGTTCAGGTGAGCAGTGCAGATGAGCGTGCCGGTGAGAGGAGAGCGGTTCAGGTGAGCGGTGAGCGGTGCAGGTGAGCGGTGAGCGGTTCAGGTGAGCGATGCAGGTGAGCGGTGAGCGGTTCAGGTGAGCGGTGAGCGGTGCAGGTAAGTGGTGCACAGTGTAGGTGCGTCGTGTAGACGCGCGGTGCAGGCGAGGGGTTAAATCCTTCGGCGGCCGCCAGCGGAGACACGCGATGACGCGTCTCCTCGTCTCCGTGTTCCGCGGCTGTCACTCCGAGTCATGCCGCTGATTAGGAAAGTGATGGAGGAGGGGGGTGGGTGGGGGGAGCTGTGGGTGGTGGGGACAGGAGAGGGGGGGGCGGGCTTGGACTGATGGATGGAGGGGCGGTGGGGGAGGGTTTCGTGGGGAGTACTCGGGCGTCACAGAGGCAGCGAGCCGTGACTCTCGCCGGCGAAATGTCACGTGCTCTGAAGCGGGCATCACACGGCCGCTGGGTCAGATCGCTGGCCCTCGCGACGGCGGCGATGGCTCAACTCGTCACCGATCGGCGCTGCCACTCGACCCCCCTCCCCTCCTCGCCTCGCCCCCCTCCATGAGGGTCTCCCTCGAGAAGCAGGTGGATTGAAGCGAGCGTTGGAACCCGGCCAATGCGGGAATTGCCCCCCCCCCTTCGTCTCTCCCGATCAAGTGGCTGTCCCAGGTGCGACGTTTGAGTCTCGGTGAGAGGCTCGTGGGGGCGATGGTGGTGAGGGGGGGGGGCGTTGGGGGGGGGGATGGGGGCCCCGTCACCCGAGGCTCTTCCAGGATCATCGATACCGGGCCCACGTAATGGAGCCTACAGGGGCCGTCTATTGACCGGTGGCGTGGGCCCTCTAAAGCCGATCGATAACACTGGTCAACACAATTTTTTCTGGCATAAGGTATTCCAACGGTTTTAAGGTAATTTTGCGGTGCCGATTGCAAATCCGGCATCAGTTTTTGTCTATCACGTCAAGTTTTTGAGATGTCAAATATTGCATTTTCAATAAAAACTGCAGAATTTATAATTATAAATAACGCGATCTAAACCCCAAAATGTTGATTATGAATAATATTGGTCGCGAAAGCCTACGTGTTAAACTGGCCTTAATCTAAGTTGTCTTGTGGGTGTTGTTGTTGTTTGACTTGCATCCCACTGGGATTTTTGCACACAGCGTTGGTGTACGGTGTTTTTTTCTGCAATATTTTGCTGTCTTTTCTTGGATTATCTGTTTGCACTTAGTCACTTATTCACTTTAAGATGTTTTCTTGTTCATGTTTTTGTTTTTGGTTTGTTGCGGTTGCACCCGATTCAAGAGCCGAATGGCTCACAGGGCTATACCTAATAAATGAACTTGAAACTTGAAACGGGGTAACCTCTGGAGCTATTAGGAAGGCGCTGAAGCTATGTGCGTTTAAATATCGAGATTGAAAAACTTGCTTCTTTACAATTACGTTCTGTTCCGTTTAGTTCGTTGTCGATCCCCCGCACCTCCGATTAGCACGTACGGTGCGAAAGAAGTTCAACGTAGACACACGTACAGAAGAAGGAGCAGCTCTGCACGCGGCACGCACGTCAGCGGCACGGCTCGGCTTCTGCAGTGGAACCACGCGAGACCGTGCGCGTGTTCGTACGCACGTTGAACTTCTTTCGCACCGTACGTAGCCAACCGTGTAAATCCGCGGCGCGGGGCGGGTTGGGAGGGGAAAGGACAACAAACCGGACACAGCAACAACAACAACAGCAACAAGCAGGCCAGCTCGGCACGCGACCCGGCTGTGCAGTGGAAAAAGCGGTGCTTTGTGGCCCCGGCGGTCTCGTGCGAGCGAGACATTTTTTAACCGGAACAGCGCTCCGGGAAAGCGGATGCCGACCGCGTCGCCAGCTGCACCCCCCCGCGCCCCCCCGCGTCTGTCGGCGCGACAATGAGGTCGTAACTCAAATCATGGGCAGCGGAATGTGCTGAGTGTTGCGTCCCATGCGGCTAAGAGCCCCCCCCCCATCCCACCTGCGAGTCACTGGCAGCCCCCTGGTGGCCTTCAGTGCGCTCCCCCCCCACCCCCTCCGACAATACACAAATGTGAAAACAACCCCCATCGTCATCGTGCTGCTGTCAAACCCCCGACGGTCTCAAATGTGTGTGGCGGCTCTCACGCTCACCGATGATGTCTTGGAAATGGAGTGCGAAACATTGGGGAGCTAATGCCCAGCTCGGCATCAGCACAAATAGGAGGGTGCACAGCAAGCGGGACATCGCACCGCCCAGAGGCCACGAAGCAAAACACACACAAAGTCGGGGTTCTTTAGCTCTCCATGCCCACGTGACCAAAGTCGTCAACGTAGCACGTGCTGTGACGTCGTGCTGTGACGTCGTCGTACGGGCGTCACGTGACGTCCGCGCGCGTGTGACCGCTCGTCTCGCGTAGCCAACACGGCGGTGGCGAAGTGAGGCTCGATCATTGCAACTCGCCACTCTACGGGACGTCTGGCAACAAAGAGAATGTGATGAAGCTGCAGCGTGTACAACATTCTCTGGCACGTGTCGTGATGGAGACCGCAAGATCCGACCGTGTCCGCCCGGTGCCCGCCGAGCTGCATTGGATTCCGGTTGCCGAACGAATGCATTCCAAGGTCGCACTTATTAAAACACAAAGTGCTTCCCACAAATTGAAACGCAACACCTTGGCTGATCTCGTCAAGGAGCGTAAACCATCATCACGACGACTCCGGTCATCGTCACAGCGGCCTTTGGCTCGGCCGTCGAACCGGTGGTCACCGCATCGCGCGGCGCTTTCAGATGCGCTTCTGCGGCCGTCTGGAACGCTCTTTCCTTCCGATATTAGGAAGCCACTGGAGCTATGCAGTTTTCAATCATCTCGATTGACAAACACATTTCTTAATGACTGCATTTTGTGTTTAGTTTGTTGTCCTTCCCCGCACCTCGTACAGTGCGAAAGAAGTTCAACGTACATACGCACATTATAGCAGCCAAATACTCTGAAAGGGTGACGTCGATTCGAAACGGAAAAAGAATCCCGGAGGACCCGGAGAAAATTGCAGAGACGCGCAAACTCCGAATACACGGCACGCGTCATGGTCGGGATCGACCACACGAGCTCCTGCGCACCAGGCGATGGAGTTAACATTTCAGCGTCAGCAGCCGTCAGCAGCAGCAGAGAGAGAGATCGCTCAGAAGGGTCTCCCGGCCATATCACGACACAGTCGTTGCGGCAGGGGGGAGGGAGGGATGGGGGGGAGGGGCGCGCCTCACCGGAGTGGTTCTTGATGGACCGCGTCGTGGAATCCTCCCTCGACTGCGGCGTCGCGTGCATGGGGTGACCCTTGAACTCCTCGTCCCGGCACCGCCTGGGCTGGTGCCGCAGGATGCCTGAGAGAGCCCTGCGGAGAGGGAGGGGAGGGGGGGGGAGAGTGAGCGCTGTGTGTCTTCCCCACCGGGGGGGGTCAACGCTCGCGGGAGATCGCGAGGCGGAGAGGTCATCGCAACGTCGTCCGCTCTCGCGTGCCGTTCCTGTGGCCGTCTGGAACGTTCTTCCGTTCGTGAGATCGAGAGGACGCCAATGCTACGGCGCTTTTCAGATCTCGGGATTTGAAACGCATTTCGTTAGAATTGCTTTTTGTGGTTCGTTCGTTGTCCTCTGGTGCGGTCGGCTGTGTACGGTGAGAAAAAAGTTCAAAACGCACGCATATACACACAAAAGGTTCCCCTATAGCCTGCACGGGCAAGTGCTGTGTTGCGAGTAAGACATATGGAGGCCGGCACAAAAAGACAAAGATCCCCCGTGTAGCCTTAACAGACTGTAGGGGCAAGTGCTGTTAGCGAGCACCTATGAAGGACGTAACAGTACACGAGGGGGTGGGTGGCCAGCACCACGCACGACCGCATTTGTCTCCCTAGTGGCGATATTTACACACCGCACCAGGTACTCATTTGAGGCTGAGTCGATCTAGGGGAGGCCCGGGACCGGTTCAGATAATCGTCACCGGTGTTGGCCGTGAGCGGGAATCGAACTCGGGTCGCTGGGTTCATAGCGCAGCGTAGCGCAGCGTAGCGCAGCGTAGCGCAGCGTAGCGCAGCGTAGCGCAGCGTAGCGCAGCGTAGCGCTAACCGCTACGCTAAGGTTAGGGAGGCTGGCACGTACACACACTCACACGCATACACACAGTCGCCCTTTCAGATGCGCTTCTGCGGCCGTCTGGAACGTTCTTCCTTTCCGATATTCGGAAGCCACTTTTACATCATCTCGACTTAGAACGCATCCCTTTAGATTGATTTTTGTGTCCAGTTTCATTTCCTTCCCTCCGCACCTCCGATTACCACGGTCGGCTACGTACGGTGCAAAATAAGTTCAACATCTATACATGACGGCGGTGACGGTGGTGATGGTGTTGATGGTGGTGACGGTGGTGATGGTGTTGATGGTGGTGACGATGGTGATGGTGTTGATGGTGGTGACGGTGGTGATGGTGTTGATGGTGGTGACGGTGGTGATGGTGTTGATGGTGATGATGTTGATGGTGGTGACGGTGGTGATGTTGATGCGGCCGTCTGGAACGCTCTTCCTTCCGATATTAGGACGCCACTGGAGCTATGCACTTTTAAACTATCCAGATTGAAAACTAATTTGTTTAGATGTGCTTGTTGTTGTGTTTAAGTTGTTGACCCCCCCCCCCCCCGCACATCTTATGAGCGCGGTTGGCTACGTACGGCGGGAAAGAAGTTCTACATACATATATAGACGCAGACAAAGACCCGTAGATTCGTGCATAGACCCATACACTCATACAGAAACCTATAGACTCACACAGAGACCCATACACTCACACAGAGACCCATAGACTTATACAGAGACCCATACACTCACACAGAGACCCATAGACTCACACAGAGACTCATAGACTCACACAGAGACCCAATAGACACATACAGAGACCCATACCCCTCCCCCCGCATCTCTGATTAGCATGGTTGGCTACGTACGGGTGAGTAGGTGAGTGAATGGGTGAGTGGGTGAGTGGGTGGGTGGGTGGGTGAGTGGGTGGGTGAGTGAGTGGGTGAGTGAGTAGGTTGGTGAGTGAGTGGGTGAGTGGGTGAGTGAGTGGGTTGGTGAGTGAGTGGGTAGGTGAGTGGGTGAGTAAGTGAGTGAGTTGGTGAGTGCGTGGGTACGTAAGTGAGTGAGTAAGTGAGTGAGTGGGTGAGTGAATGGGTGAGTGAGTAGGTGAGTGAGTGGGTGAGTAGATGAGTAAGTTGGTGAGTGAGTTGGTGAGTAAGTGAGTTGGTGAGTAAGTGAGTGGGTGAGTGAATGGGTGAGTGAGTCATTGAGATATCAAATATTGCATTTTCAAAAAAAACTGCAGAAGAAAAATATTAAATAGATGTGGATATCTACATAAAATTATATTATAAACACACTATCCTAAAAATACAGCACCATATTTTAACACTAAAGCAGTCACTGACTCGCAACAACTTTGCAATCATAAGTGACGGAGTTAATTTCGGGTAAAATCAATGAAAATGGGGTATGCTGATAGCATAAAATGAGATGTGATAGAGCAAATCTGAGATCAGATTTGGAATCAGCACCCTGAAGTTAGTCTAAAACAGCTGCAGAAGTCCAGGCCAGAAAAAAATGTTATTTTTTTGTTGACCAGTGTAATGCATCAAATATAATCTGAGCATGTTTTTTGCATTTTGACCACAGGCATTGTAATTGATGCAAACATGATTCCTTGTAAAAGGTTTCAGTTTGGTGTTTTAACATCTTAACACAGCTGTTTTGTTGCCAGAAAAAAGGGGAAACCCTATTCTCGGTAAAACCCATTCTCATATTTTTCACACACACACACACACACCGATAGGTCGAAAACACTTTCACAATGTGAAGAGGATGCCAGAGCTTGGGGCGAATTATCGGTTGGCACCGGCTCGTCGCCCGTGCTGCTGCCCCCCGTGCGTGATTCCTTCGTTTTGACAAAGTTCAAAGTTCAAAGTTTATTTATTAGCAGAGGTGTGGACTCGAGTCATGTGACTTGGACTCGAGTCAGACTCGAGTCATGAATTTGATGACTCGCGACTCGACTTGGACTTGCATAACAATGACTTTGTCCCACCTATGAGATGTGGACTCGAGTCATGTGACTTGGACTCGAGTCAGACTCGAGTCATGAATTTGATGACTTGCGACTCGACTTGGACTTGCATAACAATGACTTTGTCCCACCTATGAGATGTGGACTCGAGTCATGTGACTTGGACTCGAGTCAGACTCGAGTCATGAATTTGATGACTTGCGACTCGACTTGGACTTGCATAACAATGACTTTGTCCCACCTATGAGATGTGGACTCGAGTCATGTGACTTGGACTCGAGTCAGACTCGAGTCATGAATTTGATGACTCGCGACTCGACTTGGACTTGCATAACAATGACTTTGTCCCACCTATGTTTATTAGGTATAGCCCTGTGAGCCATTCGGCTCTTGAATCGGGTGCAACCGCAAAAAACAAAAAAACATGAACAAGAAAACATCTTAAAGTAACTATGTGCAAACAGAAAATCCAAGAAAAGACAGCAAAATATTGCAGAAAAAGCACCGTACACCAACACTGTGCAAAAATCCCAGTGGGATGCAAGTCAAACAACAAACACAAGCAACTTAGATTAAGGCCATCAGTCTAACTCCGTACTACAACAAACAAACATGGTCAAACCAAAAAAACTTTTCGAAAATCACCAAAATAAAGCCATAAAAGCAATGAAACAGTGGTCATATAATTAGATGATGCCGACATATCGGCATCATCTAATTCATCATCTAATTCGGCAACTACAGATGAACATCCGACACCGCGTGTCCGTCCGGTGCACGCCGAGATGCATTGGCTTCCGGTTGCCGAACGAATGATTGCAGGGATAGTTATAAGGCTTCGCGCTCGTTACACACACACAGAGCGCTCACCACACATGAACCACGGTTACCTCGCTGATCTCATCAAAGAGCATAAACCACCGTCACGCGTGCTTCGGTCAGCCTCGCTGCGGCAGCGACGTTTGTCTGAGCCGTCGCGTGGCGCTTTCAGATGCGCTTCTGCGGCCGTCTGGAACGCTCTCGCTTGCCAATACTAGGAAGGCACTGGAGCTGTGCACTTTTAAATCCTCCAGATTGAAACGAATTTCTTCAGAGCTGCTTTTTGTGTTTCGTTTGTTGTTCCCCCCCCCGCACCTCCGATTAGTACGGTTGGCAACGTACGGCGCGAAAGAAGTTCAACACAGAGACATGTTGGTGGTGATGATGTTGTTGGTGGTGGTGGTGATGATGTCGAGGAGGTACCTGCATGATGGGGAAGTGGGGAATGTTGACGTTGATGGTGGTGGTGATGTTGATGCGTCCGTCTGGAACGCTCTTCCTTCCGATATTAAGAAGCCACTGGCGCAGCGCACTTTGACATCATCTACGTTTCGATTGAAAGCTTTCGTGACTGCAGGGATTCATCTTCTTGGTTCTTTCGGTAAAGTCACGTAGAAGGGAAGTAATAAAAATAAAACATAATAAAATCATTCTCACGACGTTTCGGCCACAATGCAGACTCTGCCTTCTCGACAGACCTGTTCTCCACCTGAAGACGGCTGCTTGCGTGTGGCCGAAACGTCGTGAGAATTATTTTATTATGTTTTATTTTTATTATTTTATTATTTTCCTTCTACGTTACTTTACCGAAAGAACCAATAAGATCATCTACGTTGAGAACTCGTTTCTTTCGAACTGCTCTTTGTGTTCAGTTTGTTATCTTTCCCCTGTACCTCCAGTTGTCGCAGTGTGGCTACGTACGTGTTCACCACGATATTGCGTGGTTAATGCAGACATGATTCCTTGCAAAAGGTTTCAGTTTGGAGTTTGAGCATCTTAACGCAGCTGTTTTATTTATTGCCAGAAAGGGTAAAACCTATCCTTATATTTTGATGCTGACAAGGGAGGTCCTATGATGTAGCTGCTCGAGCTCGCAATGTCCTGATTGTGGCAAGGTCTTTGTGCTGTTCGCCTTTTGGCGTCCTCTGGGTCTAACGCTGTTTGAGACGAGGCTCTGAAGAAAGATGTCGCTGGTGTGGACCAATCAGTTTCAAAAACAATGCATCATCACTTACTACCAGAGCACGTGTTTTACTGGTAGGAACCTCCTGGTTACACCAGCCCACATGGGATTATTATGTCCGTCCGGCCGTCCGGCGTGCATCCAGCTGGGTGGTGAGGGGCTGGGTGGGGAGGGTGGGGAAGGGCTGGGTGGGGAGGGTGGGGCTGGGTGGGAGGGGTGGGGCTGGGTGGGGAGGGGCTGGTCACCCCGTGGTGCCCTTATAAAAATCAACGTTTCACCTACTCACGCCGGCTTGTGCCCGCCTTCACAGTCGGGCATATTTGCGGAATACACCACGCCGCCGTTGACCCTGGCCATTGACCGAGCAACCCAACGTTCCTACCAGCTCCCTCCGCAGGAATGTGTTAAGGTTGCATGTTCACCACGAGTATATGTGGTGAACGCAGACATGATTCCTTGCAAAAAGATTTCTGTTTGGTGTTTTAACATCTTAACGCCTTCTGCTTCATTGCCAAAAAGGGTAAAACCTGTTCTTGTGTTTTGATACTGCCAAGGGAGGTTCCCTTTGTTTTCGTACGATCAGAGAAAACAAGAAGATGCTCGGTGTAGTCGGCACTTTGCTTCGTTCATCATTTCGTTTTTTTTCAATGCTTTGCTTTATGTCGTCGTCCCCCCCCCCCCACACTTTTTAAATGAAAAATTTTACAAAATATTTCTCGCTCTGCTCCCTTACCCCTTCGCTCTCTCTCTCTACCCCCCCTCTCTCTACCCCCCCTCTCTCTCTCTACCCCCTCTCTCTCTACCCCCTCTCTCTCTACCCCCCTCTCTCTCTACCCCCTCTCTCTACCCCCTCCCCTCTCTGTCTACACCCTTTCTCTCTACCCCCCTCTCTCTCTACCCCCTCTCTCCACCCCCCATCTCTCTCTACCCCCTCTCTCCACCCCCCCCCCCCCTCTCTCTCTACCCCCCCTCTCTCTCTCTACCCCCTCTCTACCCCCCCTCTCTCTCTCTACCCCCTCTCTCTACCCCCTCTCTCTCTACCCCCCCCCCCTTCCATCACGCGGCCAGTGATGCGATTGTGCCCGGCTTGTTCAGCTGCTTCCTTTGTACGGCTTACCGCTGGGCACGGCAAGTCTGATGAAGACACCCTCTGGTAGGTGATAGCTGCTGCTGCTGTTGTTGTTTTTAAATTGCCCGAGTCATGCCGGTGCGAGACAAGAGGCTCGGCAGGGTAACATCTCAATTTGCGAGCCGCGGGCTATGCGTCTAGTTGCGCGCAGGCAAATTTTAAATCGCTCCAGTGATTAATTTTTCACACCGTTCACGCGCCTTGCTAAATCCAGAAATCGATTTTCATACTCGCGGATCATTAGGCCGTGGTGTTGTTGTTGGATGTTGCGTTTTAGCTCGACACGCACGCCGGTGCTGTGAAGGTAACGCTGTGTCCGGGAAGGCCACCCCAGCAAGGTGCAGAAATAATTACACTGGTCAAAAAAAACAAAAAATCTGGCCTGGACTTTTGCAGACTAATTTCAGGGTGCTGATTCCAAATCTGATCTCAGATTTGCTCTATCACATCTTTATTTTTATGCTATCGGCATACCCCATTTTCATTGATTTTACCCGAAATTAACTCTGTCACTTATGATTGCAAGTTGTTGCGAGTCAGTGACTGCTTTAGTGTTAAAATACGGTGCTGTATTTTTAGGATAGTGTGTTTATAATATCTTTTTATGTAGATATCCACATTTATTTAATATTTTTCTTCTGCAGTTTTTTTTGAAAATGCAATATTTTATATCTCAAAAACCTGATGTGATAGACAAAAACTGATGCCAGATTTGGAATCAGCACCCCAAAATTACCTTAAAACCGTTGGCATACCTTATGCCAGAAAAAGTGTGTTGACCAGTGTTATTCACGGCGCATCCGATCGATGGCCCGATTCTCTCTCTCTCTGGGGGACGTCTGCCTCGCCGGTTGCATCGAAGTGTGCTCCTAGATTCCTCTTTCTCTCTCTGGCTCTCACGGTCACAGGCCGGGTGGCGGCGGCGGTGGTGGTGGTGGTGGGAGTGGCGGTGGTGGTGGTGGCGGTGGTGGTGGTGGCGATGGTAGTGTTGGTGGCGGCGGTGGTGGTGTTGGTGGTGGTGGCGGTGGTGCAAAAGAAGTTCGACGCACATGCATACTAGAGGGCCACTGGAGCTACACAGTTTTAAATCTCGATTTTAAATCTCGATTTCAAACTCATGTCTTCAGAACTGCTTTGTGTGTTTAGATTGTTGTCCTTCCCCCTGCACCTCTGACAAGCGTGGTTGGCTACGTACGGAGCGAAATAAATTCAACATACACACGTGGTGGTGGTGCTGTTGATCTGGTGGGAGCGGTAGTGTAGCGGTTAGTGCGCTGCGCTACGAACCTGGCGACCCGAATTCGATTCCCGCTCACGGCCAACACCAGTGACGATTATCTGAACCGGTGCTGGGCCTCCCCTAGGTCGACTCAGCCTCAAATGCGTACCTGGTGCAGTGAATAAATACATCGTCACCGGGGAGACGAAGGCGGCCGAGCGTGGTGCTAGCCACCTACCCCCTCGTGTGCCGTTTCTGGCCTTCATATGTGCTCGTTAACAGCACTTGCCTTGCCCCAACAGTCTGTTCAGGCTATAGGGGTGATCTTTGTCTGGGTGAGTGAGTGGGTGTGTTGTTGTAAGTTGCAGTGTGGAGTGGGTGGGTGGGTGAGTGAGTGGGTGAGTGTGCTGCTGTTGTGACCTGCAGTGTGGCGACTGAGTGGGTGAGCACAGTTGTGGACGAGACCAAACAGTTGAGTCTGATATCGAGCCTTAGAAATAATGAATTGGATTTATTTTTTGCTCACTTCGGGGTTTGAAACTTTGAGACGTTCTGCAAACGGAGAGACGCTGGCTTCTGGCCTCCGAACGTAAAAAAAAATACTTGGTCACAGCAGGGATCGGTTGAATTTTTTTTAAAATAACGTGTCCCAGAATTCCAGCAGAAAATTGTGATTTTGACATAATCAGGACAGCAGAGTCCACAAGCGTAAAACAGAACATGGTCACAGCAGCGATCGGTTTAATTGTTTTTTTTTTTAATAACGTGTCCCAGAATTTCAGCAAAAAAATTGTGATTTTGACATCATCAGGAGGGCATAGTCCCCAAACGCACAGCGAAAACGCCGACGACGAATCAGCCGCTAAGGACGCACGGCCACCAACGCGTCCGTTCACGTGGCGCGGACTGCACGCGCGAATTCCACGGTCAGAACGAATCATCCGGTCGCGCGCGCGGTGAGATAAAGTGCGATACGCGATGCATGCAAGCGTGGAAGAGTCGGCCAATATACCCTCTGAAGGGGGTGGTGGGTGGGTAGGTAGGTGGGTGGTGGTGGTGGTGGTGCTCTCTAGAGATTCAACAGAGCTAAAGGCCGAGAATGAAAACAAAGTGAAACCGCGTGCGACGAAAGTGTGGAGCAGAGAGGCGCGCTTGGAGTGGCACTGGGCGGGCAGAGGAACAGGCGGAAGAACGAACGCACGCGGCACCAACGACGCCACCCCCCCTGCCCCCCCTGCCCCCCCCCTGCCCCCCCCTGCCCCCCTCCCACCCACTGCTGAAAACTCAGCCCCCCCCCCCCACACCACGGCCTATGAAGCTGTCGGGAGAACGATCAACGGGAACCGTTCGTCAGTCACGTGACGGTCACGTGCGGTACCTCGGCGTGGAGGTGACGAGAGCAGTGCGGGCACGGTACAAGGACAAAGGTGTCCCGTGTAGCCTTTTCCGACTGTTGGGGCAAGTGCTGTTAGCACCGCGCCCGGTCGCCTTTATTTCCCTAGTGGCAATTTTTACACTCCGCACCGGGTACTCATTTGAGGCTGAGTTGACCTAGGGGAGGCCCAGAACCGGTTCAGAAAATCGTCACCGGTGTTGGCCGTCAGCGGCAATCGAACTCTGGTCACCGGGTTCGTAGCGCAGTGCGCTAACCGCTGTGCCACCGCTCCCCACAAGGTCACGCCCAACAGCAACAACCGCCGTTCATCACTGAGTGGCGGTGACGTCACCACGACGCTTGTGCCAGGCTAGGTGCACCTTGAGGCCACGTGAAGTGTCGAAGGCTCGCTGCTGGCAGGAGGTCACAAAAGAGATCGAGCAAGGTGCCATTTGGTTGGCTGACTGAGATGACCGGTAGATGCACTACCAGCTTGTGTACCCCATTCTGTGCCAACTTGCTACGTTTTATCCGCCCGGCGCTCCGCTCTTTGTTGTGAGCGTCGCTCCTCCCCTCTCCGTTGTTGCTGGAGGGCGACTGCCTCCCAACTCCACAGCAGCGTCCGATCGCCAATGGCACTTTTGCACTTTATTTATTGTGATTTGCAAGTTTCGTACAAGTTTACTTAAAATAATAATATTAATAAAAAAACGAAATGCCTGCATTAGTTGGAGGGGAATCGGACAAATGAACCAAATGTGTACGATGAGACGACGAGATTTTGAGCGTAACTTTTGTTTTTTCTTCTCGGTTCTTTCGGTAAAGTCACGTAGAAGGGAGATAAAAAACTAATAAAAATAAAACATAATAAAATAATACAGTTCTCACGACGTTTCGGCCACAACGCAAGCAGCCGTCCTCAGGTGAAGAACAGGTCTGCCAGAAAGACAGCGTCTGAAATTATTTTATTATGTTTTATTTTTATTATGTTACTATCTCCCTTCTACGTGACTTTACCGAAAGAACCAAGAAGATTAATCCCTGCAGTCACGAAAGCTTTAAATCGAAATTTTATTATGTTTTATTTTTATTATTTTATTATTTCCCTTCTACGTGACTTTACCGAAAGAACCAAGAAGATGAATCCCTGCAGTCACGAAAGCTTAAAAACTAAATTTTATTTTGTTTTATTTTTATTATTTTACTATCTCCCTTCTACGTGACTTTACCGAAAGAACCAAGAAGATGAATCCCTGCAGTCACGAAAGCTTTAAATCGAAATTTTATTGTTTTATTTTTATTATTTTACTATCTCCCTTCTACGTGACTTTACCGAAAGAACCAAGAAGATGAATCCCTGCAGTCACGAAAGCTCTAAATCGAAATTTTATTGTTTTATTTTTATTATTTTACTATCTCCCTTCTACGTGACTTTACCGAAAGAACCAAGAAGATGAATCCCTGCAGTCACGAAGGCTTTAAATCGAAGTTTTATTACGTTTAATTTTTTTTATTTTACTATCTCCCTTCTACGTGACTTTACCGAAAGAACCAAGAAGATGAATCCCTGCAGTCACGAAAGCTTAAAATCGAAATTTAGTTTTTTCCTTACGAGTATGAGTTCACGCTCGTTACACACACATTGCTTGCCACAAATGAAACACAAAGCCTTGGCTTATCTTGTCAAGAAGCATGAACCATCATCATCACGACGACTCCGGAAGTCATCCTCGCAGTCGAACAAATGCGGTGGTCTTTTAAACCATCGAGATTGCAAACTCATTTGTTTACAACTGCTTGTCGTTGAATTTTGATTTAAAGCTTTCGTGACTGCATGGATTCATATGCTTGGTTCTTTCGGTAAAGTCACGTAGAAGGGAAATAATCAAATAATATAAATATAAAACAATAAAAATTCTCACGACGTTTTCAAACTTTCTTGCTGTGGATTTCACGCCTGATGACGATTGCTTGTGTTGCAGTCGAAACGTCGTGAGAATTTTTTTTTGTTTTATATTTGTAAATTTAAAAAAACTAATTTGTTCAAATTTTCTTGCTGTGGATTTCACACCTGATGATGATTGCGCGTGTTGCAGTCGAAACGTCGTGAGAATTTTTATTGTTTTATATTTATATTATTTGATTATTTCCCTTCTACCTGACTTTACCGAAAGAACCAATAATATGCTTGTTGTTGTGTTCAATTTGTTGTGTCCCCCCCCCGGGTCCCGCACTTCCCATTAGCAGAGGTGTGGACTCGAGTCATGTGACTTGGACTCGAGTCAGACTCGAGTCATGAATTTGATGACTTGCGACTCGACTTGGACTTGCATAACAATGACTTTGTCCCACCTCTGCCCATTAGTATGGTTGGCTACGTACGGCGCGAAAGAAGTTCAATATACATGCAGGTGATGATCACCAGCTGTGAGCGCCTCCAAAGCAGTCGGTCCCTCGCTCACCATGCCACGCGGTGACCCCCGGAACCACGGCGAACATAATTAGTTCTAGATTTGAAGCTTTCGTGTCTGCAAGGATTCATATTCTTAGGTTTTTTCGGTAAAGTCACGTAGGTAAAAATATTAAAATTAATAAAAGTAAAATAAAATAAAAATCACGACGTTTCGGAGGCAACACAAGCTTCCGTCTTCAGGTGGAACCGTCACAGCACGATATCTCTCACTTGATGCAGCTGTCGTGCTGTGACGGTTCCACCTGAAGACGGTAGCTTGTGTTGCCTCCGAAACGTCGTGATTTTTATTTTATTTTACTTTTATTAATTTTTTACCTACGTGACTTTACCTAAAAAAACCTAAGAACATAATTATTTCCCGCAAGAGGCCAGAATACAACAGCAACCACGACCGCAGCATCGCAAGAACATAACCGCAGCCCACAACCGTGACCACGGCCAGGGAGCGATGACGCTTTTGCTGCCACATCTGGACGGAGGAACGGAACGTAACCCCACAGAGTTGCGAATCCTCTACAGATGATGACGACGATGACGGCGATTGTTATGATAATCGTTGCGCTTGTTTTACCCAGAAAAGCCTCTATGCGGAGTCACGAGGTATATGGTTCAGGAGGAGGGACTTGCTGAGTCTCCTTCAGAGCAGGTGGGTGGGCGATGTTTGCTGCTACTGCTGCTGCTGCGGCGATGATTCCGATTGAGTAATTTGCTGGTGTAATTATTCAGCATTGGGAATGCTATATAAAGGGACCTGTCATTTGAAAGTGGCAAAAAAAAGTCTCCCATCATATCGCTGCTCACCATGAGCTATAAATGCTCCGATACGTGGATTGTATCAGAGTGAAACAGCAGGATTTATACACAAATCTGGCTGTCGCCTGATGATGCTGGTTGTTGTTGTTGTAATTGCTGGCGACATGTCACGATACTCGAATTGTAAATGTTGTAGTGGGTTTACTCTCCAACACTCCGGTGTGCTGAACTAGTAACGAATTGGCTCGTTTTGCTTCACGGCACAAACCTTATTCATTAACTGCGTCGGGTGGTGGCGGATTAAACGACGCATTTATATTGACGAGACCTAAACCAAAAGAACTCTTCTTCTTGATACTTTCGGTAAAGTCACGTAGAAGGGAAGTAATAAAATAATAAAAATAAAACATAATAAAATAATTCTCACGACGTCTCCCCGACAGACCTGGTCTTCACCTGAGGACGGCTGCTTGCGTTGTGGCCGAAACGTCGTGAGAATTATTTTATTATGTTTTATTTTTATTATTTTATTACTTCCCTTCTACGTGACTTTACCGAAATAACCAAGAAGATGAATCCCTGCAGTCACGAAAGCTTTAAATCGAAATTTTATTATGTTTTATTTTTATTATTTTACTATCTCCCTTCTACATGACTTTACCGAAAGAACAAAGAAGATGAATCCCTGCAGTCACGAAAGCTTTAAATCGAAACAAAATAACTCTATTATGGACGCGCATTGTCTTTGTACTGGTCGCCTTTTGGCGTCGTTCTCTGGTCTGACACTGGTGAAGCTGGGCCACGAAAAAGGCCAATCAGTTTGAAAGACAATGCATATATGATCAGAGCATGTCTGTTTGCATGTTCACCACAAGTACGTGCGCTTAACGCAGACTTGATTCCTTGCAAGAGGCAACCTATTCGGCGTTTGAACATCTTAACAAACCTCCTGTTTTACGCTGTCGTTCGAACAAATATAGCGATTCACCACGGCCGAGTCGGCTTCGAAGGATCGTCCTTTCCATCACCACGTACTTCATGTGTTTCTTCCATTTGTAATAAAGGACTCTCTCTCTCAGATGTCGATCTCCGTTGTCCTTTATTGGGTTCGTAGAATCTCCGTACCACGGCGTCTCGCTCAGGCCCGTGTCCCTCTCGACGACCTCTCCACAGCCCTCGGCTGCTCCGTTGTGCAGTCTCCCGGCTGCTCCGATATGCAGTCTCCCTGCTGCCCCGTCAGGCAATCCTTGCAGCCACACCGCTGCCCTGCTATCTAGCGTCACTGCTGCCCCGTATATAGCTAGCCTCTCACTGCCCCGTTAGCTCTCTTCGTCTGACACCGATGGCTGTCGGTGTCGACGTCTCCCACCGCGTGGCGACCGCGCCACTCTCTCTCCGTCTTGCCCAGCGTGGCCTCCTCGTGTTTCACTCCGTCTCAACTCCCCCTTCCCCTTCCGATTCTCTCCCTAAATCCTCTCCCCCCACGTGACCCTAACTCCACCCACTCCCCACGTGACCCAGACTCCACCCCCCCTCAATCCTTGCTCGCATTACACATTTGCGAATAATCGCACCAACTGTTGTTACCTTCTGACCAAGCTGCTTGGTCTTGTAGCCCATTCCAGCCTTGTGTAGTTCTACAATCTTGTCCCTGACATCCTTGGAGAGCTCTTTGGTCTTGGCCATGGTGGAGAGTTTGGGATCTAATTGATTGATTGCTTCTGTGAACAAGTGTCTTTAATACAGGTAAGAAGCTGAGATTAGGAGCACTCCCTTTAAGAGTGTGCTCCTAATCTCAGCTCGCTACCTGTATAAAATACACCTGGGAGCCAAAAATCTTTCTGATTGAGAGGGGTCAAATACTTATTTCCCTCATTAAAATGCCAATCAATTTATAACATTTTTGACATGCGTTTGTCTGGATTTTGTTGTTGTTATTCTGTCTCTCACTGTTCAAATAAACCTACCATTAAAATTATAGACTGATCATTTCTTTGTCAGTGGGCAAACGTACAAAATCAGCAGGGGATCAAATACTTTTTCCCTCACTGTACAACAGGCGTAAGGGTCAGGATCGAACCCGAGACCTTCTGTATACCAGGCGAGGTAGGTAACATCTCCTAGCCACCGTGATGACGATGATGAGAGAGAGAGACACCGCAAACTCCAAATATACAGCAGGCATCAGGGTCGGGATCGAACTCACGGCCTCCTGTATACCAGGCGAGGTAGTTAACAATCTCATAGCCACCGTGATGATGATGATGAGAGAGACACGCAAACTCCAAATATACAGCAGGCATCAGAATCGGGATCGAACCCACGGCTTCCTGTATACCAGGCGAGGTAGTTAACATCTCCTAGCCACCGTGATGATGATGATGAGAGAGAGAGACGCAAGCTCCAAATATACAGCAGCAGGCATCGTCAGGGTTGGGATCGATGCCCACGACCTCCTGTATACCAGGCGAGGTAGTCAATATCTCACTACGGAGAGAGAGAGACAATGCAAACTCCAAATATACAGCAGCAGGCATCTTCAGGGTTGGGATCAAACCCACGACCTCCTGTATACCAGGCGAGGTAGTCAACATCTCGCCACCGCAGAGCCCAATGACAAAACGGCGTTAAAGGGTGTAACAACTTATGTTTTAGAATTGGACTGCAAGTATTCATCAGCGGGCTGAGCCTTATACGTGGGGGCAGGGGGGGCTGATACCCCTCCAGCCCTCAAGCCTTCTGCGCCTTCACACAACCAATGACAAAGACAAAGGTGTCCCGTATTGCCTCAACATACTCTTAGAGCCAAGTGCTGTTGGGGAGAAGCGACTGTGGAGGCCCGTTCAGCGGTTCTACCCCTAAGACTGCACACCATCAACATGTACAGACATCAGCATGTACACACATCAGCATGTACACTCATCAGTGTGTACACCCATCAGCGTGTACACACATCAGCACGTACACCCATCAGCGTGTACACCCATCAGTGTGTACACACATCAGCGTGTACACCCATCAGCGTGTACACCCATCATTATGTACACCCATCAGCGTGTACACCCATCAGCGTGTACACCCATCAGTATGTACACCCATCAGCGTGTACACCTATCAGCTTGTACACCCATCAGCACGTATACCCATCAGCATGTACACCCATCAGCATGTACACCCATCAGTGTGTACACACATCAGCATGTACACCCATCAGCATGTACACCCATCAGTATGTACACCCATCAGCGTGTACACTCATCAGTGTGTACATCCATCAGTGTGTACACCCATCAGCACGTACACCCATCAACGTGTACACACATAACCATGTACACCCATCAACGTGTACACCCATCAACGTGTACACCCATCAGCGTGTACACACATAACCATGTACACCCATCAGCGTGTACACCCATCAGCGTGTACACCCATCAACGTGTACACCCATCAGCGTGTACACACATCACCATGTACACCCATCAGTGTGTACACCCATCAGTGTGTACACACATCACCATGTACACCCATCAACGTGTACACCCATCAACGTGTACACCCATCTGCACGTACACCCATCAGCGTGTACACACATAACCATGTACACCCATCAACGTGTACACCCATCAACGTGTACACCCATCAACGTGTACACCCATCAGCGTGTACACACATCACCATGTACACCCATCAGTGTGTACACCCATCAGCGTGTACACACATCACCATGTACACCCATCAGTGTGTACACCCATCAGCGTGTACACCCATCAGCGTGTACACCCATCAGTATGTACACCCATCAGTGTGTACACCCATCAGCACGTACGCACATCAGCACGTACACACATCAGCGTGTACACCCATCAGCATGTACACCCTTCAGCGTGTACACACATCAGCACGTAGACCCATCAGCATGTACGCAGCGTGGTGTCCGCTTGCCGCAGCACGGAACCAATTGGAATGCGCTTCACGACAGACCGCGGGGATTACGCAAACATCTCTCGCTCGCTAAGTTGAGACGAGGCGCCTTCCCCCCCACCATCCCCCCCACCCTCCCCCCACTTTCCCCCCACCCTCCCCCCACCATCCCCCCCACCCTCCCCAAACCATCCCCTCCACGATCCCACCCTATCCCCCAACCATCCCCCCCACCATACCTCCCCCACCCTCCCCCCACCCTCCCCACCCTCCCCCTACACTCGCCCCACCCTCCCCCCACCATTCCCCCACCCTCCCCCCCACCCTCCCCACCATCCTCCCACCCCTCCATCCCCGGCGGCCTCTTCCCTCCCCCTGGATCACAAAGGTTCGAATCAACTTTTACTTACAACCCCGTTGGTTCTGAATCGTTCATTAAAAAAAAAAATTGTAACGTTAATAATCACATCGGGTTGATGCTGATGATGATGATGATGATCTCTATGTCACTCATTTTTGCTTAGAAAATATTTTTTTACTGTTAGGAATCTTTCTGGTTCCACCAGCCCACAGGGGATTATTGTGTCCGTCCGTCCGTCGTCCATCCAAAAATGAGAGGGGTGGGGCTGGGTGGAGAGGGGAGGGTGGGGAGGGGCTGGTTGGGGAGGGTGAGGCTGGGTGGGGAGGGTGGGGCTTGGTGGGGAGGGTGGGGAGGGGCTGGGTGGGGAGGGGCTGGTTGGGGAGGGTGAGGCTGGGTGGGGGTGGGAGGGCTGGGGCTGGGTGGGGAGGGGCTGGTCACCCCGTGGTGCCCTTATAAAACTCAACGTTTAACCTACTCACGCCGGCTTGTGCCCGCCCTCACAGTCGGGCATATTTGCGGAATACACCACGCCGCCGTTGACCCTGCAGGCCATTGACCGAACAACCCAACGTTCCTACCAGCTCCCTCCGCAGGAATGTGTTTTTATTTTATTTTGGGATCATGATTTACGAGCTGTTTATTTTTCTCGACACAGCCCATTGGTATATTTAAGCGATCTAAGCCAACAACAGAAGAACACCCCTCTATTGCGGATAATATTGGTGGCAAAAGCCTACGTTTCGATTTAAAGCTTCTTTCGTGACTGCAGTGATTCATCTTCTTGGTTCTTTCGGTAAAGTCACGTAGAAGGGAAATAATAAAATAATAAAAATAAAACATAATACAATTATTTTAAAGCTTTCGTGACTGCAGGGATTCGTCTTCTTGGTTCTTTCGGTAAAGTCACGTAGAATGGAAGTAATAAAATAATAAAAATAAAACATAATAAAATACAATTCTCACGGCGTTTCGGCCACAACGCAAGCAGCCGGCCTCAGGTGAAGACCAGGTCTGTCGGGGAGACAGCGTCTGAATTATTTTATTATGTTTTATTTTTATTATTGTATTACTTCCCTTCTACGTGACTTTACCGAAAAAACCAAGAAGAAAAAGCCTACGTGTTAAACTGTTGTTGTTGTTGTTCCATGGGAACCTCATTTGCCAGAATAAAAAATATGATAATTGTTTTTTACCCTTTATCTGGCAACAAAACTGACACCTTTTTTTGCATGGAGTCATGTTTGCATAGACCACAATACCTGCAGTCTTTGAGTTGTGCGCCTTTTGGCGTAATCGGGTCCAACACCATGTGAGACTAGGCTCTAAGGAAAGCTGTCTCGGGTGTGGACCAATCAACTTCAAGGACAGTGCATACATTATCAGAGTTGTGTTTTTTGTTTGCATTACGACTGCAGGTATTGTGGTCTATGCAAACATGACTCCTTGTAAAAAAAAGGTGTCAGTTTTGTTGCCAGATGGAAGGGTAAAAAAACAATCATCATGTTGTTGTTATTGTTGTTGTTTTCAGCATGCAACGGTCAGGATAAGGTGTCTACTCCACGTGCCCGGCTAGCAGCACCCCCATGGGGCTGCTAAAACAGCAGAGGGGCGAGGAGAGAACGCGCACAACCCCAGCACAGAACGGCACCCGAATCGGGAATCGAACCCAGCGAGGCTTGTCTTGGTGCGAGGCACGGCGTTTCACTCCACCATGGTTAACCCACGTTAAACTTTAGAAACCATTGTTTTTCTTATTTTTTTTACCAAGCTAAATAGCGCTTTTTCAGAAGCGACCTGGCTATTACAGATGATCAGCTAAACGAAGTGGACGTATGATGATCATCATCATCATGATCATCATCATCATCATCAGCACGTGGAAATTTGATAGCAGCGGCCAAATAACCCGAAAAAAATCCACGCGACCACGGGGAAACAGGAAAAGAGACGCAAACTCCAAATAGACAATATGCGCCTGGGTCGGGATCCAACCCACGACCTCCTGCACACCAGGAGAGGGAGTGAACATCTCATAGCGACTGCAACTGCTAACAGGACTCACGCAGCGCGTCGCGGGCATTGTTAACGCGGCGTTCACCGACTCGCTCCCGACCGCACGCCACTGAACCGGCACAGGATGGAGTTCAGCGGTGATCAGTCGGAGCGTGACCACATATGTTGCGTTCATTCGTGTTCATTTATTTTAGTCACCGGCTAAAGCTCGCTTGAGCTGCTGGCGACTATTATCTAAACGATCAATGTGGAGGAGGGAGGAGGAGGGAGGAAGAGGAGGAGGGGGGGGGGGGGGTGGAGGAGGGAGGGCGAAGGAGGGAGGGAGGAGGGGGGGGGAGAACAAACTGAGGAACCCGGTGAACGATCCACGTGACCACCACGGTGGGAGAGAGAGCGAGAGAACACGCTGACTCCAAATATACAACAACAGGCATCGGCTGGGTCCGGGATCGAACCCACGGGTTCCTGCGAACCAACCGAGACAACTCGTGTCTCCTCGGCACCACGGTGCCCTTGAACACAACATCGGACACGAGTTCTAAAATCCAGTGTTGTAAAAGTTAGGATTGGCGTTTGTTGGCCGCTTAACGCCCAGCAACTCAGAGCACCTCGTAAGACCCCCCCCCCTCCTCCTCCCCTTAATCCCCCTCCACCCCCCTCCTCCCCCCCTCCTCCCTCCTCGCCTCCTCCCCCCAATGCGTCCTGATGCCACAGCCACGCTAGGTGATCATTTAAAGAAGGCTGAGTCGATCTAGGGGAGGCCCCGGGTTGAGATATCGCTTGCGACACGATGTTAGCCACGGCTTGGAATCGAACTCAGGTCAGCGGGCACAGATAGCGATACGCTAACCACCGCGCCACCGATTAACCTCCGAGTACCTCCGAGTGCTCTTGGCGGGTCCACGCTGCTCACGCCGACCACACTGGCAAGGCAAAGGCGGAGACCAGGACACCCTCGTGGAAGAGAAGGCCAAATACCCTCCAGAGGCGAGGAGAGGCCCTTTCGCCCACGGTGGATAGGAGATGTTAACTACCTCGCCTGGTGTGCAGGAGGTCGTGGGTTCGATCCTGACCCTGATGCCTGCTGCTGTATATTTGGAGTTTGCGTCTCTCTCTCTCTCTCATCATCATCATCATCATTACGGTGGCTAGCAGATGTTAATGACCTCGCTTGGTGTGCAGGAGGTCGTGGGTTCGATCCCGACCCTGACGCCTGCTGAAAATTTGGAGTTTGCGTGTCTTTTTCATCATCACTGTGGCTAGGAGATGTTAACTACCTCGCCTGGTGTGCAGGAGGTCGTGGGTTCGATCCCGACCCTGACGCTTGCTGCTGTATATTTGGAGTTTGCGTGTCTATCCGTGATGAGATGTTAACTACCTCGCCTGCTATACATGAGGTCGTGGGTTTGATCGCAATCCTGACGCCTGCTGCTGCTGTATATTTGCAGTTTGCTTGTCTCTCTGTCTCCCCGTGGTCGCGTGGATTTTTCTCTGGGTCCTGCGGGTTTTTCCCCTCCCACGTTTAGAATCAACGTCACGTGTCTATAGTTATTTAGCTGCTGCTAGAAATGTCCACGTGACAATGATGATGATGGTGGTGGAAAACCGCCACGTAGCTCAGTGTGGGGGCCTTACCTGGTGCAATAAAATAGCTTTAAATTTCGATGTAAAGCTTTCGTGACTGCAGGGATTCATCTTCTTGGTTCTTTCGGTAAAGTCACGTAGAAGGAAAATAATAAAATAATAAAAATAAAACATAATAAAATAATTCTCACGACGTTTCGGCCACAACGCAAGCAGCCGTCTTCAGGTGGAGAACAGGTCTGTCAAGGAGACTCTGTCTCTGTCTTATTATTTTATTATGTTTTATTTTTATTATTTTATTATTTTCCTTCTACGTGACTTTACCGAAAGAACCAAGAAGAAAAATAGCTTTAGTTTAGAGCTTAGTGGTGTGGTCAACAAACATTCCAGCCCTGCACTTTTGCCATCACACGGCACCAGCAGCGTCACTCCTTCACACTGCAATGTATATATATAAATGTGTGTGTATATAGCTATGTATGATGAGTAGTATTGATGTCTCTCACGGGACAGTTTGCACGCGCAAGCGAAATGCGAGCGAAAATATTCGCTTCGGACAGAAATCGCAACGGATCGCCAAATATTTCACGCATCCACCCACCCACCTACCCACTAACCCACCCATCTACCCACATACCTACCCATCACCCACCTACCCACCCACCTCCCTACCCATCACCCACCTACCCACCCACCCCCACCTACCTACCCCTCACCCCCCTAACCACCCCTCACCCACCCACCTACCCACCCCCACCCACCCACCCGCCACCACCCGACCCACCCCCTACCCACCTACCCCCCAACCCCCCTACCCCCCACCCCCCTACCCACCCACCCCCCCACCCACCCCCCACCCACCTACCCCCCAACCCCCCTACACCCCAACCCCCCTACCCCCCAACTCCCCTACCCACCCACACCCCACCCAACCCCCCACCCACCACCTACCACCCCCTCTTACCCCCCCACCCACCCACCCCCCCACCTACCAACCTACCCACCCACCCCCCAACCCCCCCACCCCCCACCCCCCCACCCACCCACCTACCCACCCACCCCCCCTCCGCAACGCAAGGACAATGACGATACTCTGACGTCGGCAGAGAAGCAAGCGGCCCCGCGCCTCTCGCCACCGCGCGCGCGCCCGGTGGTGGCGAGAGGCGCCGCGCGCGCGCGCATCGGAGGAGCGCGTGGGGGAGGAGAGCGGCGCGGAATACTAAACAGCGTGGGAGTAGCCGGACACTGCTGCACAACGCCTCCTCCTCCTCCACCCCCTCCACCCCCGTCCTCCTCCTCCACCCCCTCCCTCCTCCTCCACCCCCTCCTCCTCCCCCCCTCCTCCTCCACCCCCTCAACCCCCTCCCTCTACCCCCTCCCGCCTCCTCCCCCCTCCTCCTCCTCCTCCTCGTCGTCGTCCGTGCTCTCGTGCTCGTAATGAGCAGCTCACGCCGCACGGAGACCCCCACAACTACCCCCACCCCCACTCCGACCCCCCTACCACCACCCCCACCCCCCACCACCGCCACCCCCACCAACCCTCCAACCACCCCCACCACTCCTCGTCCATCGCGCGTTCACCGCGGACCCGCCGGTCGCTGTGTCGTGGTCGCGTTGTCACCACCCCCCAACTCCACCCACCCACCCCCTCGATGCTCGGTTCATTCGTTAATTAACGCTCGTAATTTGCGGGCACCCCTCCCCCGACCTAATTTAAAAATAATAATTAAATTACAATACATTTCGATTCAAAGCTTTCGTGTCTGCAGGGATTCATCTTCTTGGTTCTTTCGGTAAAGTCACGTAGAATGGAAAAAAAAACATAATAAATAATTCTCACGACGTTTCGGCCACAACGCAAGCAGCCGTCCTCAGGTGGAGAACAGGTCTGTCGAGAAGACAGAGTCTGAATCGACAGACCTGTTCTCCACCTGAGGACGGCTGCTTGCGTTGTGGCCGAAACGTCGTGAGAATTATTTATTATGTTTTATTTTTATTATTTTATTATTTCCATTCTACGCGACTTTACCGAAAGAACAAAGAAGATAAATTACAATAAATAAAAATTCGCCGCCAGCATTGAAAAGACGACAAAAAAATCCCTCCCCATCCAGCGGGCCGTGTCAGAACACGGCTGTGCAGTTGGTCCAGCACTTCATCCAGCAGTGAAGAGACCACGGCTCACTGATGACGACGACGACGATGATGATGATGACAAAAGCCCCAATGAGTCACGAAGCTAATAGCTTACAGCCGTGCGTCAATCAACCTCATCACCCTCCCCCCACTCCATGTCAGCTGCGTTTGACCATTCTTCCCCACGGTGGTCCTGCACGGGTTCGTGAAAGATGGGGCGCCTTTCATGGGTTCATGAAATAACCGTGGGCCCCGCATCGAACTGGGAGTTCGCCGGGTTCACGGCACGGCGCGCTAACCGCTGCACCACCCCTCCACCTACGTTCACATCACCAAAGGTGAATGGATGAATTAATAATTGCAGCACCAAATTTTCAATTGGGGGAGGTGGGGAGGCACGGCGGGAGATGGCCACATCACTATTCAATCGCCTGTTTTTCCTGCCGATGTAACTTCCACATTTTCTAAGTGGCAGTAAGAAAAAAAAAGTCTTCAAATGAAGTCTTTTTTTCATTTTACTCAGGAAAGGTCCATTACTGAACTGCATATCTCTTTCTTTTTTTATATAAGCGCCCTGGGCGATCACAAATGATAGCTCATGGAAAGTGTCTCATCGCCGTCGTGTGGACAATTTCTAGCAGTCAAATAACTTTAAACGCACGGTGATGAACATCCCAAATTTGGAGGGGAAAAACTGGAGGATCCGGAGTAAAATCCACGCGACCACGGGGCAGGCGTCGGGATCGAACCCACGACCTCCTGTATACCAGGCGAGGTAGTTAACATCTCACCATAGAGAGAGACACGCAAACTACAAATATACAAAAGCAGGCGTCGGGATAGAACCCACGACCTCCTGTATACCAGGCGAGGTAGTTAACATCTCACCACAGAGAGAGACACGCAAACTCCAAATATACAGCAGCAGGCGTCGGGATCGAACCCACGACCTCCTGTATACCAGGCGAGGTAGTAAACATCTCACCACGGAGAGTGACACGCAAACTCCACATATACAGCAGCAGGCGTCAGGTTCGGGATCAAACCCACGACTTCCTGCATACCAGGCGAGGTAGTTAACATCTCACCACGGAGAGTGACACGCAAACTCCACATATACAGCAGCAGGCGTCAGGTTCGGGATCAAACCCACGATTTCCTGCATACCAGGCGAGGTAGTCAACATCTCCTAGGCACCGCCGCCGCGCGTGTGCTGCATCCTCCCCGCGTTCCACATCCGGCGGGGGTGGGGGGGGTTTGGGGAACGCGATCCGCAAAAGGTCAAATTCATCGTTCATCACTAAGCAGCAATCACAGCTCTCATCGCCTCTCAGCCCCACCACCTCCACCACCTCCACCGCCCCCGCCGCAGTCGAGCCGGCACTGGGTGGCACTAGGTGGCACTGGGTGACACTGGGTGGCACTTGGTGGCACTGAGTGACACTGACTGGCAATGCGTGACACTGAGTGGCATTGGCTGCACTGAGTGGCACTGAGTGACATTGACTTCCGCAGACTTTGTTTAAAGTGGCATCAGCTGGCATTTTTTCCCCTTCCTCTTGTGTCCCCCACCCCCGCCCACCCCCCTTTTTTGTTCTGTGATCGGCGCTCCGTGCCAGGCTCGCGTTGAGCTTAAGCAAAACAAAATTATAATAAAGAAATAAGTAAAGTGGCATCAGCTGGACAGGGTCGCTCACAGGTCAGAGGGATGAGATTCTGGGTCCGAGCAGATCATCGTGCAAGATGGTGCCACGTGTGCAGGCAGCGTCTCCCTGTTTTTTTCATTTCTTACTTTCTCCTGGCCTCCTCCATCACCTTCCATTAAGTTACCGTTCTTTTTTGTTCATTACTTTTGTATTTTATTTTATTTCCGCGGAGGCGGCCACTGCTTTGGGCCGCCTGCCACTCTGTCATCTGCATGCCCATTGAAGCCATCGGCTGCGCGGCTCTCCGCTAGGGCATGCTGCGCCGTTCGCACTGTCCGATCCTCGATCGCGCCACTCTGCGATGTGGATTCCACATGAAGGATCTGCTCAAGACGCCGCCTCGTGAGGCCTTCCACAAAGGGCTTGACAACGATCTTCGGTTGCACTGTCAGGTCCTCGGTCATGCCAATCTGCGATGTGGACTCCATATGAAGGATCTGCTCAAGACGCCGCCGGGTGAGGCCTTCCACAAAGGGCTTCACAACGATCTTCGGTTGCACTGTCAACTCCTCGATCATGCCAATCTGCGATGTGGACTCCATACGAAGGATCTGCTCAAGACGCCGCCGGGTGAGGCCTTCTACCAAGGGCTTCACAACGATCTTCCACTGTCGGCTCCTCGGTCGTGCGACTCTGCGATGTGGACTCGATATGAGGCAACTGCTTACGGTGTGGCCGGGTACGGCCTCTTACCAAGGACGTCTCATCAATCGATCGGTGGTGGAGTTGAATGCAATGCTGCTGGTGTGGGTCTCCTGCCAGTTATTGTGGGAGGTTCCGGCTCTGGTCTTTTTGTGCGACGTCCGTCCAGCCAGGTCGCCACCACCTTCCAAATGTCGTGCATTTACCTTTCGCTTTAACTCCCAAAGAAGGGACTGTATAGGGAGGCGTTTACGCCTTGTCGGCATTCACCCAAAGCCGGGTGCCGTTTGCAGAGGTGTGGACTCGAGTCATGTGACTTGGACTCGAGTCAGACTCGAGTCATGAATTTGATGACTTGCGACTCGACTTGGACTTGCATAACAATGACTTTGTCCCACCTATGAGATGTGGACTCGAGTCATGTGACTTGGACTCGAGTCAGACTCGAGTCATGAATTTGATGACTTGCGACTCGACTTGGACTTGCATAACAATGACTTTGTCCCACCTCTGGCCGTTTGTCATCAGAGCTTTCTTGATGGCTCTGCGCAGCTGTTCACGCTGCTACCTACTCTACCATCGTGTAAGTGGGTAACGCACGCGACTTTCCCCACCGCCGTCGTAACCATCGTGGTGGCAGAGGCGGCAGGGGGTCTCTCAACTGGTCTATTGCAAGCGTCACGTTGTCTTAATTCACGCATGGTTTCTTTAAGTGAGGTCCCAATACTAATTGATCAGGTCAAATACACAGCAAGTTTTCGAAGACGTAGACATTTTAAACTATCCTCCGGTGGAGTCATTTCAACAATTTAGCCTACATTACACTAATAGTTGACCCACCAAAGAGCCTTAAGAGCCACTTAACGTTAAAATGTGCATTATTTAATGGTAATAAATCATTAGCTATTAATGAAATAATTACCGATAACAAACTGGATTGCGTGTTTTTAACAGGAACCTGGCTAAGTAGTAATGAACCCGCAGTGCTGATTGAAGCTTTACCCCCATGCTACAGTTTTGCAAATTATTTCAGGCAAAAAAAAAGGGTGGGGGTACGGCTTCAATGATTAATAACACTCGAAGCTACAGGGAAATTTATTTTGGCGATTTCAACTCGCTTGAGCACCGCACTATTTTACTAAAACGTGATACCCCTCGAATTGCCATTGCCATTCATAGGTCTTCAAAACAATGCCGCGCATTCCTTGACGAATTTTCAGAATTACTTTCTATGATCACGACAAACTATGACAATATTATAGTTGTAGGTTATTTCAATCTGCACGTGAACAATGTTACCGACTCGAAAGCACAAGATTTTATTAAGCTTTTAAGTTCCATGGACTTTATACAACATATTGGCTGTCCAACTTACAAACTTGGGCATATTTTGGACCTTGTCATCACTCGAGGTCCAACAATTAATGTAACCTCTGTTGCTGATGTAGCTCTGTCAGATCATTATTGCGTCCTTTTCTCAGCATTAGTGTCCATGAAATGGCGTAATTTGGAGCACGTGGTTAAGAAGCGTCACCTAACCTCTGAGGTCGCTGAAAAATGTATGTCATGCATTAACATTACACCAATACCGACACTAACCCCCTTCCGCTGATTATCTACTTGATATAATCTCTAAACTAAATTGTCGGCTACCATTGATATGCTTGCACCGGCCAAATGAAGCAAGATTAATCCCACCCCCCCCCCCCCCCAAAAAAAACACCGTGGAGAAATGAGGACCTTCTTCTACTCGACCGGAAATGGAGAAAGGCGGACCGGAAATGGAGAAAAAACCACGTTGCCTGTCGACTACCATAGTCTGAGAGGTCATCTCAGCATATTTCATCATGCAATTAGAAATGCTCGACGGTCTTATTTTTCAAAATCGGTTGAGCACCATCAAAACAATCCACGCGTACTTTTCTCAACGATTGATCGCCTGATTCATCTCGCCCCTAAACACCACTCTGATCACATCACTGTTGCCAAACGTGAAGAGTTTGCGAGATTCTTCAGAGAAAAGATAACTACAATTAGAAATGGCATGAGACAAGATAAACATGTTTTGTTCGAATAATTGCACTGCGTGACGAAACAATGAGTTCCTTAACTTTGGCTGACTTGCAGATGCTTAGGCAAGATGAAACGAACGTCAAGCCGTCAACATGCTCACTCGATCCCATTCCGACCTCCTTTTTTCAAAACGGTTTACAGTTGCGTGGCTGAGGAATTGCTTGCTTGCAATTATAAATCAGTCCCTAGCAACAGGTATCTTTCCCAAAAAACGTAAACACACCATGGTGAAACCCATTCTTAAGAAAAGTAATATGGATCCGCTGATAACTCAATAATTTCAGGCCTATTTTCAATCTTCCTTGTTGAGTAACATTCTGGAAAACCTAGTCCTCAAACAACTAAATGTTTTTTTTTAAATGCACAAAAAATCCAGTCCGGTTTTCGTGCTCAACAGAGCACTGAAACAGCCCTTGTTAGGGTTGTTAATGATCTAAGATTGAACGCTGATGACAAAAAATGTATCAGTCCTTGTGCTTTTGGATCTTAGCGCAGCGTTTGACACGGTTGATCACAATATTCTTTTTGATAGACTGCAGAGATGGCTCGGCCTGTCGGGTACAGTTGCAAATTGGTTTAAGAGCTATTTGACCGGCAGAGAACAATTTGTATCCATAGGCGATCTGTCGTTCTTAAAGACAGAAATTACGTGCGGTGTTCCACAAAGCTCCATTCTGGGACGTGGTTTATTCAGTCTCTATATGCTACAACTGGGCGATATCATCAGGAAACTTGAGATTGGTTTGCATAGCTACGCTGATGATACGCAACTATGCATTTCGGTATCTCCGAATGATGTAAGCCCCATCGATACCCTGATGAAGTGTGATGATGATGATGATGATATTAAAACGTGGATGGCACTGAATTTCCTGGCACCTAACAACGACAAGACAGAGGTCCTGTAAATTGGAGCAAGAGCTCAAAGAGTTGAACTTCTCACACATTTTTGCTCGCTGACAGAAAACGCCAAACTGCAGGTTAAAAACTTTGGTGTTTTGTTTGATCCGGATTTTAATTTTGAAGCCCACATCACATATATCACCAAAACGGCATTTAATCATCGAGTAAATATAGCTTAGATTCAGCCTCTTCTCTCTCGCGGTTTACTACTGAGAAACTGATGCATGCTTTTATTACCAGGAGACTTCTGGTCTTCCGAGAAAGTCAAGATGTAACCTACAACTTATTCAGAATGCAGTAGCACGGGTGCTTACGAAAACCAGAAAGAGCACCCACGTTACACCTATTTTACGGTCCTTGCACTGGCTAACAGTCAGTCATAGAATTAATTTTTTTAAATGTTAATTGGTTTTTAAATCCATAACACTGGTCAACACACTTTTTCTGGCATAAGGTATTCTAACGGTTTTAAGGTAATTTTGGGGTGCTGATTCCAAATCTGGTATCAGTTTTTGTCTATCACATCAGGTTTTTGAGATCTCAAATATTGCATTTTCAATAAAAACTGCAGAATAAAAATATTAAATAAATGTGGATATCTGCATAAAATGATATTATAAACACACTATTCTAAAAATACAGCACCATATTTTAACACTAAAGCAGTCACTGACTCGCAACTACTTGCAGTCATAAGTGTCAGAGTTAATTTCGGGTAAAATCTATGAAAATGAGGTATGCCGATAGCATAAAAATGAGATGTGATAGAGCAAATCTGAGATCAGATTTGGAATCAGCACCCAGAAAATTAGTCTAAAACAGCTGCAAAAGTCCAGGCCAGAAACGTTTTTTTTTTGTTGACCAGTGTAATAAAGGTTTTTGGGTTATATCGCGTAAGTATAAATGTGTCGTAACCCTCCACCACCCGACACAGCCGATTAGTAATGGATTTGTCACGTGAACAAACGCCAGTTAGTTTACTACTTCAGCCCACCGGTGTGTGGGAGAGTAAATCCACAACATTAACAATTTGAGCATTATGACGTTTAGCCAGTAATTACATCCAGCATCATCGGGCGATTTGTCAGAATAGTGAAGCAATCCACCTGCTTCCGGTCTTAAATAGAGCAAGATGACGTCATCACGGAACCCAATTACTAATTGGCTGTGTCGGGTGGTGGAGGGTTACGACACATTGATACTTACGCGATCTAACCCAAACACCTTTATTGTGAATAATATTGGTCGCGAAAGCCTGCTACGTGTTAAACTGTTTTTTAATCATCTTCTTGGTTCTTTCGGTAAAGTCACGTAGAATGGAAATGATAAAATAATAAAAATAAAACATAATAAAATAATTCTCACGACGTTTCGAAGAACAGATCTGTCTTTCCGACAGACCTGTTCTTCACATGAGGACGGCTGCTTGCGTTGTGGCCGTAACGTCGTGATAATTATTTAATGTTTTATTTTTATTATTTTATTATTTCCCTTCTACGTGACTTTACCGGAAGAACCAATAAGATGAATCCCTGCAGTCACGAAAGCTTTAAATCGAAATGTTTTTTTTTAAATCGTTGAATGGTTTTGCGCCAGCATACATGTCTTCCACGCTTTGTAGATATGAACCAGCAAGATCTCTCAGATCCTCTGGTCTTTCAATGTCCCAAGGACCAGGACCAACATTCACGGAGAAGGCGTCCTTCAGTGTGAAAGCTTCTCGCCTGTGGAGCAGCCTGCCGGGGCATCTGAGGTCTTCGCAATCATTGAGCAATTTTAAGTTCAATCTCAAAACTCACCTTTTGAAACTTGCTTTTACTTAAGATTATGTTGTAGTGTTATCTTTTGTTACATGCCCTCGATAGCAGTTTATTTCTAATGCGATTTTGTTTTTTGGGTTGGAGCGCGTAAATATATAAATGTGTCGTTAAAACCCGCCACCACCCGACACAGCCAACTTGTAAGGGCTGTCACGTAAACAGAACGTGGCCAATTCGTCACCAGTACAGCACTAGTGTGTAGTGTATAGTGTAGTGTATAGTGTAGTGTATAGTGTAGTGTATAGTGTAGTATACTATTACAGCACTAGTGTATAGTGTAGTGTATAGTGTAGTGTATAGTGTAGTGTATTGTGTAGTGTATTAGTACAGCACTAGTATATAGTGTAGTGTATAGTGTAGTGTGTAGTGTAGTGTATAGTGTAGTATTTAGTGTATAGTGTAGTATACTAGTACAGCATTAGTGTATAGTGTAGTGTATAGTGTATTGTATAGTGTAGTATACTAGTACAGCACTAGTGTATAGTGTAGTGTATAGTGTAGTGTATAGGGTAGTATACTAGTACAGCACTAGTGTATAGTGTAGTGTATAGTGTAGTGTATAGTGTAGTATACTAGTACAGCACACCGGTTGTGTGTTGGAGAGCTAAGCCACAACATTTACAATCTGAGCACGACGTTTCGCCAGTAATTACAACTATATTCATCAGGCGACAGCGGGTTTTAATGACACATTTATATATTTACGTGATCTAACCCAAAAATCTCTATTATGGACGATATTGGTCGCGAAAGCTTACGTGTTAAACCAATTTTGTTTGTATAGAAATTGCTTTTATTCTTCTTGCAATTTAGCCTCTTAACAATGTTTTTGAAAATCTGTACAGCACTTTGAATGGCATTTTTTGCACGAATTAGTGCTATAGAAATATTTGATTGATTGATTGAACTTTAGATAGATCATCTCCCCGATCCCTCATCGTCATCTTCTTCCAACAACTACTCATGATGTATTGGAACATCGTCGTCATCGTCATTATCATCAGAGTGTTGTTGACGTTTCTAAAGTTGTCGCAATAGAATCGTCGCACTTCCGTCGATTTCAAAGAAAACCATCTTTGTCTGCATCGTCATCGTCGTGCAGTCGTCGGTGAACCTATCGCTGCTTCAAGTTCCCAATCGCACTATTTTATATTGCAATGCGCTCGGTGATGATGATGATGATGATGTAATTCATCATCATCATTCCTGTTGACGTATTTTACAAGCTGGTGTCTTCTCATCGTGATCATCGTTACTGCCAATGCATTGATGCTGACTCTAATCGTGACGTTACTTTTACATAGGGAGAGACCGTCGCTCATTCGAATCATCATCGTCGTCAATCTACTGATGTATTGACAGCTGTTTGCAACATCATCATCATCGTCATCACCGTCGTCGTCGTCATCATCCGATAAATATCACCGTAGATTATATCACTCTTTAAGTATCGAAATGCCCATATCGTTTTAATCCTCATTATGCTACTAACAACGAAAGAGATAAGAAGACAATAGCTCTAAATACATGTCCTTCGCACACACCATTAGCGCGATTGGCTACGTACGGCGCAAAAAAGTTCAACATATATACATACATACACGTATGTAGACTTACACAGAGACCCATAGACCCACACAGAGACACATATACTCATACAGACCCATATACTCACACAGACCCATAGACTCACACAGAGACCCATAGACTCACACATAGACCCATGGACTCACACAGAGATTCATAGACTTACACAGAGACCCATAGACCCACACAGAGCCCCATAGACTCACACAGAGACCCATACACTCATACAGAGACTCATAGACTCACACAGGGACCCATAGACTCACACACAGACCCAAAGACTCACACAGAGATCCACATACTCACACAGAGACCCATAGACTTATACAGACCCATATACTCACACAGACCCATAGACTCACACAGAGACCTATAGACTGACGCTGAGACCCATAGACTCACACAGAGACCCATAGACTCACACAGAGACCCATAGACTCATACAGACCCATAGACTAACACAGACCCATAGACTCACACAGAGACCCATATATCCACACAGAGACCCATAGACTCATACAGACCCATATACTCACACAGACCCATAGACTCACACAGAGACCCATAGACTCACACAGAGACCCATAGACATACACGAAGACCCATAGACTCACACAGAGACCCATAGACTCACACAGAGACCTATAGACTCACACAGAGACCCATAGACTCATACAGACCCATAGACTCACACAGAGACCCATAGACTCACACAAAGACCCATAGACTCACACACAGACCCATAGACTCACACAGAGACCTATAGACTGACGCTGAGACCCATAGACTCACACAGAGACCCATAGACTCACACAGAGACCCATAGACTCATACAGACCCATAGACTAACACAGACCCATAGACTCACACAGAGACCCATATATCCACACAGAGACCCATAGACTCATACAGACCCATATACTCACACAGACCCATAGACTCACACAGAGACCCATAGACTCACACAGAGACCCATAGACATACACGAAGACCCATAGACTCACACAGAGACCCATAGACTCACACAGAGACCTATAGACTCACACAGAGACCCATAGACTCATACAGACCCATAGACTCACACAGAGACCCATAGACTCACACAAAGACCCATAGACTCACACAGAGACCCATAGACTCACACAAAGACCCATAGACTCACACAGAGACCTATAGACTCACACAGAGACCCATAGACTCATACAGAGACCCACAGACTCACACAGAGACCCATAGACACACACATAGACCCACAGACTCACACAGATACACATAGACTCACACAGAGACCCATAATTTGTTATCCTTCCCCCGCACCTCCGATTCTCACGGTTGGCTAAGTACGACGCGAAAAAGAAATTCAACATACGTACACGCATACACACATTCAGTGCCTCATCAGCAGAAGTCGGACTCGCTTGTCAATCAATGCCGGTGCACTGTCATATGTAATGGGCAAGGAACATTAACATACGGACACTTGCTCCCACCGACTATGCATGTATGTGTGTGTGTAGAACTTCTTTCGCACCGCACGTAGCCATCCGTTGTTATCGGAGGTGCCATTGGTATTTCTACCGGGTACAGATACAATGGAAGGCTGATCGATGCCCGGATGTGGTCAAGGGATGGCTGCTAACTGGTTAACCATGTTACAAACGCGAATGACCTGGTGGTTGCTGCTCACTCTGAGAAAGAGTTGGAGGTTCTGCTGTTGGGGGGGGGGGGGTGGAACCGGTGTAGCTATCGGCGGCTGTTCATCCATCCGGCTAAGCTCCCAGCATCCATCCGTGAACGTGTCACACTGCGCTTTGACTGCGCGATCTTCATGCAGCAGCTGCAGCGGCAACTGCAGCAGCAGCAGACGCATTGATTTCCCCGGTATGGATGTGCCATGCAGAGTGCAGGGGTAATCAGTGCGGTGATAAAAGATGACTGCCCTGGGCAGCACCAACCTCAATGAAGAGAGACAAAAGCGGGGGGGGGGGGGGGAGGTTGGGTGGGTGGGTGGGTAGATGGTAGCAGGATTCAGACGAAACGAGCATTTCAATACTTCAATCGCGATCTCATTAGTATTCTTGTATCGCACGCGTTGCAAAGCGTTACGCAGCGGCGGGCACTCGCTCGTTCTCGGAAGCTGGAGTTGTGTTAGATGGAGACCCGCGCTGAATGCCACGGGTTTGTATTGTTGCTGCGCACTGAGACCACCCAACTCACGACTGCACTCGGAGAGTGCCACGTGCAGCCAAGGGCGGCCAACAACAACAACAAAATGACCGCTGGATTCGAACCCAGGTTCTTAGCCGTGACCGGCACAGGTGCATTTCCGACCCTTGTGCCACCGAGGTCACCCTGCCCGCGAACCGGCGCGTCAGCTCCACAGTTTCCCCCGACGTCCTCACAACGCCAGCGTCGAGCCTGGCACAGAACGAGGCCATTTCGGTCGGTGCGGGTGGCGCGTGACACGTGACGTGTGACGCGTGTGGCACGTGACGCATGTGACGTGCACTGCCCGTGGCGAGCGGTGCGCGTGGCGAGCCCAGCTGTGAGCCGAGTTCGATTCCCGCTCACGGCCGACACCAGCGACGAATATCTGAGCCGGGTCTGGGCCGCCCCTAGGTCGACTCAGCGGTCGGGCGTGGTGCTGGCCACCCACCCCCTCGTGTGCCGTGCCGGCCTTCGTAGGTACTACTCCCTAACGGCACTTGCCCCAAGAGTCGATGAAGGCTACACGGGACATCTCTGTCTTTGTAACGTGCCTGCCCTGCTCTGGTAGCTCCACACCGATGGATCATTGCCTTGTGATTGACAACGATTCCATCTAAACATGCTATCAACACAAGCCACCATAAACCAGTAAAAGCAAGGAAAGCCATGATAGCTAGGACATGTTAACTACCTCGCCCGGTGTACAGGAGGTCGTGGGTTCGATCCCGACCCTGACGACTGCTGTATATTTGGAGTTTGCGCGTTTCTCTCCCCGTGGTCGCGTGAATTTTTCTCCGGATCCTCCGGTTTCTCCCTCCACACTTAAAATCAACGTCGCGCGTTTAGACTATTTGGCCACTGTAAGTTTCCACACGATTCATCTTCTTGGTTCTTTCGGTAAAGTCACGTAGAAGGGAAGTAATAAAATAACAAAAATAAAACATAATAAAACAATTCTCACGACGTTTCGGCCACAACGCAAGCAGCCATCCTCAGGCGAAGAATGAAACACCCCAAGCTTGGAGCGTATATTTAAGCTGGGTTAGAGGGGGGGGAGGTGGGAAGAAGAGCGCCTAAACAAAATAATTTGCATATCAAGAGGAATTCAGCATATGGAAAATGCGTAGGAGGTGGGCGGGGGGGGGTTCCAAATCAATACTATGCCCGTGCATTATGCAGGATTAGCAGCATCAAAGGGGGGGGGGGGGAGGGGGGGAGCATTAACAAAGGAAAGGAATGTTAATAGTATGTAGCTGTAGTTACTAAACAACCACGTAAAAAACTACAGTATAAACTTCATGACAAACTAAAGTATAAACTACATAGCATCATCAGTAAACTTACTATACCTCTACAATAAGCTGAGTTACTAACAGTAAGTAATACATGAAAAATTCACGTTGTAAAAAATTATATAATATGCTTCCATCTAAACTTTATTCTCTTACATCACACGCGTCTATACCGTACTATATACTTCCATAGGCAAAACCAACATTAAATTACATACTGTATTGCTATAAACCACCCTATACCTTATACATTTTTAATATAACACTATGTATTATTCTACCCACCCTAATGTGTATCAAAATGGTGTATTACGTCCTTCCAGTGATTGCTAAGCCAGAATCCATCTTCTCGGTTAAAATTGTCTCTGTGTTTGTAAATGTGGATCGCCTCATGTACGAATCTCTCATGATAGCCAGATGGCTTGCAGAGAACCTCTGTCTTGGAGAAGTCAATGTCATGTGAGCCCACTGAGTTGTAACAGTGATCTGCCACGGCTGAGGTGTTTGTCCTACCGTGTTTCAGGTCAGCTTTATGTTCACGGATGCGGTCCAAGACATGTCGTTTGGTTTCCCCAATGTAACTGCTACCACAGAGGCAACTTAGTTTGTAGACACCAGGGGTACTGTATGTCTGGAACCACATCTTTTACAGACGGTACCAGATCACGGATTTTATGTACTGTGTTGAATCGGACCTGGATCTTGTGTTTAATCAGGATTTTGGAGATCTTTTTTGTGACCCCGGCAATGTAGGGTAAGGTGATGGTCTTGAAAGGCTCCTCAACAGGATCCTTCTTGGTGGTTGGAGTGATGGCTTTGCGGATTGTGTAGTCGGAGTAACCATTAGCCTTAAGAGCTTGGCGTACGTGTTTGAGTTCACTGGAAATGTGTTCATGGTCGGAGATGCATTGGGCTCTATGATATAGAGTCTTGATGAGGGAATTCTTCTGGGATGGATGGTGGTGGGAATCCGGTTTTAGATAAGCATCCGTGTGGGTGGCTTTCCTGTAGACAGAGTGGCTCATTGAACCATCAGGTCTCCTTTTGATTAGGACATCCAAAAAGGGTAGCTTGCCATCATTTTCGACTTCCATGGTGAATCTGATGGCTGGGTGTATGGAATTGATATGGTCGAGAAATTGGTCTAGAGCAGGCCGGCCATGTGGCCAGATGACAAAAGTGTCGTCTACGTACCTCTTCCATAAGGTCGGGCGTAGAGTGGCAGTCTGGATGGCGTCCGTCTCAAATTTCTCCATGAAGATGTTGGCTACAACCGGAGATAAGGGGGAGCCCATTGGGGTGCCCTCAATTTGCTTGTAGAAGGTTCCATTCCAGGTGAAGTATGTATTGGTTAAGCAGTGTCTCACCAGGGGGGGTACCCCAGCATTCAGTCCTTGATGAACCAAGTCTTCAATGATTGCGATGGTGTCAGGCACAGGCACCTTGGTGAACAAGGAAACCACATCAAAACTGACAAGCAGGTCGTCTGGGGACAGGGAAGATGGATTCTGGCTTAGCAATCACTGGAAGGACGTAATACACCATTTTGATACACATTAGGGTGGGTAGAATAATACATAGTGTTATATTAAAAATGTATAAGGTATAGGGTGGTTTATAGCAATACAGTATGTAATTTAATGTTGGTTTTGCCTATGGAAGTATATAGTACGGTATAGACGCGTGTGATGTAAGAGAATAAAGTTTAGATGGAAGCATATTATATAATTTTTTACAACGTGAATTTTTCATGTATTACTTACTGTTAGTAACTCAGCTTATTGTAGAGTATAGTAAGTTTACTGATGATGCTATGTAGTTTATACTTTAGTTTGTCATGAAGTTTATACTGTAGTTTTTTACGTGGTTGTTTAGTAACTACAGCTACATACTATTAACATTCCTTTCCTTTGTTAATGCTCCCCCCCCCTCCCCTCCCCCCCCCCCTTTGATGCTTGCTAATCCTGCATAATGCACGGGCATAGTATTGATTTGGAACCCCCCCCGCCCACCTCCTACGCATTTTCCATATGCTGAATTCCTCTTGATATGCAAATTATTTTGTTTAGGCGCTCTTCTTCCCACCTCCCCCCCCTCTAACCCAGCTTAAATATACGCTCCAAGCTTGGGGGTGTTTCATTCTTCGCCTGAGGATGGCTGCTTGCGTTGTGGCCGAAACGTCGTGAGAATTGTTTTATTATGTTTTATTTTTGTTATTTTATTACTTCCCTTCTACGTGACTTTACCGAAAGAACCAAGAAGATGAATCCCTGCAGTCACGAAAGCTTTAAATCGAAATTTCCACACGATGATTAATGAGCCACTTCGTTGAGCTATCATTTCTGATAGCGAGGTCGCTTCTCCAAACGAATTATATAGTTCAGTGGGGCCTTGCCTGGTAAAATCAAAACCAATGTTGAGTTTAGTAACAAAACGAAATGCAAGCGGTAAATAGACCAACTCTTCACAGGCACCCGTGCCCATACAACGGCCCGTAACAAGGTCTCATCCAAGCACCATCAATATCCTGCACTGTACGTATGTTGAACTTCTTAAGCACGGTTAGCTACGGAGAAAAATCTACGCGTCCACAGGGAGAGAGAGACACGCAAACTCCAAATATACAGGGAGCGTCAGGGTCGGGATGGAACCCACGACCTCCTGTACACCAGGCGAGGTAGTTAACATCTCCGAGCTACCCGGACAGCTCCCGCGGCTGAAATGAATCCGAGCCCAAGCAAACCTTAGGTCCATGCAACGTACCAGCAACGTCCGTGGCTAGCCACGGGCATGAGCGATGGGCGCTCTGCCGCAAGCCGGTGAAAGAGTTCGATGGCTCATCGGATTCCTCCAGCCTTCTGAGTGTGATTCTGTCGATTCCTCGTGACACCTGGCGTTAGCAGGCCAAGCTCTGGCGCGTACCGCTAGTGGATCACCACACAGATGCCGTGAGAATCGGAATCTTTGTTTAGGCTGGAAGAATCCGATGAGCGATAAAGCTCTTTTTTCACAGGTGCCCAGTATGGACACAGGGTCAGAAAGTAACAACAACCGGTGGCCCTGTCTCGCCCAGGAGATGGGGGCACAGCGAGGGGACTGATCGCCATCTGTCGTCCATCTGTATGTGGGTTTTCTCTGGGTGCTCTGGTTTCCTGCCACTTGTGTGTGTGTATATATATACTGTATCTGTAAAAAAAGACCTCAACATTCATTGACCGAAAACGAATCTTTAAATAAAATTAACAAAGAACAATGAAGGACCCTCGTGAAAAAGAGACGTACGACTCACTGTTGCTATCCTGGATAAATACGTCCATTGTGATTAGTATTATTGCATCCTGCAAATGACCGCTGCCACCCTGGGACCGATAGCATTGCACTGCCAGCGCTGTGATCTTGCCAGCAGACCACCCTCCTCCTCCTCCATCTCCTCCTCCTCCTCCATCTCCTCCTCCTCCTCTCCTCCATCTCATCCTCCTCCATCTCCTCCTCCTCCTCCTCCTCCTCCTCCATCTCCTCCTTCTCCTGTCCCTCCTCATCCTTTTCCTCCTCCTGCTGTTCCTCCTCACTTTCCTATCCTCCTCTGGTTCCTCCTCCATCTTCTCCTCCATCTACTCCTCTAGTTCCTCCTCCTCCTGTTCCTCCTCATCCCCATCTGCTCCTCCTCCTGTTCCTCCTCATCCTCCATCTGCTCCTCTCTGTTCCTCCTCCTCCTGTTCTCCTCCTCCTGTTCCTCCTCCTCCATCTCCTCCTCTAGTTCCTCCTCCATCTCATCTTCCTATTCCTCCTCTTGTTCCTCCTCCTCCTCCTCCTCCTCCTCCATCTCTTCCTCCATCTCCTCCTCCTCCTGTTCCTCCTCCATCTCCTCCTCCATCTCCCTCTTCCTGTTCTTCCTCCTCATGTTCCTCCTCATCCTCCTGTTCCTCCTCCTGTTCCTCCTCCAACCCGTTCCGCCTCCTCCACCACCACCACCACCTCATCCTCCGTTAGCTAATCCTCAGGTGTCTGTCTGCTCTGCCAACAGAGTGGTGGAAATTCCACATTCCCATGAAAGGGGACCAGGATCACTGCGTGGAAAGACCACAGTGACGTTTTGCTGCGAAGCGGGGCTCAATACATTGGCACCGGATACGTGACGATGGTGGTGGTGGTGCTACTGGTGGGTGTGATGGTCGTATTGATGGTTGTGATGTGGTCGTGGTGATGATGGTAATGATATTGACGGCGGTGATGGTGGTGGTGCGGGTGATGGCGGTGGTGTTGGTTGTGATGGTGGTCGTGGGAATGGTGCTGGTGATGAAGATGGCATTGGTGATGCTGATGGTGGAGGTGGTGACGGTGGGGGTGTTGGTGATGTTGGTGATAATATCTGTGGTGGTGGTGGTGGTCTGTGGGCATATACATACGTACACATGTGTGAGTACTACGTTTTGGACATGATGCAATAGATGTATTGATGGATGTATGCATGTATGTGCGTGCTGATATGGTAAAAACGAAATGGATGCAAGGTTGTATTGATAACTGACAAATGTACTGATAGATGGATGAGAAAATTGGTGAAGATATGATGATGCATGAAGGGTGGGATGGATTTGTGCGAGGCCGGTGGTAATAATTATTTACGAAGGAACGATTAATTGTACGAATAAATGCGCGGAACGAAAGGCAGATGCATCAGATCGCAAACGTCGGAGGAAGGAAAGAACGAGTCGTGCACGGAATGACAACTAAACGGAGAGTGGCGTGGTGAACGCGCAAACGAATCCCGGTTTATCGAACGAAAGGTGCCGTGGGGCGGGGAAACTGAACGAGCATCCGCAGTGACGAGGAGATTGAAAACGAACGTCCGAGGAGCGGAACAGACAACCCTTGAAAGTAATAAAAATAAAAAATAAAAAAATAAAATTACGACGTTTCCGAGGCAACACAAGCTTCCGTCTTCAGGTGAAACTGTCACAGCAAAAATATGTGTATCAAGATTTGCTGTGACAGTTTCACCTGAAGACAGAAGCTTGTGTTGCCTCCGAAACGTCGTGATTTTATTGTTTCATTTTTTATTTTTATTAATTTTTATTTCATTTTTTACCTACGTGACTTCACCGAAAGAACTAAAAGTATGAATCCTTGCAGTCCCGAAAGCTTCAAATCTAGAACCCTTGAAAAGGCCCTGCAGAGGAACGCCTTTCGTTGAGGCCGCCACCGTCCCCCCCACAAAAAGAACCACCCACGTGGCGAAGAAATCCGTCGATGGCGGTGGAGAGTTTGGGTTTGGGTCGGGCGAAATCGTCGCGGGGGAGAGGAGGCGTAAGTGTGCAGCCAGGCACGGGGCAAAGATGGAGAGGGCTTCCTCGTGGCACTGTGTCTCACAGGCAGAGGTCGCAACCGGGTACCCGATACTCGTACCCTACCCGATACCCGGCTACCCGTACCCGGCCAGGTACGGGTACCCGTTTGCGACCCTGGTGCGGCCGGGTACGGGTACGGGTAGACCGTGATTCACTGGTGAGTAACCGTTTGTCACTCATTTCCCAACGTCTTGTCTTTTCTCACAATTCAAGTTCCTAGAATGAACTCACCCGCGCCTGCAACATGGCTTCATCCCAGAGGTCGCAATCAGGTACCCGATACCCTACCCGTACCTGGCCAGGTACGGGTAGGGTACGGGTACGGCCGGGTACGGGTACCCGTTTGCGACCCTAGTGCGGCCGGGTACGGGTACGTGTAAGGAATCAAAACCCGTTTGCGACCTCTGCTCACAGGGGATGTGAGATGAGCCAACCAGCTCACTGGCTGATGGCGAGGAGGTTGATCGATCGGCGGAGGAGCATTGGCAATGAAACGGAATCGGCGCGTGGAGATGGGATGTGCGGCGGCGCGCACGGACGAATCGATGGACGGGTGGGATGGATGGAGTTATCGATAAGGGAGCGGAATAATAATGATGATGATGATAATATATATGGACGGATCAAGGGGGCGAATGAACGCACGGATAGGATGAAGGGGATTGATGGGGGTGTTTAATGAATGCGCGAACGCATGAAGGGGTTTGCGCATTTGAGTAACGCGTATACACGAACGGGGACAAATCGACCGATGTGCGAATGACCGAATACCGGGATGGATCTATCTGTAATCGGCGGAGGACCGAATGCAACACAGAAACACGTCGTTGCGAAGGGATTTACTGGCGCGTTTGTGGATGGAGGGCCCAGACCAAGTTCATCGGTCTCCCAACGAATACGCAAAATGAGCAGCGGGCACAAACGGACGCTGTTGCGAAAACATGAAAATCGGTACGCGTGTACATGGATACAGACATTATTATTTATTTATGTATCGCCGCCGTGTGTACGAGACTATGGGTGGGGGGGGGGGCGCATGGTGTAGCTTAATCAGTGGAGGAATGAATGCATGGCCATATAAATGAATAAGCATCGCTGGTGCGAAAAAAAAATGCATCCATCACGACGGGTGGACAGATTGCACGGGGCAGGCGAGCGAATTAATCAACTGATCATCTCGGACGGAGATTATCGTTATTATAACGAGATGTTAACAGGGTTCCATGTCTGACTCGACTTTATCCTGAGCGCTGTGAGGTTGGCTTATCTGGGTGGGTAACAATTATTGGCGTAAGGCACTACCACTAGAGTACACGTTACGCCTATGCAATAATAATTATCTAGCTTTGCACCCCCAAAAGTATGAATCCCAGAATCCCGTGAGCAGGTTGATATAAATTCGTTAGGACAAAGAAAGGCCCAAAGGTTGGATGTGGCCGAGAGCCGCAACGATTCCCTGGAACTGAACTCCGCGCGCGAGCGGGCTTTAAACGATGCGATGGCTATCGACAGACGGAGGAGATGGAGCGGCGAATTGGGTTCGTTCCCAGTTGCCGGCTTGGATTGCTGCGTGATAACGGCGGCGGCGGCGGCGGCGGCTTGGGCAGGCCTTCATCCAGCAGTGGATAGAATGACGATGACGGTAATGCATGAATCAAGGAACACGCTCACTGCAAGGGCGCTCTCAGACCACAGTTCACGAGACAAAGATACCCGTGTAGCCTTCACAGACTGTCGGGGCAAGTGCCGTTAAGCGAACGGAACACGAGGCGGTTGGTGTGGCCGGCACCACGCCCGGCCGCCTTTGTCTCCCGCGGAGCTGGATGTGTTACACACCGCGCCAGCTTCTCGTTTAAGGCTGAGTCGACCTAGGCGAGGAGGCCCACGAACGGTTCAGATATTCTTCAGTCACGCCTGAGCCGTGAGCGAGAGTCGAACTCGGGTCGTCAGGTTCCGCAAGCAGCAGTTGCGCTCACCACCACTCATCCTATCAACCACAACGCAGAACAACAGCCGCCGTTCGCCACGACGCCTGTGCCAGGCTAGGTGCACCCTGAGGACACGTGACGTGCCGAAGGCTGTCTGACAGGAAGGTCACGGGTCAGACCCAGGTGCCGTGGCTGGACCGCCTGAGATGACTGGCCGATGCACAAGGTTTGCTCCCGCACTATCCGCCCGGCGCTCCGCTCGTTGTTGGAGAGCGACTGCCTCTAACTGCTCAGTAGCCTCACAGCGCACCTAGCCTGGCACTGCCCGAGAGCCTCCTCCACCTCCTCCTCCACAGAGGCCGATCTTGACACCGCCGCTACCGGTCATCGGCAAAGCAACAAAAAAACAACAAAACCCGTCCGCTCATCCGCACAATGCCGCGCGAATCGCAACTTACTTGGGCATTTTAATATCCCTGGCGGCGCGTGTCACCCTCCTGAGCACCACTTTGGCCAGCACCGCGGACAGCAGCGCCAGGGCGATGACTCCGAACACGATGTAGACCACGAGATTGGTGCGGTCCATGGCGGGGTCGTAATTGGAATCGGGGTCCGCGGTGGGCTTCTGGTTGGCGGTGGGAGAGGCCCAGTCGGGCGTCTTGTAGTTGTGGCACACCGACTGATTGAGCTGCGAGCCGAAAATGTTGCAGCAGTAGCGCATGCTACAGGTGCCGCAGCAGAAGCGATACTCGGTCGAGTTGCAGCTGAACGGCGGATCCCAGAGGCCCATCACGTCGAAGTAGCCGAGGCAGTAGTTCCTTGCGCTTGCGGACGACGATGACGACGATGACGACGACGACGACGACGATTTCGACGATATTGATGAGGACGATAACGGCGCCGATGAATCTGCGGACGAAGAAGCCGACGACGATTTAGACGATGCCAATGACGACGCCGCTCCCGATGACAATGATGATGACGACGACGACGATGGTGATGATGACGACGAGGACGACGATGATGATGATGGTGGCGCGGCCAGGGGTCGAGCCGTCTTGTAGGTCCGGTTGGGCGCGCTCTTGACCGCTCGTCTCGCCGGCGGGGACCCCATGATCACGAGCAGTGGCAGAAGCAGCAGTGCACACAGACGCATTGTCATCTGCTGCAGATCGGCCGGGAAAGCGGCCCAGCGGCACGGCTCAGCCGACGATGACACGCATCGTAGACCCGTGAAGCCGAATCTTTCTCCTCCTCCTCTTCTGCCACCGCCACCACCTCCTCCTCCTCCGGCACCACCACCACCACCACCACCTCCTCCTCCTCCAGATCCTCCAACCTCGTGCGCCGCGAACCGCCAGCCCAATCCCTCCTCCCCATGCGGTGACGGAGGGGAGCGAGACGTGATGCAGGAATGCTCCACCTCCTTCTCTTGTCTTGGCTGCTGCTGCTGCTGTGGCTTACTGCTTGCTTCTGCTGCTGCTGCTGCTACTGCTGTTGATGCTGCTGCTGCTGATGATGATGACGATGATGCTGTAGTTGCAGATGCAGCAGTTAGTTGTGTCTTGTTCCCACCGGCGCTCCTCCTCAACGCAGCAGTAGCAGCAGAGGTGGGAGCAGCAGCAGCATCCGTCGCCGCCGCTACCACCACCACCACCTCCTCCAGCAGCCTCCACTCCCTCCCACCCCCGCTATTGCGTGCCGCCTCCCTCCATCCGTCGAGATGCGCTCACACGCAGCCCCCCCCCCCACACAAACATACAAAGATCGCCCGTATAGCCTTTAACAGGCTGTAGGGGCAAGTGCTGTTCACGAATAGCGAACACCTATGGAGGCCGGAACGGCACACGAGGGGGGTGGGTGGCCTGCAACGCGCACGCCCGACCGCCTTTGTCTCCCCAGTGGCGACGTTCAGGCACCGCGCCAGGTACTCATGTGGCCCAGGACCGGTTCAGATAATCCTCGCCGATGTTGGTAGCCGTGAGCGGGAATCGAACCCAGGATCGCCGGGTTCGTAACGTAGCGCGCTCGCCGCTGCGCTAACCCCCGGTGAACCCCCACCCATCACCCCCCCCCACACACACCAGCCCCTCCCCTCCACCCCCCACATCAGCCCCTCCCCTCCACCCCCAATCCAATGTCGCTCAGGCTGCTCAGCCTTAAATCAAAGCACGCCGCCCCAATGTGGCAGCGGGTGGCTGGTGGTGGTGGAGACGGGGGGGGGGGTATAGAGAGAGGGGGGAGGGGGGGTTTAGGGGGGTGGAGAGAGGGGGGGGTAGCAGAGAGAGGGGGGGGGGGTTAGAGAGAGGGAGGGGGGGTTTAGGGGGGTGGAGAGAGGGGGGGAGGTAGCAGAGAGAGGGGGGGGGGGGGGTAGAGAGAGGGGGGAGAGGGGGGTTTAGGGGGGTGGAGAGAGGGGGGGGGAGGTAGCAAAGAGAGGGGGGGGGGGTATATAGAGAGGGGGTGGGGTGGATGTGAGGGGTGGAAAGGGGGAGGGGGGTAGCAGAGAGAGGGGGGTTAGAGAGAGGGGGGGTTTAGGGGGGTGCAGAGGGGGGGAGGTAGCAGAGAGAGGGGGGGGTGGGGTGGATGTGGGGGCTGGAAAAAGAGGGGAGGTAGCAGAGAGAGGGGGGGGGGTGGTGGGAGGCGTTAGAACGGAGTGGGTGGGGGGGGGTGAGACACACGTGGGAGTTGAGAGGCCACCGGTTTATTTTGTATTCACCGCCACGTGCTGCGCGCGAGCTCACAGCTACAGCGGCGGCGCTTCTGTGCTGAGCGCAGCACTGGCGACTCGGCGCGTGTGTGTGCGTGTGTGTGCGTGTGTGTTGGTGGGGTACATGGGGGGGGGGGGGTGTTGAACTTCTTTCGCACCGTACGCAGCCAAACGTGCTAATCGGAGGTGCGAGGGAAGGATAACAAACTGTGGGTCTCTGTGTGAGTCTGTGGGTCTCTGTTTGAGTCTGTGGGTCTCTGTGTGTGTCTATGGGGCTTTGTGTGAGTCTGTGGGTCTTTGTGTGAGTCTATGGGTCTGTATGAGTCTATGGGTCTATGTGTGGGTCTATGGGTCTCTGTGTGAGTATGTGGGTCTCTGTGTGAGTCTATGGGGCTCTGTGTGAGTCTTATGGGTCTCTGTTTGAGTCTATGGGTCTCTGTGTGAGTCTATGGGTCTCTGTGTGGGTCTATGGGGCTTTGTGTGAGTCTATGGGTCTTTGTGTGAGTCTATGGGTCTGTGTGAGTCTATGGGTCTCTGTGTGAGTCTATGGGTCTCTGTGTTAGTCTATGGGTGTCTGTGTGAGTCTATGGGTCTCTGTGTGAATCTATGGGTCTCTGGGTGGGTCTGTGGGTCTCTTTGTGAGTCTATGGGTCTCTGTGTGAATCTATGGGTCTGTGTGAGTCTATGGGTCTGTATGAGTCTATGGGTCTATGTGTGGGTCTATGGGTCTCTGTGTGGGTCTATGGGTCTCTGTGTGAGTCTATGGGTCTCTGTGTGAGTCTATGGGGCTCTGTGTGAGTCTCTGTGTCTCCGTGTGGGTCTATGGGTCTATGTGTGGGTTTATGGGTCTCTGTGTGGGTCTATGGGTCTCTGTGTGAGTCTATGGGTCTCTGTGTGAGTCTATGGGTCTCTGTGTGAGTCTATGGGTCTATGTATAAATCTATGGGTCTCTGTGTGAGTCTATGGGTCTCTGTGTGAGTCTGTGGGTCTCTGTGTGGGTCTATGGGTCTGTGTGAGTCTATGGGTCTGTATGAGTCTATGTGTGGGTCTATGGGTCTCTGTGTGGGTCTATGGGTCTCTGTGTCAGTCTATGGGTCTCTGTGTGAGTCTATGGGTCTCTGTGTGAGTCTATGGGTCTCTGTGTGAGTCTATGGGTCTCTGTGTGAGTCTTATGGTTCTCTGTGTGAGTCTATGGGTCACTTTGTGAGTCTATGGGTCTCTGTGTAAGTATATGGGTCTTTGTGTGAGTCTATGGGTCTGTGTGAGTCTATGGGTCTCTGTGTGAGTCTATGGGTCTCTGTGTTAGTCTATGGGTGTCTGTGTGAGTCTATGGGTCTCTGTGTGAATCTATGGGTCTCTGGGTGGGTCTGTGGGTCTCTTTGTGAGTCTATGGGTCTCTGTGTGAATCTATGGGTCTGTGTGAGTCTATGGGTCTGTATGAGTCTATGGGTCTATGTGTGGGTCTATGGGTCTCTGTGTGGGTCTATGGGTCTCTGTGTGAGTCTATGGGTCTCTGTGTGAGTCTATGGGGCTCTGTGTGAGTCTCTGTGTCTCCGTGTGGGTCTATGGGTCTATGTGTGGGTTTATGGGTCTCTGTGTGGGTCTATGGGTCTCTGTGTGAGTCTATGGGTCTCTGTGTGAGTCTATGGGTCTCTGTGTGAGTCTATGGGTCTATGTATAAATCTATGGGTCTCTGTGTGAGTCTATGGGTCTCTGTGTGAGTCTGTGGGTCTCTGTGTGGGTCTATGGGTCTGTGTGAGTCTATGGGTCTGAATGAGTCTATGTGTGGGTCTATGGGTCTCTGTGTGGGTCTATGGGTCTCTGTGTCAGTCTATGGGTCTCTGTGTGAGTCTATGGGTCTCTGTGTGAGTCTATGGGTCTCTGTGTGAGTCTATGGGTCTCTGTGTGAGTCTTATGGTTCTCTGTGTGAGTCTATGGGTCACTTTGTGAGTCTATGGGTCTCTGTGTAAGTATATGGGTCTCTGTGTGAGTCTATGGGTCTATGTGTGAAGCTATGGGTCTCTGTGTGAGTCTATGGGTCTCTGTGTGAGTCTGTGGGTCTCTGTGTGGGTCTATGGGTCTGTGTGAGTCTATGGGTTTCTGTGTAAGTCTATGGGTCTCTGTGTGAGTCTATGGGTCTATGTGTGAATCTATGGGTCTCTGTGTGAGTCTATGGGTCTATGTGTGGGTCTATGGGTCTCTGTGTGAGTCTATAGGTCTCTGTTTGAGTATTGTGGGTCTCTGTGTGAGTCTATGGGTCTCTGTGTGAGTCTATGGGTCTCTGTGTGAGTCTATGGGTCTATGTGTGTGTCTATGGTTCTCTGTGTGAGTCTATGGGTCTCTGTGTGAGTCTATGGGTCTGTATGAGTCTATGGGTCTCTGTGTGAGTCTATGGGTCTCTGTGTGAGTCTATGGGTCTATGTGTGTGTCTATGGTTCTCTGTGTGAGTCTATGGGTCTCTGTGTGAGTCTATGTGTGTATGTTGAACTTTTTTCGCACCGTTCGTAGCCAACCGTGCTATTAGGTGCGGCGCGTGGAGAAAGACTACAAACGAAACGCATGAAGTCGTTCTTCAGGAATGAGTTTTCACAATGCGGATCAGTGGCTCTTAACATTTACTGCAACCTTTGCACCCATTTGGTTCTCAGTCGTAAAAAAGAGTAAATCTAAAATGTCAGTTAATACATCGGGTTTGATTAAACAAAGTGAGTTGTAACTTACATGCGCGTGCATAGTTTGTGTTTCCATGATATGCCTTTACAAAAAAATCTGGCCATCTCACGCAACCCCAGAAAGGTCATATTGCACCCCCATGGGGTGTGCCCACCACATGTTAAGAAGGCCCACTAATCTAGTTGATTTAAGTGTGCATCGCTCAATGACGTAGTAACGACATTATCAGTGGTGTAGTGACTACATTATCAGTGGCCTAGTAACGACATTATCAGTGGTGTAGTAACTACATTATCAGTGGCGTAGTAATTACATTATCAGTGGCCTAGTAACTACGTTATCAGTGGTGTAGTAAACTACATTATCAGTGGCCTAGTAACGACATATCAGTGGCCTAGTAACTACATCATCAGTGGTGTAGTAACTACATTATCAGTGGTGTAGTAACTACATTATCAGTGGCCTAGTAACTACATTATCAGTGACGTGGTAACTACATTATCAGTGGCCTAGTAACTACATTATCAGTGACCTAGTAACTACATTATCAGTGACCTAGTAACTACATTATCAGTGGCGTAGTAACTACATTATCAGTGGCCTAGTAACTACATTATCAGTGACCTAGTAACTACATTATCAGTGACCTAGTAACTACATCATCAGTGGCATAGTAACTACATTATCAGTGGCCTAGTAACTACAATATCAGTGACCTAGTAACTACATTATCAGTGGCGTAGTAACTACATTATCAGTGGCGTAGTAACTACATTATCAGTGGCATAGTAACTACATTATCAGTGGCCTAGTAACTACATTATCAGTGACCTAGTAACTACATTATCAGTGGCGTAGTAACTACATTATCAGTGGCCTAGTAACTACATTATCAGTGGCCTAGTAACTACATTATCAGTGGCGCCCACACCCAACGTCCTCATCAACGATTGTTAATATGGCGCATAGAGAATCCGTGAATTACTCTGCAAACGAAAAACATCAGACAGCTGTCGTCATGTTCACGATCTTCGCACAATCCTAATGTACTCGGAGAACCTACATACATCTGCTTGAATTTTTTTCGTAGTAGCAATAATAATAACATGCCAAGATACGTTGCATTGGGGGGGGGGGGTTGCTTATGTTTCTGCAAGATTTAAACAATATTCTGGCCAAATGATGGCATTGAAAAGCCAGATCAATTTCAAATGAACCGTGGTCAAGATTTTTGAATTCGTTACTCCAAGCTAGTCGTCGGTATTGTTGTCACTGCGACGAACGTCTCCTCCGATCGGTTCAACTCGACTCCGTGTCTATTCGTTGGCACGGAAAGAAAATCACGCGTAGCCAGTTCAGCAACCGTCAGAATCTTTATTTAGATCGCAGGAGGAGGAGGAGGAATCACAACATGTATTTTATCACAGGTGTCTTGTAGTTACCCGGCTAACACGGGTGACAACGGCCCGCAGTTGTTGTTGGGGTGGAGAGTAGCCCAGCCAGCAGCCAGCCCGTCACCTCCAGGCATAGATTACTTCCTTAACAGTGGCAGTGAGGTTCAACTCAAAGAAACGAAACTGCTACTTCTCGACTCGCTGTGCTGACCGAGACAGTGGGTCCACGTGAGATCGCTGTTCGATGTTTAAATGTCTGTTTGCTTTCGTTCTACTCTCGTTGACTCGCCTTTACCGAATTTCCATTCGCGTTGTGGGCAATCAACGCAAGAGACCTCTGTATGGAGAAGTGCATCACCTCGAGAGAGAGAGATGATGCCACACCACGACCGCTGAGGCCGTATTGTCAATCAGCCGAAGTGGCTAGGAGATGTTAACTACCTCGCCTGGTATACAGGAGGTCGTGGGTTCGATCCCGATCCTGACGCCTGCTGCTGTATATTTGGAGTTTGCGTCTCTCTCCGTTGTGAGATGTTAACTCCCTCGCCTGATATACAGGAGGTCGTGGGTTCGATTCTGACCCTGACGCTTGCTGCTGTATTTTTGGAGTTTGCGTCTCTTTCCGTGGTGAGATGTTAACTACCTCGCCTGGTGTGCAGGAGGACGTGGATTCGATCCCGGCCCTGCCTCCTGCTGCTGGTTATTTGGAGTTTGCGTGTCTCTCTCCGTGGCGAGATGTTAACTACCTCGCCTGGTATGCATGAATGTCGTGGGTTTGATCCCGACTCTGTCGCCTGCTGCTGTATATGTGGAGTTTGCGTCTCTCTCTCTCTCTTTCCCCATGGTCGCGTTTTACCTTCACATTTAGAGTCAACATCACGCGTTTTAGAATACTTGGTTTCCATAAATATTCACACGATGATAAGCCCGCTTCGTTTGAGCTATCGTTTGTGGCCAGGTCGCTTCTGAAACAGAGCTGCATTATAGCTCAGTGGGGCCTTCCCCTGTTAAAACATATTGTCGTGACGCCGAATTTACAAGCGCTGCAATTGAGTGTTGGCCGTTAATCAGAATATCAATCGTTCAATCCTGAGCAGTCTCCGAGCCGGACTAAGTTCATCGGATGACAGCTAAAACTGATCTCTTTTGAATTATCAGACAGAGGATTGTGCCAAATTAAGTGAACGCCCAAACCTAATTAATTACGCGCTAGTTTTCGCTGCCATTATTCAGGTGACTCCGAATGCTTTCGTTTTGAAATTCGTGCTTGTGCATCAGTCTTGGGGGGTGATTTTATATATTTTTTTTACTTTGTGATTCAACGTTGATTTACGTTCGCGTCGTACGTATTTATAATTGTTATTTTTTTGCCGAATGTCTTCCGAATTCTATTTCTGTCTTTGCTCTATTTTTGTTCATTTTGTCGCTTTCGTTACCCTGGTCACTCCTGGTCTCCTGAGCGCTCACCTGGCGAAACAAGATACACTTGACACCTGGACTCACTCACTCACTCTCTCCCACGTCGCCGCACAGATGGATTCATGAATCCCATTGCAGTGCTGCCGCCTGGCAGTCTCCAATCTCAAAAAATTTGAAAAAAGTGGCGGTTTTTTATCTTAACATCAGCACCACGGACAGCAACTTGCGGTTGTTCAAACGGATGAGTCCATCTATGCTCGGAACGGAGGAGGGGGGAGAGAAAGAGAATGGAATGCGGTCTGAACGTCACCGTAAGCGTGAACACAATCAATTAAGACCCATTACCGCCGTGGTGCTAACGTTAAGAAAAAAACCGCCACTTTTTTCCAATTTTCTTGCTGTGGTTTTCACACCTGATGATGATTGCTTGTGTTGCAATCGAAACGTCGTGAGAATTTTATTGTTTATTTTTTTATTATTTTATTATTTCCCTTCTACGTGACTTTACCGAAAGAACCAATAATACATTGATACATTTAACAACAGCAACAACACACTCGAGATTCACAACATTTTGGCAGTCAGCCGGTAGACGAGGGCCTCCACGTGACGGTCGTTTGGTTTGGCCGTGGCGGTTGTTTGACCATACTTCACCACGCTGGTCAGCGCACGTGTGCTCGTGTAACGTTGGCAGGACGGTCCAGGGCCGGCCAGTTCAGATATCACATCGTCGATGATGATGATGTTCTTCTTGGTTCTTTCGGTAAAGTCACGTAGAATGGAAATAATAAAATAATAAAAATAAACCATAATAAAATAATAAAGTCACGTAGAATGGAAATAATAAAAATAAAACATAATAACATTATTATTTTATTATGTTTTATTTTTATTTATTATAAAGCATAATAAAATAAGAATGTTATTATGTTTTATTTTTATTATTTTATTATTTCCATTCTACGTGTTTTATTTTTATTATTTTATTATTTCCATTCTACGTGACTTTACCGAAAGAACCAAGAAGATGAATCCCTGCAGTCACGAAAGCTTTAAATCGAGATGATGATGATGTTGCTGTTGTTAGCCCCTGGCCTTGAAGTGTTGTCGGCGAGCACCTATTAAGGCTTCTTGCAGAGCGCACAAGGTAGTGGGAGATGCCAGCACCACACCCGGCCACCTTTGCCTCCACAGCGCTCATTTTTACACACCACACCAGTTCATCATTTGAGGCTGAGTCGACCTAGGAGAAGCCCACGACCCATCCAAATAATCGCGACCAGCTCCCCACTCGCTCACTCACAGAAGCGCACACACAGATGTAGACGCATCCATACAGGACGTATCATATTAAATAAGGCGGCGAGAAATCCGATAGAGCCCCATTACCCGTCCGCATGGCCATGCGTTACGAAAAAAAACCTAGCAAAATGTGTTCTAAGCGAGTCAACGCCAGCGTCTGCGGCAGAGCACGAGGAATGTTAAGCGGCCAAATGCGCCCCTCCCCCCATCCCCAATGCGGTAGCAGAGCCCCGTGTCACTGGCGCTAGGGGAAGGCTGTGTGGGGGGGGGGGGGCTGCGTATGAATGTATGTAGGGCAGTCCTCGGTTTACGAACGTAATTGGTGCCTCCGGGGGGGGGCACGGGACGGTAAGTCGGACGGTTTGTAAGTCTGGAACCGCGGCAGCGTTAAATTTCGATTTAAAGCTTTCGTGACTGCAGGAATTCATCTTCTTGGTTCTTTCGGTAAAGTCACGTAAAAGGGAAATAATAAAATAATACAATTATAACATAATAAAATAATTCTCACGACGTTTTGGCTACGACACAAGCAGCCGTCCTCAAGTGAAGAACAGCCATCCTCAGGTGAAGAACAGGTCTTTCCGACAGCCCTGTTCTTCATCTGAGGACGACTGCTTGCGTTGTGGCGTAACGTCGTGAGAATTGTATTTTATTATGTTTTATTTGTACGTGACTTTACCGAAAGAACCAAGCAGACGCAGCAGCGTTGCTGTTTTTCATTTACGGTTCAACAACAAAGGGGGAGGCATTGCTAAACTCATAGGTGGGGGAAACGGGACGGGCTGCGTATGAATGTATGTAGGGCAGTCTTCGACTTACGATCACAATTGGTTCCCAGGACACGTTCGTACGTGGCAAACCTGTCAAGCCCTTATCAGTGCCCCTACCTTTTTACAGACCAATTCAGACCTTATTGGTCACCCCGTGCCCCTTATACATATCAACGTTCATCCGACAAAGCACGTTTTGAAACGGCTGTACGTCGTATGGAGCTGAAAACTCAATTTCCCTGTACAAGAATACGGGTTGACACAGTATGAAGTAGGACGGTTCGTAAATAGGAACCTTTGCAGTGTTACCGTGTTTAACCGGCCACACGGTGAGTGGTATGAAATGTGTTACGGTTCAACAGCATTCTAGAATTTCGATTTAAAGCTTTCGTGACTGCAGGGATTCATCTTCTTGGTTCTTTCGGTAAAGTCACGTAGAAAGGAAATAATATTTTTTATTATTTTATTATTTCATTTCTACGTGACTATACCGAAAGAACCAAGAAGTGCATTCTAGAAGCCTGTTCGTAAGTCGATTTGTTCGTAAGTCCAACTTTACTCCTGTCGATTCCAAACACGTTGTACGGCGTGTACATGAAACACGGGGAATGGCTTTAAAAGTTGTATAATCTCCTGTAGATGCCACTGGTTCTTCACGTGGCATCTACATGACATACGGACAGAAAGTTCGTCAGGTCGAATGTTCGTAAGTCGAGAAATCCTTGTACATAGATCGAAACGTCGTGATTTTTGTTTTATTTTTCTATCTACGTGGCTTCACCGAAAGACCCAAATGGTCTGTCACAGACTGCTGGGGCAAGTGCTGTCAGCGAGTAGCACCCTATGAAGGCCGGCACGGCACACGAGGGGGTCCGTGGTGAAGCACCACGCCTGCCCGGCCGCCTTCGTCTCCCCAGTGGCGATGTTTTGCTCACCGCACCAGGTACTCATTTGAGGCTAAGTCGATCTAGGGGAGGCCCAGGACCGGTTCAGATAATCGCCACTGGTGTTGGTGACCGTGAGCGGGGTCACCGGGGTTCGTAGCGCAGCGCACTAACCGCTACACTCCCGTTCCCCAGTGTACACACGCACACACACACACGCGCACATGCTCTTCACAGCTTAATTGTTAAGTAAATGTCCTGTAATCACTCTGCGTTTGCCCGTTCCCTAATCGCCCTTGCCCGAACAACCACTCCGAAATGGCACGGCCTGTTAACGCGATTCCCATCGCGGCAGAAGCTAACATCTGACAGACCCCCCTCCAAACGTCTTCAGTGACCGTATACGATTTTATTTCTCATCATTAATGATCATCATCAGCCACCTATCGATCTCCTGTTGGATCAAGGCCTCCACAAAGGCACTGTGACCTCTCGCGAGCATACGAAGCCATCATACTCCTGTTGCAAGCCTGAATCGGAATGTGTATTTATGCTGGAGGAATTCAAATGACCAAATGACGCAAAAACACGATAGGAGGGTAACGTATAGGAACGGTAAGGAAATCGCTTAAAAAATAAAAACAATATTTTACCAGGTAAAGGCCACTGACATATGTAGCTTGTTTAACAGAAGCGATCTGGCCACAAAATAAGTAATATTTTAAAAACTTTTTTTTTAAACACGCTTTAATGAAATGCACCGTACTAGTAATGGAATAACTCCACGACTTCAAGAATTGGCCGCGAAGCTTTGCAATAAGGTGGTGATATACAGCCAACGTCAGTTGAGCGTGGACACTTAGACCCAAGCTGAAACATAACATATAAAAAAGATTGTTTAATAATATTTGTTTTTTTTATGATAGAATATAGTATTGTCATCAGTATGACATAAGTATACCAAGTTTGCAGTCGATACCACATTGGGAAGTGGGTTAAAATTGAGTTGCAAGATTTGAGGATACAACAACGACAACAACAACGACAACAGCCAGAGTGAGTTAAATAAAAGCGTGTAATGAGAACTCAACGAAGTGGCTTATCACGTGGGAAATACAGAGCAACCAAATGCTCTAAACGCACACTCATTGCACGGTCTCTCACCTACGATTATAATCGGCAATTATCGCAGTTGGCTATGTACGGCGCGAAAGAAATTCAACACAAAAACACACACACACATTCCAAGTGCGGAGGGAAACCCCAAAAGAACCGGAGAAACATACACGCGACCACGGGGAGAAGAGAGACACGCACACTCCAAATACACAGCAGCAGCAGCAGGCGTCAGGGCTGTGATTGAACCCACAACCTCCTGCATACCAGGCGAGGTAGTTAACATTTCCTAGCCACCCCGATGATGATGAGAAAGAGAGAGAGACGCACACTCCAAATATGTAGCAGGCGTCAGGGCTGGGATCGAACCCACAACCTCCTGTACACCAGGTAAGGTAGTTAACATCTCACCACGGAGAGAGACGCAAACTCCAAATATACAGCAGCAGGCGTCAGGGCTGGGATTGAACCCACAACCTCCTGTACACCAGGCGAGGTAGTTAACATCTCGCCACTGTGGCGCCCAATTTCACGGGCTAGAGAACAATGGATCGTCAAGAATAATGGAATGTCATCCAAGGAATGGAACAAGTGCGAGTGGACGTTAACGGTGGAGACGGAGCGGCGAAATCAGTTTTCGTGCAACTGATAGGCGGATTGTATCATTTACGTCGCAGGCTTGTGAGGCGGTGGCGATTACTTTGTGAGGCTCGTCATCCAGCAGTGGATCGATCATGACCGGGGATTAATTCTTAATTGATGACCACGTGGGGGCACGGTTACAACATTCACCCGGGCTGTCCTAGGCACTGGATTCAAAACGTTGTTCATGATTCCTTATCAAAACACAGACCTCGAACCCCGGCAGGAGCTTGATTCTTGTACCGGGGTTTAAATTCTCATGTTACCCTAAGTGTGTGTTGGAATACTAATCATCGTAATAGCACGCGGTGGCGGTGGTGGTGGTGCGTGTGGTGAATGTGGAAATCCGGATTCGCGGTCCACAGAAAATTGGGTGGCTGGCTTCTTCTTCGCCAGAGCGTTATATATTTTCTTTATCTTTTGTCCTCACAATAAAAAATGTTAACCGCAGTACAACATCGCACATCCGACCGTCATATATTCACCTTGGCCAATTGACCGCTTAGGGTAGCATCGAAGCATCCTTCAGAGTAGGGCTGAACGATTTGAGGAAAATATCTCATTTCAATTTTTCTGACAGATGTTGCGAATGCGATTTGATTTGCGATTACATTTTTTTTAAAGTCAAGCTTCAGTTCAATATTCACTGTGTAATAGATGTAGAACATGTGATGGGGCATTACCACATGATGCCATCATACATATGAACTGCTCTATATATACTCATGCAAGGATGAGAACTTATAATACATTAATTGCTTCCAACATGTATTTATTTAAAAATAAAACTAGAACAATCAAACATAGAACAATTGTTAAGTTAAATAAATACAGTTATAAATAATAATTAAAAAATATTACAATTCCAATAATAAAGTAATATGAATTTTCAAATCGCAAAAAAATCGCAGCCTTTACGATCTGCTAATCGCATTGTTTCAAATCGCGATTTCGATTTGAAATCGATTAATTGTTCAGCCCGACTTCAGAGCAGATTGCTATCGATCTTTTTGCCCCAAAAAGTCGCATGTTCGCTCCGACCAGTTAACCCATGCTCAAACCCAGCGCCGAAATAAACCTGAACAATGTTTTATTTTTACTCTTTGATTCTTTCGGTAAAGTCACGTAGAAATAAAATAAATAAAATAATAGAATAGGACGTTTCAATCGCAACACAAGCAGTCGTCATCAAGTAGAACTAAGTTCGAGAAAGAGACAAAACACAGACACGGAGACACACAGACAGACACACAAGCAGAGAGAGACAACACAGAGAGAGACACACAACATAGACACACAGAGACCCAATGCCAAAGAGTAATTCCTGAGTCACGAAAGCTTCAAATCAAGTTTGAATGTTCTTGGTTCTTTCGGTAAAGTCACGTAGAAGAGAAATAATAAAATAATAAAAAGTAAACATAATATACAAAAAGATTCTCACGACGTTTCGGCCACAACGTAAGCAGCCGTCCTCAGGTGTCTCTCTCTGCAAGTTTTAATGTTTAATTTTACCAGGTGCAGACCACTGAGCTCTATCTAGTCCTCTTGTAGAAGCGACTTGGCCACAAATGATAGCCCAACGAAGTTGCTCGTCGCGTGGAAATGTACAGCAGCCAAATGGCTCTGAACGCGCGACGTTGATTGTAAATGTGGAGGGAAAAACCGGAGGACCCGGAGAAAAATCCACGCGACCACACGGAGAGAGAGAGACACGCAGACTCCAAATATACCGCAGCAGCAGGCGTCAGGGTCGGAATCGAAACCTCGATCTCCTGTATACCAGGCGAGGTAATTAACATCTCCTAGCCACCGTGATGATGATGAGAGAGAGAGAGACACGAAAACTCCAAATATACAGCAGCAGGCGTCAGTGTCGGAATCGAAACCTCGACCTCCTGTATACCAGGTGAGGTAATTAACATCACCTAGCCACCGTGATGATGATGAGAGAGAGAAACACCCAAACTCCAAATATACAGCAGCAGGCGTCAGGGTCGGAATCGATTCTTCGACCTCCTGTACATCAGGCGAGGTAGTTAACATCTCCTAGCCATCTTCTTGGTTCTTTCGTTAAAGTCACGTAGAATGGAAATAATAAAATAATAAAAATAAAACATAATTAAATAATTCTCATGACGTTTCGGCCACAACGCAAGTAGCCGTCCTCAGGTGGAGAACAGGTCTGTCGAGGAGACAGAGTCTGAAAAATCTCATAGCCACCATGATGATGATGAGAGAGAGACACGAAAACTCCAAATTTACAGCAGCAGGCGTCAGGGTCGGAATCGAATCCTCGACCTCCTGTACACCAGGCGAGGTAGTTAACATATCCTAGCCATCGTGATGGTGATGGGAGAGAGACACGAAAACTCCAAATTTACAGCAGCAGGCGTCCGGGTCGGAATCGAATCCTAGACCTCCTGTATACCAGGCGAGATTGTTAACATCTCCTAGCCACGACAATGGGTGTAGTCCTCTTCACACATCCTCCGTTAATTCAGTCCCCCAGCGAGTTGGAAATGCCACCTTAAGCCGTCGCAAAGAATGCTTCTGTGAACACTGTCAATGACTTCACACGATTGTTTCAGTGGCAGCCACGGTGGGTGAGAAACAGAAGTCTGTATTTAGATTGCAGGAGGAATTTGATGAGCTATAAAGCTCTTTTACAGGTAGGAACAACAGATTCCACACTGCCCACCAGGGATTATTTGTCTGTCTGTCTGTCGTGCATATCCGGAATTCCGCCCACCCATGCACCTCCCCACCGAACACCGATCTACGCCGCGATTGGTTGCCGATGTCGGGGAGGGTGGGGGGGGGAAGTGTAAACACGCCCACTCATCCAACTGCTCCCCCCCCCCCCCCCGAACGCCGCGCTGTCCAACCAAGTTCCTACCTGCCCACTCCGAAGGAACGTGTTTCACAGATGTCCAGTAGGGGGCACGGGGTAAGAACCTTCCAACAACAAACGGTACAGAAACGCGATCGGAGTGCAAAGCACAAGAGAGGTAAACACATCACCCAAACACACAAACGCAGCATTAAACCATCCACCATCCTACCAGGCAAAGCCCCGCTGAGGTATGAACTTATTCTTCAGAAGCGGCCTGGTCACCACAAGTGATAGCTTAAAAAAAGTTTGGCTCCCAATCTAGTTGGACATTTATCGCGCCAAAAAAATCTTAAGTGATAATAATAATAATCATCATTATCAATATAGGATTGAAGCTTTCGTGACTGCAGAAATTATACTCGTTTTTTGTTCGGTAAAGTCACGTACGTAGAAATAAAATAAAATTTAAAATTTTTAATTAATTTTAAGAATAAAATTACATTAAAATTGTATTTATTAAATTTTTATTTTATTTCTAATTTTTTTATGAATTACATTAAATTCACATTTTATTTATTTAAATTGTATTTTATTTCTACATACGTGACTTTACCGAAAAAAAACCCAACGAGTATCATCATCATCAATGCGTGTTTCTAAATGTGGCGCTAGATACGCTACGGAGGCCTTGTGCCCAGCAGCGGATAGAGAAGGGCTCATCACGGTGGCAGTGATTAGCGGCGGGAGGGATTGCGATGTTGTCTTCCGTTGTATTTTAGTCGATCCGGAGGAAATTGTCTTGTATGCACGCTCGGTTGAACAATCTCCCAACGAAACAAACAAAAAAAAACAATTGACGGCCGCGTAATAAAATCGATCCGGAGCGCAATTATTGCTCTGCGTGGCGCAAACCTGATGAATAGCGTTGACGTGGGTCTTACGTGCGTTATGACTGCCACCACATCCATTAACACCGCCACAGCCACCACCACCGCCACCACAGCCACCACCACCGCCACCACTACCCAGTGCCAGTTGAAGCTAGTGCCGGGCCTGGAGCATATGATGTTATAAAGGGGCCCTAAATTTAAAAAAACACGTAACTATTGAAACACATACATTTTTTACTTGCACAGTAAAGTAACTGTATTTTTTAATTTGCTATACAGCCAGATAATACGACAAATCGCTAACCTTAAACACCTAGTCGTTCGTAAAGTTGAAGGCGGTATAGTACTATAGTAATAGAGCAAGTGCAGAATCACTGAACCGGAATTGATAACTTGAAAGCATTTAGCGCGGGGCCCTTGAAAGTGCGGGGCCCGTAGCTACTACTACATATGTAGCTACTACATATGTAGTAGCTACTTTTGCAACGAGGATCATCCGAGACTGCCACCGCCGCCACCACTACCGCTGACGCCACCACCGCGGCCACCACCGCCACCACCACTGACGCCACCACAACCGTTCTGGTTAATGTCATGATTAACCTCATGGCTCACGTAATGGTTCATGTTCTGGTTAATGTTGTGGTTATGTGCAATGATTAATGTTACGATTAATGTCATGGCTAATGTAATGGTTAACGTTATGGTAAATATTATGGCTAATGTTACAGTTAATGTTACGGCTAATATTAGGTTAATGTTACGGTTAATGTTACGGCTAATGTTACGGCTAATCTCATGGTTAATACTACGGTTAATACACCCATTATCATGAACTAGGGTGGCCACGATGCATGAACCACGAAACACTGGAACACGTGACAGGCGCACTCCCGACGCATCCAGTAGCAACATCCTCCGCGACAAATCGCTCATCCGAGCTGAAATGTGCAACACGCTTGATACAGTGAATCACTCGATACAGTAAATCTAGCTGTGACGGTCCCACCTGATGACGGAGACTTGTGTTGCCTCCGAAACGTCGTGATTTATTATTTTATTTTTATTATTACTTTTATTAATTTAAATTTTATTATTTTTCACCTACGTGACTTTACCGAAAAAACCTAAGAGTATGAATCCTTGCAGTCACGAAAGCTTCAAATCTATAATTGTGCAACACGAGTTTCGAACGCAATGGTAATCGAAATGGAGAAGCAGAATAAGAATTTTAAAAAAATCGTTATCATCCCTCGGAGCTGGAATTTGAATTAAGTCGAAACCCAAATCTAAAGTCGACGATTGCTTTGCCGTGGCCGTCGAGATGAAGTGAACGGGACAATGGGATGCGGTGGATCTGCAACTACTTAATAATCGTCATTATTAGCATTGTGATTATTAAAACAAAATTATACTCATTGTTTTTTTCGGTAAAGTCACGTATGTAGAAATAAAATAAAATGCAAATAAATCACAAATAAAATGAATGTTTTATTAATCACAAATAAAATAAAATGTAAATAAATCACAAATAAAATACAATTTAAATAAATCACGACGTTTCGAACGCAACGCAAGCGCCCCATCATCAGGTGAAAATGGGGCAAAACACACAGCGAGGGAACGCACAGAGTGACATCACACCCAGAGCACACAGAACGGCAAACTATTTTAATTTCATTTTATTTGTGATTTATAAAAAAAAAATATTTGTGATTTATAAACATTTTATTTAATTTGTAATTTATTAAAATAGTATTTTATTTGTGATTCATATTTTTTTTATTTCATTTCTACATACGTGACTTTGCCGAAAGAACCAATGGAGTGTAGTAATTCCCGCAGTCAGGAAAGCTTCAATTCTCGAATTTTTTTTGGTTTTTAATTTCGGAGTGCATCTGCACAATCAGCGGGACCCCCGTTCGCCAATCAGTGCAAAAGAGGCCAGCTTGGGCCTCTGGCCTCCTGGGGCCAAAGAATGACGACCACCGGAGTTGACGAGTACGATGCAAAGTGATCGATCGGAGAGGATTTACCCGCACACCCATCTCTGCCCCCCCTCGCCTCCCCCCTCCCAAATATGTGGAAGAAAGTGGACTTGGCTTTGACCGAACGGGCAGTGCCGTATTACACTGGTCAACAAAAAAAACTTTGTTTTCTGGCCTGGACTTTTGCAGCTGTTTTGGACTAATTTCAGGGTGCCGATTCCAAATCTGATCTCAGATTTGCTCTATCACATCTCATATTTATGCTATCGGCATACCCCATTTTCATTGATTTTACCCGAAATTAACTCTGTCACTTATGATTGCAAGTTGTTGCGAGTCAGTGACTGCTTTAGTGTTAAAATATGGTGCTGTATTTTTAGGATAGTGTGTTTATAATATCATTTTATGTAGATATCCACGTTTATTTAATATTTTTCTTCTGCAGTTTTTATTGAAAATGCAAGATTTGATATCTCTAAAACCTGATGTGATAGACAAAAACTGATACCAGATTTGGAATCAGCACCCCAAAATTAGATTTAAAAACCCGTTGGAATACCTTATGCCAGAAAAAGTGTGTTGACCAGTGTTATCGGAGTAGCAAAAGTAGCTACACTGGCTACGGTACCCCCGCACTTTCAAGGGCCCCGCGCTAAATGCTTTCAAGCTATCGATTCCGGTTTAGTGATTCTGCACTTCAAATGAAGGACTATCTTGATTTGAAGTTTTCGTGACTGCAGGAATCCATCCTCTTTGGTTCTTTCGGTAAAGTCACGTGGGTAGACAAATAATAGATCACGAAGCAGGCCCGATTCAGCAGTTTCCCTGCTGTGAATGTCTTACCTGATGACGGTCGCTTTATGATTTTCTACCTACGTGACTTTACCGAAAAAAACAAAGATTACTACAGTACTATATAATTCTAGATTTGAAGCTTTCGTGACTGCAAGGATTCATATTCTTAGGTTTTTTCGGTAAAGTCACGTAGGTAAAAATTTTAAATTAATAAAAGTAAAATAAAAATAAAATAAAAATCACGACGTTTCGGAGGCAATGATGCAGCAATCGTGCTGTGACGGTTCCACCTGAAGACGGAAGCTTGTGTTGCCTCCGAAACGTCGTGATTTTTATTTTACTTTAATTAATTTAAATTTTTTACCTACGTGACTTTACCGAAAAAAACAAAGATTACTACAGTACTATTCCGCCTTCAACTTTTATGAACGGCTGGGTGATTAAGGTGAGCGAATTTTCGTATCATCCGACTGTATAGTAAATGAAAATACACAATTACTTTACTATGCAAGTTACAAATGTGTTTTTTTTATTTAAGGCCCCTTTATAACACGCGGTACAGGCCCCGCACCGGCTTCACCCGGCACTGCGAACGGGGCGTGTCTTTGCCCATATACATGCTCACCGCGGTTCGACTCAAGCGGGAAATGATCACGATTAATCGATACGATTAATCGATACGATTAACGATCAACAATATGTCGGGGGGTGTGTGCGATTTGTTATCGATGCTTTATGACGGCGCCGTCGGTAACAAAGCTGATTGTGACGGAATCATCGATCTTGCTGATGATATTAGCCAATCGTAGCGTAGCACTAACCACTGCGCCACCGCTCCCCACATACAGACACAACAACAACAACCGCCATTCGCCACTAAGTGGCGGTGACGTCACCACGACGCTTGTGCCAGGCCATGTGCACCTTGAGGCCACGTGAAGTGTCAAACGCCCGCTGGTAGGAGGTCACTGGGCAGACCCAGCAGGTGCCACGGGTCGACTGACTGAGATGACCGAGATGACTGGCTGATGCATCACCTGTGCCCCCTACTGTGCCAACTTGCTGTGCTTTAGCCACCCGGCGCTCCGCTCGTTGTTGTGAGCGTCGCTCCTCCGCCCTCCGTTGTTGTTGGAGGGTGACTGCCTCCAACTGCCCAGTAGCGTCCTTCACGAGCCTCCTCCACAGAGGCCGATCTTGACACCGCTGGTACCAGTCATCGGCAAGTCTACTCAGCTCCACGTCCTCCTGTACCACATCACTCAATCTCTTCTCTAGCCCGTGCCGTGCCCGTTTAGCCCCCTCGATCCGGCCGAACAAAAGCTGTTTAGGCATGCGATGGCTGGGCATGCGGGCTACATGACCCAGCCAACGCAGCCTTGCCTGCTGGAGGAGCTCACCGATGGGACTTTGCCCAGATCTTTCGAGGATTTGTGAGCTGCTCACACAATCCAGCCTGCTGGTTAAACCCAGGATGGATCGTAGGCAGGCCAGCCTAAATGTTTCTAAACGGCGAAGATGTTCAATTAGGGGGTCCACGTTTCGCAAGCGTAGAGAAGAAAGGGAATAACTGTGGCCGAGAAGACCCGAAGCATCTTGTGGAGTGACAGACCAGGTAGCTTCCACACAGCGTTACGCAACTGATGAACATATAATGCCGCTCGACTGATTCAGAGTGAGACCTCTGCTGTTAAACCGGAGCCGGTCATGAGCATACTGCCCAGGAATGGGAAACTCTCCACTCTCTCCACAACTGCCCTATCAGACACACACACAGACACATACACAGACACACAACAACCGCCATTCGCCACTAAGTGGCGGTGATGTCACCACGACGCTTGTGCCAGGCCATGTGCACCTTGAGGCCACGTGAAGTGTCGAACGCCCTCTGGCAGGAGGTCACGGGGCTGACCCAGCAGGTGCCACGGGTCGACTGACACAGACACAGACACACACACAAAACAAAAAAATGAAATTCACGCGGGGTTAGGGCCCTCTCGCGTTTTTTTTTGCGATTTCAACGCCACGCCTTGAACTGCCGCTGTAGCTTCCGGCGGCTCCGATTTGTATATATATATGTGTATAAATAAAATAAAAACATAACAACCCGAAAAAAAATCTCTCGCTCTCTCACTCGTTCGAGCGGTACATCCCACGCGCTCTCGTTGCCCGGGCAACCGGGGCGTGTTGCCACGGCGACCCACGACTCTTCTGTCTTCATCACACGCCGATCTTGGGGGGGGGGGGTGTGGGGGGGGTGGGAGCACGCGGCCAAAAATGGGGGGGGGGGGTGGGGCCTTAAATATTTAAATCGTCGCACGATCAATATTCCGCAGGCATTTCTTTTGGGGGTATATATTTTTTTGCATGGTTATTTTAACGAGCATATATTTTTTTAATTATTTGAGTGTGTCCCCGTTAGCAATCTCTTGCAGCAGTTTAAGAAAACATTTCGTGTGCTAAAGAAATAGATTGTTTTTGCTTTCCCGAAGGGAGAGAGGGGTTAAAACGGAACCCAAATGCGCTCGAACAGATGGCTGCTTATTCTCGGTTCTTTCGGTAAAGTCACGTAGATAGAAAACACGAAATAAAACAATATAAATAATAAGGACTGCTTAGATCTACGGGATCTTTTTTGGCAGTATCAATACAATGGGGGAGGGGGGGGGGAATATCAGAAAAGGCCTTTAACCTTTCTGGCAATAAACCAGGAGTTGCGTTGAGATGTTCCATCACCAAATAGATACCCATTGCTAGGCATCGAGTCTGCGTTAACCACACGTAATTGTGGCAAAACGTGCAATGATGATGGCTCAACCGGCAAGCTATAAATACCGTTGGTAGTGGCATTCGCCGTTGTACCGTCCGCCTTTTGGCGCTCGCTTTCTGGTCTAGCACCGGTGGTTGAGACGGGGCCGATATAAAGAAGGCTGCTGTCTCTGATGTGGGCCCAATCGACTTCAAAGACAGTGCGGTAGTTTTTAATAATGATCAGAGCACGTTTTATTTGCGTGGTTTTGTTTTTTTTTGACGACGAGCAAACGGTGTGGACTTGAAGCCCTGCAACAGATTGACAAAGTTCCCCCGTGTAGCCTGAACAGAACTATTGGGGCAAGTGCTGTTAGCGAGTAGCAGCACCTGTGAAGGCCGGTCACGGTACACGAGGGGTTGAGTGGCCAGCAATGACGCCAGGCCGCCTTTGTCTCCCCATTGGCGATGTTTACACACTGCACCGGGTACTCGTTTGAGGCTGAGTAGACCTAGGGGAGGCTGTCATTGGTGTTGGTGACCGTGAGTGAGAATCAAACTTGGGTGGCTGGGTTGGTAGTGCAGAACCACTTGCAGCTCACAACAACTCACTCACCCACCCACTCACCACACTGCAGGTCACAACAACAACTCACTCACCCACCCACTCACCACTGCAGCTCACAACAACACACTCACTCACCCACCCACTCACCACACTGAAGTTCACGACAACACACTCACCCATCCACTCACCATTGCAGGTGAGAACAACACACACTCACCCACCCACTCACCACACTGCAGGTCACAACAACACACTCACTCACCCACCCACTCACCATTGCAGGTGAGAACAACACACTCACCCACCCACTCACTCACCACTGCAGCTCACAACAACACACACACTCACCCACCCACTCACCACACTGCAGGTCACAACAACTCACTCACTCACCCACTCACCACTACACGTCACAACAACTCACTCACCCACCCACCCACTCACCACACTGCAGCTCACAACAACTCACTCACCCACTCACCACATTGAAGTTCACAACACACTCACCCACCCACTCTCCACTTGCAGCTCACAATAATACACTCACCCACCCACTCACCATTACAGGTCAGAACAACACACACTCACCCACCCACTCACCACACTGCAGGTCAGAAAAACACACTCACCCACTCACTCACCACACTGCAGCTCACAACAACACACTCACCCACTCACCAGACTGCAGGTCACAACAACGCACTCACTCACCCACTCACCACATTGAAGTTCACTACAACGCACTCACCCACTAACCAGACTTCAAGTCACAACACACCCACCCACTCACCACACTGCAGGTCACAACAACTCACTCACCCACTCCCCACATTGAAGTTCACAACAACACACTCACCCACTAACCAGACGACAAGTCACAACACACCCACCCACTCACCACACTGCAGGTCACAACAACGCACTCACCCACCCACTCACCACACTGCAGGTCACAACAACGCACTCACTCACCCACTCACCACACTGCAGGTCACAACAACACACTCACCCACCCACCAGACAACAAGTCACAACTCACCCACCCACTCACCACACTGCAGGTCACAACAACGCACTCACTCACCCACTCACCACATTGAAGTTCACAACAACGCACTCACCAGACTTCAAGTCACAACACACCCACCCACCCACCAGACTTCAAGTCACAACTCACCCACCCACTGACCACAATGCAGCTCACAACTCACCCACTCACTGCAGCTCACAACTCACTTCTCTTTCTGCTCCGCTCTGTCATTCTTCCTCCAACGCCCGCCGACCCCAAGCCCCTGCAACAATAACTTACTCATTTCAAGACCACGTGGTCAATCCTTATCTATCACAACTTGAACAGTGCCGTTTGTTACAGGCCGCTTGGACAATTTTGCCCGCGCTGAGCAACTGTGACATGACATACAAGCTCTGTCTTTGGTCGTGCCGAACTTCTTTCGCACCGTACGTAGCCAACCGCGCTAATCGGTGGTGCGGGGGAAGGACCACAAACTAAACACGAAAAGCAGTTCTAAGGAAATAACTTGCCCCAATCTCGATTATTTAAAAGTCGCGCAGCTCCCAGCGGATTCCTAATATTGGAAGGGAAGAGCGTTCCAGACGGCCGCAGAAGCGCATCCGAAAGCGCCGCGTGGCGATGCGGCCACGGTCGCAGTGCCGGATTATCCGAGTAGCAACATATGTAGTAGCTACACAAGTAGTAGCTACATATGTAGTAGCTACACAAGTAGTAGCTTCATATGTAGTAGCTACGGGCCCCGCACTTTCAAGGGCCCCCCGCTAAATGCTTTCAAGCTATCAACTCCGGCTCAGTGATTCTGCACTTGCTCTATTACTATAGTACAATACCGCCTTCAACTTTTACGAACGACTGGGTGTTTAAGGTTAGCGAATCGTCGTATTATTTGGCTGCATGTCAAATGAAAAAAATACAATTACTTTACTATGCAAGTTACAAATGTATGTGTTTTAATATTTACGCGTTTTTTTTGTAATTTAGGGCCCCTTTATGGCATCATGCTACAGGCCCCGCACCTAACTTCATCCGGCACTGCGCCGCCGTCTTTGTTTGAGTGACAAAAGCCGCCGCCGCCGTCGCTGCTGCGAGAATGACCGCGTGCGTGTGGCGTGATGATGGGTCTATGGAGCTCCCAGACGAGATGAGCAACGCGGTGATTTGGTGGCTCATTTGTGGCGATGACAACGATGGCGATTGTTGCGGCAACAATAACAACAACAGCAACAACATCAACAAGAACTAAAACCAGAAACAGCGGCGCGCAACTTGATGCACACGCGCGGTCTGGAGGGGGTGGTGGTGGTGGTTAAACATCATCCCGGGTGACGCGAGACAATCTCGGAACCCTTTCAAGTCGGGCGCCGATTCGGCTTAATCTAAGTGGGTCACCTTTTATGTAACCATCATCTCGGTAAGCCCCACTCCCTCCCAGCCCCCAACACACCCCTCAAGCCCCGGGGCGAACCATTCTCGAGGCGCCGTCGGCACGGCCACAAATTCTCTGGAGCTCACGCGGCGAGTCGCCCTCCGCGTGCGCGCTCAGCCGCCCTTCGCTGATTTCCAGAAGGGACTGGGTGGGTGGGTGGGTTGGTTGGGGGGCCACTTTCACGTATGACACCACTGGGTTTTTTCAAATTTTGTGTATTTGTCCAGGGGGGGAGGAGGGAGGGGCGTGTGGCACGTCAGGCAGGGGCCGCGCCAGAGGCCCTGCGGCGAGGAAGACCGCGTGGATATTCACGGTGGGCGAGCGAGCGTCGGGAGCACATTGGCGCGCTGCGTTGTAGCGCCGAGCAGACACGAATTCCCATGATCCTGTCGCGGGTAGCCTCAGCGGCAGGTGATTGCCACAGCCGGTCACGGGCCCTCCACTAGCATCGACCACACCGCCCCTTGGTGTTCCGGCCGCATCCCAGGCTCAGCGATGGCGCCGTCGTTAGTTGGCAACGCGGTGCTCTGAAGCGTGGCGACTCCGAGTTCGGTTCGAGGCCGGTGGCCCGGACGCTCACGACGGCCGCAGCTGGCAGTAGCCGCGGTGCCAAGAAAAGCCACAACCCCCTTTAACCACCCGGTGGCTTCATCGCGGCCCGGAGTTACATAACAGGGCGCCGGAAACCCGAAACGCAGTCCTGTAGCAGAATTAACCTCCCGCCCGCCCACAAGCATAAGAAGAAGAAAAAAAAATAATTCTCGCCTTCAATTAAAAAGCGCCGCGCCATCCATGGGCCGTTGCTTGGTGGAGATGCGGTTAAAAGTGATTTTTGGCACGGAGTAGCATACGGTGAAGCTGGCCGCGACATCGATCCCCGAGGCCCATCGCACGGTGCTATGATTTAAATCGGCAAAACGGTGGCCAAAAAAAAACATCCCCTCCCCCCCCACCTCTGGTAACACGCAGGAAAAAAAAGAAGAATGGTCCTACCGTAAGCATTTATTCGTCATCTTCTGGCCGGGAGCCGGCCGGACGGTCGGGTAATCCCGCTAAGTGAGTGGCCCCGCCGATTTTTGTTTTACTCTCACTCAGCTTTGCCGCGGCTGCCGCGGTGGTTTGCCGATCAGCGGCGGCGCTGGGCTCGAAACCCGCTTCGGTTCCATCTGCCGGAGCGGCGGGTTAAGTTTTCCTAAATGCCCTTCTGTCCGCCCACAATCTATAGCCTGTGTCCACCCAGCAGCTTGGATGGGTTGACCATCGGTAATCTAGAAAGTGTTATTTTTTACATTTTAATTTTGACATTTTATTTTTTACATTAATTTTTTAATTTTTTTGTTAAAAAAAATGTTACACTTTTTTTTAATATTTTTTTTTACATTTTCTTTTTACATTTTTTTTTACATAAAAAAAACAAATGTAACATTTTATTTTTACATTTATTTTTACATTTTTTTTACATTTTTCTTTTACATTTTATTTTTACCAGGTAAGGCCGCCACTGAGCTATATAGCTCTTTTTCAGATGCGACCTGGTCACTAACGATAGCCCAATGAAGTGGCTTAATCATCACGTGGAAATATTTAGCAGCCAAATACTCGAAACTCGTGTTGATTTATAAACGTGGAGGGCAAACAACCGGAGGGCACCGGAGAAAAATCCACGCCACAACAGGGAGAGAGACACGCGAACTCCAAATATACAGCAGCAGGCGTTAGGGTCGGGATCGAAACCCCATGGCCGACCTCCTGCGTAACAGGCGAGGTAGTTAACATCTCCTAGCCACCGTGACGCCCCAGAATAGACAGATCCTCCCTTTGTCGCGCAGCCATCACTGGGCAGCAATCGCAGTGCGACCAGCGAGTGATTGAAGCGATCAATTTCTCTCTCAGTCACCGGCGACTGCTCGGCTAAATCGGGGAAACACAAAAATAGTTTGAAAGCAAAAAAAACACAAGTCCACCTCTGTTCCCACGCGTGCCCGCTGGACGACGGGAGGTTACGGATCGGCGCTTCGAGACATCTTCGGTGGGTTTCGGCCGCGTTGTGCCGGTCGTGGTGGGGGTGGTTGCTTTTAAACCGGGGGCGGGGGGCAGTAATCGACCACAGAAGACGTAGTCAATTGTACATTTGAGAGTTCATTCATTGACTTCATTGGCCAATCGTCGCAGCTCTCGTTGTCACGATGCCCAAGAGGGTGGCGTGCGGGTGCCAGAGGTCGCAACCGGGTACCCGATACCCGTACCCTACCTGATACCCGGCTACCCGTACCCGGCCGGGTACAAGTAGCCGTTTGCGACCCTGGTGCGGCCGGGTACGGGTAGGCCGTAAGTCACTGGTGAGTCACCGTTTGTCACTCATTTCGGGTAGGGTACGGGTACCCATTTTCGACCCTGGTGCAGCCGGGTACGGGTACGGGTAAGGAATCAAAACCCGTTTGCGACCTCTGGTGGGTGCTGGGTAGGTTTGTATATATACCCGCTCCTCCTGGAAATATGTGAACAAAAATAGCTTTATCGCTCATCGGATTTTTCCAGTACGAATCACATTTTCTGATTCTGATTTGCGTCACTGGACCGTGAAGGATGGCGACGGCTTCATGCAAGGAGGCTTTCATCCAGCAGTGGATTGGTTTCGGATGATGATGATGACGATGACACGCTCGGATGTGCCGTCGGCAGTGAAGGGCTGTCATTTGTCAAGGTAAGCCTCGAGGATTTTTCTTTTCATTTTCGCGAGTTTGATCTCCGCTGGGGGGAAATTAAAAATAAAGTTCGCGACGGCGTAATAATGAAAAAGTGAAACATCTTCCCCGGCATCGGAGGTCCTGGGAAAGTGCTGCGCGACGTTTGGTAGATCCATAGGCAGTGCCTATTTTTGCTTCGTTCATTAACAAACTCAATTTGACCATCATTTATACCCCCATATTAGTGGGTTTTGGCACAGAGATCGGCGATTTTGAATGATCCGCGGCCATCCTTCCCCGTCATTAGCACGGATAATCGGGAGTCTACTGTATATATATACACACGTTTAAAAAAAATTACGTAACGTTTTTATTACAACAAAATCGCGAGGCCCCGATACGCCGAATGATTCCGGTGACTGACTCGGGGGGGCGGAGGATTTGTTGCAGGAGAATCCGCGGTGAAGCCGTCATCATTCCGGCGCTAAGAGAAAACCCGCACACGGGAGCTGTTGCCCCAGCCAAGTGGGAGACCTCGCGTTAGCAAGGAAGATGAAGATTTAAATGGGAGGGAGGGAGGGGGGAGAGAGGAGAAATAACCCAGCGTGCTCAGGGAAGACCACTGATGGAGGGGAGGAGGGATTGCCGTGAACAGATTTCTAATCAGACTTTAAACCTCTCACCAGCCCACCTCCGCCTCCACCGTCCGTCCGACCGTCCGTCCGCACGCACAATTTAATCAACACTAAAACAAAAAGTGAGTGCGAGCACGATGACAGCTGGGAGTGAGATGGCTTGTCTGGGAAATTAGGAAGCGCCTCTCCCTCTCTCTCTCTCCATCCCTCCCTCCCGGGTCGTTAGCTGAGGTACGGGGTATGGAGAAACTACGACATTTGGGTTTTCTTCTTCGTCGTCTTCTCCCCCCCCACTCAGCTCCGTTTGCAAGACGTGTCGCCCTCCTCTGGCCACGCGCTTGCCAGTCATCGCCCCCGTTGACCGGCCCCGCAAGGATGGACGTTGCTTTAAAGTGACTTTAAACAACTCAGAAGGCTGGCTGGGTGGCTTGGGGGGTGGTCTCAATCTGACCCGAATGGAAAAACAAATTCATCTGTCCCGTATCTTAAAGCTCAGCCGCTTTCTATTCCGCCTTCCGTATCTGCAGGCCCACGCCGTCTCTGTCGGCTCGCTCAGTCGCTCGTTGGCTCAGTCGCTCGCTGGCTCCAGTCATCTGTTACCCCATCTCACCGGCGTGTTTTGGGGCAGGGCACGGTCTCTCTGTCTTGCCCCATCGTTTCCCCGTCACCTCTGCGCGCCGTCGATACCGCCAGCGCGCTCCGGTGCGTTGTCGGTTCTTTTAGTTTTTTCCCGCACGGTTCCTGGACGTTGATGGGTCGTCGCGGTGCCTAGGAGATGTTAACTACCTCGCCTGGCATGCAGGAGGTCGTGGGTTCGATCAAGGCACGGACGCCCGCTGTATATTTGGAGTCTGCGTCTCTCTCCCTCTTTCTATCTCTCCGTGGCCACGTGCGTTTTTCTCCGGGTCCTCCAATTTTCCCCTCCACATTTCGAATCAACGTCACGCGTTCAGAGTATGTGGCTGCTATAAATGTCCACGTGATGATGATGATGATGAGTCCACTTCGTTGGCCTATCATTTGTGATGACCAGGTCGCTTCTGAAAAAGAGCTACACAGCTCAGTGGGCCTTACTTGGTAAGATACAAAGTTCCGATTTAAAGCTTTCGTGACTGCAGGGATTCATCTTCTTGGTTCTTTCGGTAAAGTCACGTAGAAGGGAAGTAATAAAATAATAAAAATAAAACATAATAAAATTATTATTTTATTTTATTATGTTTTATTTTATTTTATTATGTTTTATTTTTATTATTTTATTACTTCCCTTCTACGTGACTTTACCGAAAGAACCAAGAAGAAGATACAAAGTGTTTAGTTTATAGTTTAAATGGGGTGCCACGGTGGTGAGATGGATGCTATCTCCCTCTCTTGCTATACAGGAGGCTGTGGGTTCAGTCATGATACTGACGCCTTTATATTTCGAGTTTGCGTGTTCTCCCCGTGGTCGCGTGGAATTTTTCTCCGGGTCCTCCGTTTTTCTTTTCTTTAAAGCAACGACGCCGCCACTACTATGCCTCTCCAAATAAAATAAAAAATGCGGAGCCGCTCACGCGTTCTGAAATCCGGCGGTGAACGTGAAACCCACCACAGCCCGCGACTTGCAGACAGCTTCGGCACGGGTTCCCTATCCGCCCCCCCCCACCCACCGCCCACCCCTCGTCTCGAGTTATTTACAATCTCGCCCGTGTCTCCTCGTGCCTGCCGCCCGGTGAATAATCACAGCAGGTCAGAGGCTAACGCGAGGCACGGCGGCTACGGTGTAAAAAAATTAATTTCACCCCTCCCCTCTCTCTCCCCCCCTCCTCCTCCTCCCCCGATCATCCATCGGGACTGCGATGTCTGGGCCCTGACGAGCTACGGATTAATAAGGAATTCTGCGGTTTTGGAGCCGACGATGTTCGTCACCTGTTCCTATGGTCACTGTTACATTTCGATTTAAAGCTTTCGTGACTACAGGGATTCATCTTCTTGGTTCTTTCGGTAAAGTCACGTAGAATGGAAATAATAAAATATTAAAAATAAATCATTATAAAATTATTATGTTTTCTTTTTATTATTTTATTATTTCCATTCTACGTCACTGTCACATTGTTTTTATCGCTTTATTTTGGTGATTTTGTAAACGTTTTGGTGTAGCCATGTTTGTATGTTGTAGTACAGAGTAAGCCTGATAACCTTAATCTAAATCGTTTTATGGTTGTTATTGTTTGACTTGCATCCCACTTGGATTTTTGCACAAAGCGTTGAAACGCGGTGTTTTTTCTGGAAGACTTTTGCTGGTTTTTTTCCTGGATTTTTCTGTTGTCTGTAGTCACTTTAAGATGTTTCTTGTTCGTGTTTTTTGTTTGTTGCGGTTGCACCCAGGCGAGGTAGTTAACATCTCCTAGCCACCGTGATGATGATGATGAGAGAGACCCGCAAACTCCAAATATACAGCAGCAGGCATCAGGGTCGGGATCGAACCCACGACCTCCTGCACACCAGGCGAGGTAGTTAACATCTCCTAGCCACCGTGATGATGATGATGAGAGAGAGAGAGACACGCCAACTCCAAATATACAGCAGGCGTCAGGGTCGGGATCGAACCCCCGACTTCCTGCACACCAGGCGAGGTAGTTAACATCACAACCACGTATTCTTTGGCTCTTTCGGTAAAGTGACGCAGATAGAAAAATAATTATTTAAAAAAGTGAATAAAAATATTTAGATTTTTTTGTAAATTCAGTGAATAAAAATATTTTATTAAAATATATATATATTTAATAATTTTTATTCACTTTCTTTTTTATTATATTTTTCTCTCTAACCAAAGAATATGAATTCCTGCAGCCACGAAAGTTTGAAGTCATCACAACCACGGCGGTTCTCGTTTATTAAATAAGTAAAGTAAAAAGTTCAAATTGCATCATCAATTCCCAAGCATTAGGAAAGGGCAGTAAAACGACAGCAAAAACAGTCCCAGACCACACCAAGACAACAACAACAAAAACACACAGCCCTTCGATAAAAAAATATATAATCGTACATTAAAATTGAACTCTCAATGCATTATTAAGGATCACATTCACAAATCACATTTGCAAATGTGGCTATATCCACCACCTGCCCCCCCCCCCCTCTCCACTATAGATCCCAACAACCGTCTGCTTAATATTCAGCTCCGAGGGCCCAGTGTTCGTACTTAATAATTCAACTCGTCCCTATATTAGCGCGCACGCCCTAATCAATGCGGCAAAATCGTTCCTGGCCGGAGCCGACTGAAGGACGGGGGCGATTTTTTTTTTTGCATTTTGTTTTAATCAAGGCTCGGATTTAATTAGGCTGCGTCAACACGCTGAACGCTCTCGGAGTATTTTGTTGTTGTTGTTGTTCGTTGTTGTTGTTGTTGCTGGCTTCGCGAGAGGGTGAGGGAGGGGGAAGTGGAGGAAGGGGGGAGGGGTGAGCGAGGGAGGGAGGGAGAAGGATGGGAGGGAGGGGGAAGTGGAGGAAGGGGGAGGGGTGAGCGAGGGAGGGAGGGGGAAAGGATGGGAGGGAGGGGGAAAGGATGGGAGGGAGGGGTAGTGGAGGGAGTGAGGGAGGGGAAGGAGGGGGGAAGCGGGGGAGGGAGAGAGGGGGGGACGGAGGGAGGGGAGGGAGAGACGGGAGGGGGGTGAGTGAGGGGGGAGGGAGGGGGTAGTGGAGGGAGGGATGAGCGAGGGAGGGAGGGGAGGGAGGGGGAAAGGATGGGAGGGAGGGATAGTGGAGGGAGTGAGGGAGGGGAGGGAGGGGGAAAGCGGGGGAGGGAGTGGAGGGAGGGGTGAGCGAGGGGAGGGAGGGGGGAAGCGGGGGAGGGAAAGAGGGGGGGACGGAGGGAGGGGAGGGAGAGACAGGAGGGGGGTGAGGGAGGGGGTAGTGGAGGGAGGGGGAGGAGTGAGCAAAGAAGGGAGGGGGAAAGGATGGGAGGGAGGGGGTAGTGGAGGGAGTGAGGGAGGGGAGGGAGGGGGGAAGCGGGGGAGGGAGAGAGGGGGGGACGGGGGGAGGGGAGGGAGAGACGGGAGGGGGGAGGGAGGGGGGAGGGAGCTGTGATTAAAGACGTATTGATCGAGGACAACCCCCCGCCGACTCTCCTGATTTAGTTGTTAAGGGAAAGAAAAAAAATAGATTGTAGGACATTTTTATTTTTAAAAATGATAATTAATGAAATAAAATAAATAAGCATGTATTAAATATAAAATAAATGTTCCACCGGATAAAATAAATGCAATTGTTAATTGGAATGAATAATACTATAAAATAATTAGACTTTGCATTAAATAATATATATTTTTGGGGGGAAGAAACATAATTCCAAAAGGGTGACGTAAGAACTCACTCGTGCTCCAGGTTAATCGGTCCCAAGTGCGTTTTTTTAATATCAAAAACGTGGACGTCTGTGGAAAACGAAAGAGCTTCATAGCTCATCGGATTCCTCCAGTCGACGTCAAGGTTGAGGTGTCCACACGTAGGCAGAGGAGCGTGGCCGAGATGGACATCCACCGAGTGAGACGAAGCCGCTGACGGCGTGAGGTGCCATTGATAGGTGGCGCGATCTTGAGAGACAGGAGCTGCTTGTGGAGGCTTTGATCCAGCAGTCGATTCAAGTTTCATTTCAAGTTCATTTATTAGGTAATAGCCCTGTGAGCCATTCGGCTCTTGAATCGGGTGCAACCGCAACAAAAAAAAAACATGAACAAAAACATCTTAAACAAACATCTTAAACAAAAAACAAAAACATAAAAAAAAACATCTTAAAGTGAATATGTGACTAAATGCAAACAGAAAATCCAGGAAAAGACAGCAAAATTTCGATTTAAAGCTTTCGTGACTGCAGGGATTCATCTTCTTGGTTCTTTCGATAAAGTCACGTAGAATGGAAATAATAAAATAATAAAAATAAAACAATAAAATAATTCTCACGACGTTTCGGCCACAACGCAAGCAGCCGTCCTCAGGTGAAGACCAGGTCCTGGCCGAAACGTCGTGAGAATTATTTTATTATGTTTTATTTTTATTATTTTATAATTTCCCTTCTACGTGACTTTACCGAAAGAACCAAGAAGATGATTTGAAGCATGTTTTAATTTTTTTAGGCGGGGGGGGGGGGGGCGAGCTTTGTGACGTCATATTTGAGGGGGGGGGGCTGACTTTTTGTGACGCCGTGTGACGAGGGGGGGGGTGTCAAAAATCGTCCAAAATCGCGTGACGTCATTTATGGACGACCCCAAAGGACAAGACAAGAGCGGAGGAATAGAAACCTACTCTGGAATTGAAGTCACCGCCTGCAAATAACCTTCACATCGTAATTTTGGGGGGGGGGGGGGGGGGCAGTTTGCTGTGCGCAACAGCGGGCGGTGGATACCCAAAAATTTTGATTTGGGTGGACGAGACGTGATTACAATCTCTTCTTGTTTAAATTGCACAATTAAGGGCGAGAGAGAAGTTCCCCCTCGGGGGTGGAGAGCGAGCGGCCGTGGGAACGCGCATCGCGTGGAAGTGTGTTGGGCCTGACACGTTTATCTGCCCAGAGTGATTTTGCCCGTGGGAAATTTGATGGAACAAGCAGGCGGTTGTGAGACGAGTTGTGTGAGGGGGGGGGGGGTGGGGGAGAGGGTGAGTGTGGGGGAGGTGGTGGGGGGAGGAGAGGGGGGGAGTGAGGGGAGGGTGGGGTGGGGGTGAGTGGGGGAGGTGGTGGGGGTGAGTGGGGGAGGGGTGAGGGTGAGTGGGGGGAGAGGTGGAGGTGAGTGGGGGAGGGATGAGGGGGAGTGGGGGGAGAGGTGGGGGTGAGTGGGGGGAGGGATGGGGGTGAGTGGGACGAGGAGTGAGGGTGAGTGGGGGCCGAGGTGGGGGTGAGTGGGGGAGGGGTGAGGGTGAGTGGGGGGAGAGGTGGGGGTGAGTGGGGCGAGGGGTGGGGCTGAGTCGGGGGAGAGGTGGGGGTGAGTGGGGGAGAGGTGGGGGGTGAGTGGGGCGAGGGGTGGGGGTGAGTGTGGGGAGGGGTGGGGGTGAGTGGGGCGAGGGGTGGGGGTGAGTGTGGGGAGGGGTGGGGGTGAGTGGGGGCAGAGATGGAGGTGAGTGGGGGAGGGGTGGGGGTGAGTGGGGGGAGGGGTGGGGGTGAGTGGGGGGAGGGGTGGGGGTGAGTGGGGGGAGGGGTGGGGGTGAGTAGAGGAGGGGTGGGGTGAGTAGGGGAGGGGTGGGGATGAGTGGGGGGAGGGGTGGGGGTGAGTGGGGCGAGGGGGTGAGTGGGGGGAGGGGGTGAGTTGGTGGTGGGTGGTTAGAAAGTTACAACACATAATAAAAATAAAAAACATTCGTTTTAATCTGCGCGCAAAAAAAATGACAGGACCATTTTAGCGAAAGTCTGCGAGTGTTTCTCGTGCGCGAATTAATTAGAGCGCCAAGCAATGAGCGGTTGGGACATCTGGGGGGAGGCGGTAGTGGGGGTTTGGGGTGTAAGGGGAGATGCAAAGTGTGTGGCGTCGTACGCATGCTCAACTTCCTTCGCACCGTACGTAGCCAACGGCGTGTACGGGATTTGGCCCTGAAATATAATGAACGCGCAACGCCGTGGGACGCTAATTGGCATGAATGATGCAACGTGACATTAAAGTAGCAGTATTATTATTATTAAGTCAAAGCGATTTTCTGCGCAACTTATGCACGTATGTACGTTGAACTTCTTTCAGCCAACCGCGGGGGGAAGGACAACACTTAACAAACACAGAAAGCAGTTTTCAAATAAATTAGTTTTCAATCTAGATGTAAAAGTGCATAGCTCCAGTGGCTTCCTAAAATCGAACGGAAGAGACCCATAGTTTGCGTGTCTCTCTCTCATCATCATCACGGTGGCTGGTACGCAGGAGGTCGTGGGTTCGAACCCAACCCTGACGACGCCTGCTGCTGTATATTTGGAGTTTGCGTGTCTCTCTATTTCCCCGTGGTGGCGTGGACTTTTCTCCAGTGTCCTTCGGGATTTCCCTCCCGCGTATTGAATATATCAGCGTCTCCACGCGTTGAGGGTTATGTGGCTGCTGCTCAACATTTCCACACGACGATGAGCGCACTTGGTTAAAGTGCTGTGATGTGTGAAAGCCAGGTCGCTTCTGAAAAAAAAAGATATTTCGCTCAGTGGGCCTTACCTGGTATCTCTCATCAATTCATCTCATGATTTCATGTCATCGCTTTATCTCTCATCACTTCATATCAAAAAATTACACAAAGTTTATTGGGAGTTTTTGGCTTTTGAACTCCCCGCGTCGCGAGATCAAACCGAGCAACCGGCAAACCTCTCTGGACTGCGAATCGAGCTTGTACATCGTCCCTCGAGATTGGGGGGCCGGGGGTGGGGGGCATCTGTGGGGTGGAGGGAGTGGGGGGAGACAGCGAATGGAATTCCAAACTCTTTCACTCCCGTCCCTGCTGTGATGTCGCCGCGAATTTGGGGATGCCGGGGTTTGACATGCGCGGCGTCTC